>NW_028225186.1:719006-1230632 GCF_052327205.1 Somniosus microcephalus | reverse complement strand
GCGGTATCCAAAAAACCTTCAACATTCCGCTCATTAGCATCTCTTTATTCGCTCATTAGCGACAGAGTGACCTCGAGGTCGACCAATCGTACGCCGGGTTACTGGCGCATGCGGTCGGGGCCCTCCTACAGTCGAGTGACGGGATGATTGACCAATCTTACGCTTTGGTGACCTGACGGTTCGACCAATCGGTGCGTGTGTGGGCGGGCCTTATCGTTCTGAACCGAGGTGAGTCACCGCCATCTTGATTCCAAACTTTTCCTTTCTTTTTCCCGCTTTCTGCGTCTTTAAAAAAAAAGTTGCTTTTAAAACACATATTGTTTTTTAAAAAAAAGTTAATTACTTTCTAAATCTTTTAGCTAATCTCATTAATTTTCCTACCTTTCCCCGTCTTTCCAGGTAGGACTCGAAGCCTCGGCCTCTCCTCCACACCCACGCCCGAGCTAGGCACTTCCCGGCCCCAGTCAACAAGCAGGCCCCTGATCGCCGGCATCTTTGTTGAAGGCTGGAGGAAGCGGGCATTAGCCGAGCACCACTACCGCCACCATCTTAGTAAAGGCTGGTGTGACGGTGGTGACACGGAGCTCCGCGGAGCAGGTATGCGGCTGGCATCTAACTCGCCCCCTGCCCCAGTCTGTCTCTCTCTCTCTTCCCCGCGCCTCCTGAATGTGTGGGGGAAGAGGCCCTGCGCACGCCGCATTCAGAGACTTCAACTCCGTGACAGGTAAGAAGGGTCTTCGTTCACGTTGGGTGGCGGGCGGGTTTCCTCGGGTGCTGATCCCTGGCGGGGTGGGGCCGGAGACTGGCTCTTAACTTGCCCCGGAGAGCGGGCGGACGGCAGGGCCTGGAGTAGCAAATCGGGGGCGGGGTGGGGCCGGAGACTGGCTCTTAACTTGCCCCGGAGAGCGGGCGGACGGCAGGGCCTGGAGTAGCAAATCGGGCACCACGGCAGAAGAAAAACTAAGAGCGACAGAGGGGAACAGACGTCAGAGAGACAGACAGAGAAATAGGGAGGGAGGAGAGGGAGAGGGGCAGGGAGGGAGAGGGGCAAGGAGGGAGAGGGAAGAGAGAGAGAGTGGGGGGAGGGAAGAGAGAGAGGGTGGGGGGAGGGAAGAGAGAGAGGGTGTGGGGAGGGGAGAGAGAGAGGGTGGGGGGAGGGGAGAGAGAGAGGTTGGGGAGAGGGAGAGAGAGAGGGTGGGGGAGGGGAGAGAGGGGGTGGGGGGAGGGGAGAGAGAGAGAGAGGGTGGGGGAAGGGAGAGAGAGAGAGGGTGGGGGGAGGGGAGAGAGATGGGTGTGGGGAGGGGAGAGAGAGAGGGTGGGGGGAGGGGAGAGAGAGAGGGTGGGGGAGGGGAGAGAGATAGGGTGGGGGAGTGGAGAGAGAGGGGGTGGGGGAGGAGAGGGGGGGAGGGAGGGAGAGAGAGTAAAGCAGGGAGAGACAGGAGGAGAGAGAGAGAGGGTGAGGGAGGGAAAGCGTGAGGAGAGGGGCAGGGAGAGTAAAGCAGGGAGAGACAGGGGAGAGTGGGTGAGGGAGGGAAAGAGTGAGGAGTAGGACATGGAAGGAAAAAATGAGGGGGTGGGACAGGGAGGGAAAGAGTGAGAGGGTGGGACAGGGAGGGAGAGCTTACCTTCTTCCTTCCTTCGCAGGGGTCCATTGGGACAAGTTCCGCCCCAGTCGCACTCTCTCTTCCCCCCCAGTCGCTCTCTCTCTTCCCCCCCAGTCACTCTCTCTCTTCCCCCCAGTCGCTCTCTCTCTTCCCCCCCAGTCGCTCTCTCTGTTCCCCCCCAGTCGCTCTCTCTCTTCCCCCCAGTCGCTCTCTCTCTTCCCCCCAGTCGCTCCCTCTCTTCCCCCCAGTCGCTCGCTCTCTTCCCCCCAGTCGCTCGCTCTCTTCCCCCCCAGTCACTTGCTCTCTTCCCCCCGTCGCTCGCTCTCTTCCCCCCAGTCGCTCGCTCTCTTCCCCCCCCCAGTCTCTCGCTCTCTTCCCCCAGTCACTCGCTCTCTTCCCCCCCAGTCGCTCGCTCTCTTCCCCCCCAGTCGCTCGCTCTCTTCCCCCCAGTCGCTCGCTCTCTTCCCCCCCAGTCGCTCGCTCTCTTCCTCCCCAGTCGCTCGCTCTCTTCCCCCCCAGTCGCTCGCTCTCTTCCCCCGCAGTCGCCCTCTCTCTTCCCCCCAGTCGCTCTCTCTCTTCCTGCCCCGTCGCTCTCTCTCTTCTCCCCCAGTCCCTCTCTCTCTTCCCCCCCAGTTGCTCTCTCTCTTCCCCCCCAGTCGTGCTCTCTCTCTCTCCCCGCCCCCAAGCTGCGCTCTCTCTCTCTCTTCCAACAACAACATGCCCTCAAAGGACCCTCGGCACCGACGGGAACTTCAGCTAGTAATTGTATAACTTGAATGAAAAACTGCTTGCCTTTTGCGAGTGCACCCCGAGCTTGAGGAAGCGGGGTGGATCGTGTTTGCTCACGTTTCTCTTGATTGTTTTAATACATTCTGAACTTGTCCTCAATTCTGCCACTCTCTGCGATTTCTCCAAATTCGAATGTAAAAATGCACTGCCAAATATAGAGGAAAAAACAAGTCAGCCTGGGAAGCAGAGCAAATATATAATGGCACAACAGAGCATGGCAAGGCTGGATAGCATGTACTTTAATGCAAGTAGTCATGCGAATAATGCAGATGAATTGAAGCTGTTGATGGACACATGGGAGTTTGAGACGTTTGATATCACAGAGACATGGTTGAGGGAGGCACAGGGCTGTCAGCTCAATATTCCGGGGAATAGAGTCTTCAGGCAAGAAAGAGAGGTGAGTAAAGCAGGTGGAGTTGTCGGAATATTCTTCAAGAATCGAAATACTGCTGTAAGGTGAGTGATATCTTCGCAGTTTCCTCTCATGAGGACATATGGGTAGAACTGAAAAACAAAAAGGGGGCAAGCAGTTTGCGGGGAGTGTACTATAGGCCCCAAAGAATCAGTGGGAGATAGAAGAACAGATATGTGGGCATATCTCAGAGAAGTGTAGAAATAATAGGGTAATGTTAATAGGGGATTTCAACTTCCCAAATATTGGCCCAGAAATTCGGGTCGGGGGCTTCCCGCAGGTGCAAGCCCCCGACCTGCACTTACCTTGCACGCCGGCAGTTGAGCTCTAGGCTCCCGTGGAATTCCGCAAATGGGGCCTGGCCCAGCTGCTGGCGCTCTGTGCTTGCGTGTCCCAGGGACGTAGTTAGTGTGATGCATCCTCTTGCATCACGTGATCCATGGGCAGCCAATCGGAGGAGGGAAAACCCATTCATAAGATTGACAGGAAGACCTGTCTAAACTTATGAATGTTACGGGCCCCAAAATAACAGTAAACCTTCAAATACTTGTTTTAAATATCACCCTTTTTAAATAACCTATAAATTACATTAAATAATTATTTCAAACGATAATTTAAATTTCTGAAAAAATAATTTTATTAAAAAACGCGGCTAAAAATAAACTTACATTGCTTTAAAGTATTTACAAATAATAAACCTGTGGAAAAATGTTTAATTTTAATTAATTGACCACTTACCTTGTAAGAAGCAGGCCTTACGCCTGCTTTTTAAATGTGTAAATCCTACAGGCTTAACCTCGCGTGAAAACATGCAAAAAAAAACGAAGTGCAAAGCGCACGCGCAGCCTCCCCTGTGCACGCCTTTGTTCAGAGAATCGGAAGTGCTGGATTCCCATGCATGCGCTGTGCATGCAGAAAACTCGCGCTTCCATTCGGCCTACGGGTGAGTACCCCATGCGTACTCACCCATGGAGAGCCGAATTTCTGGGCCATTAACTGGGATAGTCAGAGTGTGAAAGGCTTAGAGGGTGTGGAATTTTTAAAGTGCATCCAGGAGAGCTTGTTGAGCCAGCATGCAGAAAGTCCTAGAAGAGAGGGGGCGGGATTGGACCTAATTCTGGGGAATGTAGCTGGGCAGGTGGCAGAAGTGTTAGTAGGAGAGCATTTTGGTGACAGTGACCATAATTCGGTGAGAGTTATGGTAGTCAATTAAAAGGTCCAAGATGGACTGGAAATAAAGTTTATAAATTGGGAGCAGGCCGATTTTAAATATGATAAGGCAGGATCTGGCCAAGGTGAACTGAGATCAGCTACTTGTAGAAAAATCCACATCAGAGCAGAGGGAGTCTTTCAGAAAGGAAACAGAGAGGGTACAACGCCAACATGATCCCTAAAGGTCAAGGGTGGGACCAACAAGCTCAGGGAACCCTGGATATCAAGGATTATACAGGAATGGATTAGGAATAAAAGGGAGGCTTTTGCAGATACAAAGGTCTAGAAATAGTGGAAACCCTAGTGGAGCATAGAAAGTCAAGGGGGGGTACTTATAAAATAAAATAGGAGAGGGAAGAGGAGACATGAATAAGCATGGGCAGGCAAAATAAAGGAAAATCCCAAGGTGTTTTATAAGTATATTAAGGGCAAGAGGACAACCAGGGAATGAGTAGGGCCCATTAGGGACGAAATTGGCAACCTGTGTGTAGAGTCAGAAGATGAAGTTGTGGTTTTAAATGAATATTTTGCATCTGTGTTCACTATGGAGAAGGACGATGTAGGCATAGAAGACAGGGCAGGGGGATTGTGATATACTTGAACAAGTTAGTATTGAGAGGGAGGTGATCCTAGCCATTTTAGCGGACTTAAAAGTGGACAATTCCCCAGGCTGTGACGAGATTTTTCCCAGGCTGCTGTGTGAGGCATGGGAGGAGATTGCAGGGACTCTGGCACAATTTTTCAAAACCTCTCTGGCCACAAGGGAGATGCCAGACGACTGGAGCCCAGCTAAACTAGTACCATTATTCAAGAAGAATAGCAGGGATATACCAGGGATTTACAGGCAAGTGAGCCTAACATCAGTGGTAGGGAAGTTATTGTAAAAAATTCTGAGGGAAAGAATCAGTCTCCACTTGTGGAGGCAAGGATTAATCAAGGATAGTCAGCATAGGTTTGTCAGTGGCAGATTGTGTCCAACCAATTTGATTGAATTTTTCGAGGTGGTGACTAGACGTGTGGATGAGGGTAGTGCAGTTGATGTAGTCTACATGGACATCAGTAAGGCTTTTTACAAAATGCCACATGGAAGTATGGTCAAGAAAGTAAGAGCCTTGGGTATCCATGGCAATTTGTCACAATGGATCCAAAATTGGCTTCGTGGCAGAAGGCAGAGGGTGATGGTCGAACGTTGTTTTTCGACAGGAAACCTGTGTCCAGTTGTGCACCGCAGGGATCGGTGCTGGAACTTTGCTATTTGCATGCACATTAATGATTTAGATATGAACGTAGGAGGTATGATCAGCAAGTTCGCAGATGACACGGAAATTGGTGGAGTGGTAAATAGCGAGGAGGGAAGCCTCAGGCTACAGGACGATATAGACGGGTTGGTACGATGGGCAGAACAGTAGCAATTGGAATTTAACCCTTAAATGTCAGAGGTGATGCAATTTGGGAGGACTAACATGGCGAGGGGATACACAATGAATGGTAGGACCCCAGGAAGGACAGAGGTTCATTGTGACCTTAGCTTGCATGTACATAGATCCTTAAATGCAGCAGCACAGGTAGATAAGGTGGTTAAAAAGGCATATAGGCTACTTGCTTTCATTAGCCGAGGCATAGAATATAAGAGCAGCGAGGTGATGATGTAGCTGTAGAAAACGATAGTTCGGCCACAGCTGGAATACTGTGAGCAGTTCTGGTCGCCTCACTACAGGAAGGATGTGATTGCATTGGAGGGGGTGCAGCAGAGAATCACCAGGATGTTACCTGCGCAGCAGCGCATCAGCTATGAGGAGAGACTGGACAGGCTGGTGTTGTTTTCCTTAGAGCAGAGAAGGCTGAGGGGGACATGATTGATGTGTACAAAGTTATGAGGGGCATAGATATGGTAGAGAGCATGTAACATTTCCCCTTAGTAGAGGGGTCAGTAACCAGGGAGCATAGTTTCAAGGTAACGGGCTGGAGGTTTGGAGGGGATTTGACGAAAAACTTTTTTACCCAGAGGGTGGTTGGAATCTGGAACTCACTGCCTGTAAGCGTGGTAGAGGCAGTAACCCTCGCAACATTGAAGAAGCATTTAGATGAGCACTTGGAACGCCAAAGCATACAAGGCTACAGAATAACTGCTGGAAAATGGGATTAGAATAGACAGGGCTTGATGGCCGGCGTGGATACGATGGGCCGAAGGGCCTCTTTCTGTGTTATATAATTCTATATCATAATAAAGTCATGCAGAGTCTACTTGCTTTTATGAAAGGGAAATCGTGTCTGAAAAATTAATTCCTGTACTTTGATGATATAATGAACATGGTGAATCAAGGGAAACCATTAGATATATTGTATTTGGAATTGCAAAAGGCATTCGAAAAGATGCCACATGAAGGGTTACTGCACAAGACAGGAGTGCACAGTGTTGGGTGTAATATATCAGTCTGGATAGAGGTTTCGCTAATTGTAACGAGTGGGGTGCCAAAGGGATCAGTGCTGGGGCCTCATCTGTTTACAATCTACTTTAATGATTTGGAAAAAGGGAGCGAGTGCATTGTGTGGAGAGGGACTACAGAATGCTACTGCTGAGTCGGATTTGGTGTCCTCGTACATGAAACACATAAAGTTAGCATGCAGTTACAGCAAGTAATTAGGAAGGCAAATGGAATGTTGGCCATTATTGCTAGTGGGATGGTGTATAAAAGTAGCGAAGTATTGCTACAACTATACAGGGCGTTGGTGAGACCACGCCAGGAGTACTGCGTACAGTTTTTGTCTCTTTATTGAAGGAGGGATATATTTCCATGGGTGGCAGTTTAGAGAAGGTTCACTTGGTTGATTCCTGACATGAAAGGGTTGTCTTATGCGGAAAGATTGAGCAGGTTAGACATATACACATTGGAGTTTAGAAGAATGAGAATTGATCTTATTGAAACATACACAATTTAATGGCTTGACAGGTCTTCTTTAATTTGTTCGCTTATGGGATCTGGGTGTCGCTGGCAAGGCCAGCATTTATTGCCCAAATCTAGTTGCCCTTGAGAAAGTGCTGGTGAGCCGCCTTCTTGAACCACTGCAGTCGGTGTGGTGAGTGTACTCCCCGACTGCTGTTAGGTAGAGAGTTCCAGGATTTTGACCCAGTGACGATGAATGATCGGCGATATACTTCTAAGTCAGGATGGTGTGTGACTTGGAGGGGAACTTGGAGGTGGGGGTGTTCCCATGCGCCTGCTGCCCTTGTCCTTCTCTGCAATCATCCAGGCAAGTGGAGAGTTTCCCATCACATTCCTTACTCGTGCCTTGTAGATGGTAGAAACTCTTTGGGGAGTCAGGAGGTGAGACACGTAACTGCAGAAAACATAACATCTTGCCTACTCTTGTTGTCACGTTATTATTGTGGCTGGTCCAGTAAAGTTAATCTAGAAAAAGGGGACATATTCCATCGCCCATTAAAGACAGATATGAGAAGGAATTTGTTCTCTGAGAGTTCACGATTATGGAAGCTAAGTCATTGAAAATATTCAAGGTGGAGATAGACAGAAATTTGAGCTACAGGGGAGTGAAGTTTTATGGGGGATCTGGCAGGGAATTGGAGTTGAGGCCAAGATCAGATCAGCCATGACTTTATTGAATGGTGGCGCTGGCTCGAGTGCCCGAATTATGATCTTATCTCTCAGAAGGCAGAAATTATTCACAGCTGCAGAATACTTTCCACATTTTGAACTTCTCTTCATGTGGCTTCATATTTTACAGGACAAGAAGCAATGGCAGAATCGTCTGCAGATAAACATTTGCAAGACTGAACCTGGGACAGCCCATTGCTCAGACAGTGTTGGCCAGATTGGAGCTAATGTGGAGCGCAGCTGGCAGGAAGTGAGCTGGGGGCGGGCGGACTTCTGGCCTGGTGCTGGACCTCATCAAAAATATGCTAGGCTGCTTGGCCTCCTGCAGACCGGGCTGGAATGGGATGGGATGGGATGCGATCCTTAACCTCGCCGCCCACTCCCATGGCAAAAGGACCTCCACCTGCTGCTGTCTCCAGACATTCGGCTCCCGCTGCAACACACCCGGCCTCGGCTCTGGGGATGGGAACCTCAATGGCGTCAACCAGCCCCATGGGGAATAGGACACTACCGTCATCTTTATGCAGAGTGCCAGAGATGCTTTGGCTGTGCAGATCATGTGTGCCACCATATTTATGCGGGGCACGGAGGTGGGCCGGGGGCACGTGGTCCTGCTGCTTCTTTCATTGAGCAACGCCGCTGTCTTTGTCTAGGTTATATCTGCCGGCATCTTAGTGTGGGCAGAAGTTCCACTACCTTGCACAGTATGTTGGGGGCCACCATCGTTTTGTGTTCACTTTCCAGATGCAAATTAGAAATTGCCGTGTCACTCACATACAACATTTTGTAGATAGTCTGTCAATGAATGTGTTAATTTTCAGAAAGATCCGTTGCCTCATGGGGGTGAGCGGTTTGGACAATATATCAGTCGGCATTGAGTTCTGGCACTGTAAATCTCCAGTTCTTCGCACAATTTAATTAATTTTAGAATTAGAGTAAAGGGATATTTCCCCATATTCTTCAAATGGTCTCTGCACCTGGTCAGGGTCACAGCATAAATAGAAGTGTTTGTGCAGCAACTCAGGAGCTGGAGCATGAATCCTATTTCTTGCAAATAACGGTGTAGTTATACAGACTGATACCCCAACCACTACATTCGGTGCCATATAGAATACACCATGAACACTGAGCCTAAGAGTATGAAATACACCGCGATAACAAACAGTAAAATGATGGATTTACTTCTGCTCTCCATCTTTTGTTTCTTTGAATCATAATTCCACTTTTCTGGAGTTCCTAATTCCCCTGTTTCAGGAGAAGCTAATTCCCCTGTTTCGGGAGCTCCTAATTCCCCTCTTTCTTGTTCTCCTAATTCCCCTGCTTCAGGAGCTCATAATTACTCCATTTCTGGAGCTCCTAATTGTACTGTTTCTTGAACTCCTAATTCCCCTGTTTCTAGAGCTCCTAATTCCCTTCTTACTGGAGCTCCGACTTCCCCTGTTTCGGGATCTCCAATTCCCCTGTTTCAGGAGCTCCTAATTCCCCTGTTTCTGGAGCTCCTAATTCCCCTCTTTCTTGTTCTCCTAATTCCCTTGCTTCAGGAGCTCATAATTACTCTATTTCTGGAGCTCCTAATTGTACTGTTACTTGAACTCCTAATTTCCCTGTTTCTAGAGCTCCTAATTCCCTTGTTTCTGGAGCTCCGACTTCCCCTGTTTCGGGATCTCCAATTTCCCTGTTTCAGGAGCTCCTAATTCCCCTGTTCCTCGAGCTCCTAATTACCCTGTTTCTGGAGCTCCGAATTCCCCTGTTCCTGGAGCTCCTAATTTTACTGTTTCTTGAACTCCTGATACCCCTATTTCTGGATCTCCTAATTCCCCTGTTTCAGGAGCTCCTTAGCCCCCTGTTTCTGGTGCTCTCTCCTAAATCCTCTGTTGCTGGTGCTCTCTCCTAATTCCCCTGTTTCTGGTGCCCTCTCCTAAAGTCCACTATTTCAGCCGCTCCTTATTCCCCTGTTTCAAGAGCTCCTAATTCCACCTGTTTATGGTACTCCACCTAATACCCCTGTTTCGGAAGCTCCTAAACCACTTCTTTATGGAGCTGCTAAATCCCCTGTTTCTGGAGCTCATACGACCCCTGTTTATGGAGCTCCTTCGTCACCTCTGTACTTGATTATTCCAATGCACTCCTGGCTGGCCTCCCTCATTCCACCCTACGTAAATTTGAGGCCAACCAAAACACGGCTGCCTGTGTCCTAACTCCCACCAATTCCCGTTCGCCCATCTCCCCTGTGTTCGCTGAAATACATTGGCCCCTGGTTAAGCAGTGCCTCTATTTCAAAATTCTCATCCTTTTTTTCAAATTTCCTCCATCGCCTCGCCCCTCCCTATCTCAAATATAAATTATACCGGTTTCTGCATTGGAAATTATATCCGTTTGAGCATCAGATCCGCTTCCAATCTCGGAGCTTCCATTGTAAGTGAATTAAGAATAGTCGATTTACGATGGCTGGGAAATCGAACGTAGAACAGTTTCTTGGAAGGCAGCAATGCTCGCCACAACAACAGCATCGTGCACTGCCAGATAGAAATCCAGTGTTTCTCTGGAGTTGTGGAGTGACCCGCTCCCTATGGGTTTCTCGTAAGAACATAAGAATATAAGAACTAGGAGCAGGAGTAGGCCAATCGGCCCCTCGAGCCTGCTCCACCATTCAATAAGGTCATGGCTGATCTGATCCTAACCTCAAATCTACTATCACTCTACATCCCTCCCGAACGCATGTGATCTCCTGGGAGAGGCAAAAAACCAATAAAAAACCCAATGGCCAATTTGGGAGAAAAAAAATCTGGGAAATTCCTCTCCGATCCATCTAGGCGATCGAAACTCGTCCAGGAGATCACTGTCGCTATATTTTCTACAGTACTTGCCTTCTGTAAAAGGTGATCTCCACCCCAGGCAGGAACAGGAATAGAACCATCTCCTGAAATCTAACACATAATTAGAGCACAAGAAGTAGGAGCAGAACCAGGCCACATGGCCCCTGGGCCCGCTCCGATACCCACAGGGCCATGACCGTTCCGAACATAGACTCATGTCCAATTTCCTGCCCGCTCCCCGTAACCCCTAATTCCCTTTACTTCTAAGAAACTGTCTATTTCTGTTTTAAATGTATTTAATGATGTAGCTTCCACAGCTTTCTTGGGCAGCAAATTCCACAGACCTACAACTCTCTGAGTGAAGAAGTTTCTCCTCATCTCAGTTTTGGAAGAGCAGCCCCTTATTCTAAGATTGTGCCCCCTAGTTCTAGTTTCACCCATCATTGGGAACATCCTCACCACATCCACCCAATCAAGCCCCTTCACATTCTTTTATGTTTCATCTAGATCGCCTCTCATTCTTCTGAACTCCAATGAGTAGAGTCGCAATCTACTCAACCTCTCCTCATATCTCCACCCCCTTATACCCGGGATTAACCGAGTGATCCTTCTTTGTACTGACTCGAGAGAAAGTATGTATTTTGTTAAGTATGGACACCAAAACTGTATGCAGTATTCCAGGTGCGGTCTCACCAATACCTTGTACAACTGCAACAAAGCTCCCTGATTTTATATTCCATCCCTCTAGCAATAAAAGCCAACATTCCATCACAGACGGTAAAAATAATCCTAAACATCAGCCACTGAACAGGCTGTGGGATTCACATCTTATTTCAGCCCAGTCACCGTTTCTCAAAACTGACCGAGGGATTAACGCGGTACTTTACCAGGGTTAGAAGGAGGTTTCTGAGGACTGAAAAGGACAGGAAAGCATCGAGCAGATCCTGGGAAGGAATCGACATTTAAATCAGGAACAGGAATCAGCAGAGGGAAAGAGGTTCAGCAAATGAATGAATTACACAGTATCAGGGTAATTCTCTCCCCAATCCAATGTAGAGATCACGGTAAATATTTATTATAAATATATACTGACAGAATCACAAAGCTGTGTAATCACATGTGTGTGGTTATCCCTTGAGAAGAAGGGCCCTTTCACACGAACAGACAGGCGACATTTCATGGTGTATTTTTACACAGTGAGCTGGATCTCTCTAAGTAAGCTGGGGCAGGAGAGAATATCCGGGAATGGGACATCCGGATTGCAGAGAGATTGATTGTTATTGGTGAAAGGCTTTAAATCTGATAGCTAAAGAGTGTGGGAGAGTCTCCAGGAATGTAAGTGTTTACTGGATGACCACTGGGAATGTAATGGATACCGGATCATCCCTGGGAACGAAATTGTTTACTGAATGATCCCTGCTAATGTAAGTGTTTTTCGATTATCCTTGGGAATCTAAGTTTATACCGGATTGTCCCTGATTGTAAGTGTTTACCAGTTGGTCTTTGAGATTGTAAGTGATTACCGGATGGTCTCTGGGAATGTTAGTGTTTACTGGATTGTTTTTGAGATTGTAAGTGTTCACCGGATGTTCCCTAGGTATGTTCTAGTAAACATACCTCCGACAAGCCACATTAGATCGTACGCAAACGCCTTATTCGATGGCCCATTATAAACTTAGGACTCAGTCTCTCCATGGAACAGATTATTGGTCACTCTGGAATGTCCGTTTTGATGGGAGATTGGATTGAACACAATATTAAAAACAATTCATTTCTATTGCAGAAAATCCATCAGCTCTTGCCTTTATTTAATGAATTTACCAATTAGAGTGAAGGGATATTTCATCACAATCTTGAACTGCTCTCTGAACTTAGCCTGGGTCACGGCATAAATACAAGTGTTTGTGCAGCAACTCAGGAGCTGGAGCATGAATCCCATTTCTTTTATCCATCCAGGAAGTAATTCAACATCACCGAGAAAATTCCACATCCGGTTCCATACAGAATCCACCATAAACAAAGCCCATAACAGTATGAAATTCCCAGAGATAACAAACAGTAAAACAATGGATTTCCTTCGGCTCTCCATCTCTGGATCTCTGGGACTCTCCCCACTGCTCGGACCCCGGAGTCTCCTGCGGGCTCTGCTGGCCACTAAAATGTGTCTGACGGTGAAAGCATTGAACAGCAGAACCAGAACAAATGGGACTCCCGGCGTGAGAATATAATGAAGGAGTTCGATTGCTGTCCACAGCTGCGAATACATAACTTCGCGTGTTACACTGCAAAACCACGGACTATTATAAAAGTTATAATTACCGGTATACATGAAATACCAGAAAATGTCTTTTAAACAACTCAGCAAAGTCACTGTTCCCAGAACCACAGCCGCCGTTTTCTCAGTGCAATATTTACCTTTCAGCTTCTGGCAACAAATGGCCACAAATCGATCAAAGGTGAAAGTGACGGTAAACCAGACAGAACAGTCTGTGGCTGCATAAAGCAGTACGGCGTGGATATTACACATGGGGATATACAACATGAAATGAAAGTGCTTCGGATAAACGATAGGAATCTGCCTCAATATAAGATCGAGGATAACGACCAATAGATCCGCCGCTGCCATGGCCACCAGGTAGCGAGTGACACATTTGGAGAGACCACACTTTCCCCGAGAGAGGATCGCAATCGTCATTAAGTTAACTGTAAGGAAGGAGAAAAAAGGGATATTATACATCAGGCTTGGAGCAAAAGCCGAATTTTGATGGAACTCTCGGGAGAAATCTGAAATTCTTTACCGACATTCAATGATATAATTTAATTCTATACCACTGGAGCTGAATATACGGTTTGTTGTAAGAATAATCGATTATACATTGTGGAATCATTAAAGGAAATGGGGAAAATACAAGAAAAAAGCAACCGATTTTAAATCAATGAGAGATTAAATGATAGTTCCACTTTTAGTTTAAAGCCCCGCCCGAGGTTTGGAGGGAGTAAATGGACCGGAACCTTTCAGAATCATTCGTGACCCGGGATCAGTAAGCATTTGCAGCATTGTGAATTCGCTTCTGTGCCCCAGTGTTACGGAGGGGAAGTCCCACATTGATTCCTGCTCCTCTTTAGAATATTAATGCGGTTGCATTACATTTAGAACACAAATGAGTGACACATTAAATTTCAGAAAATGCACAACTGACATGCAACCCTTACAGGTAACTGTATTTAAAAACACATTGATGTAATTAAAAGATGCTTAGATACTAAATACAAGTGCGCTGCTGTTATTAAGAGAACTAGGCTGTAGGAAGTGTTTTGAAGATCGAGTATTCTGCATTTTTGTTGAAATACACAAATAATAATGGACCCTGGCCTTGAATAATTTTATATCATTGACTATGTAAAGTCCCACTAAAAGCTTTTATTAGCATCGAAATCAGATTACTTATCCAAAAGGAAATGTGCCACCGAATGCTTTTGTAAAGTAGCTAACAACAAATGGAAAACTTTTATCGTTGTATATTTTCAACTGTTGGTTCCAAACTCGTGCACAGAATATTAGACGAGAAAATGTCAAATGATTGTCTTATCCTCAGTACCTCAGTTACAATCAGCTCGGGTCGCTTAACATAATATTCAGCATGAGGCAAGAGCGGTTTACATTGGTTCACACTGAGATATCTACTAAACTGTGCGAGACGTCTATGGGATTCAATTACAAATTCAAAGCAGAAATTGGAAAAAAATGTAATGCCAGTGGACTGAATGAACACTTTGTGAGGATGTAAGTTATCCTTGTAATCCTATTCCATCCGTCAGAAGCAGTGACACTAATGCAGAACTGGAGATGGTGGGACAGGACACACTGACTGGAACAGTTGATATTTCAGACATTGAAAGATGTGTATTTGATCAGCCAGGATTTGTTCATTTGACTCTGTGTAAGGAACCACACCGATCAGACGGTGAAAAGTCTCCTAAACCATGAAATCATTCCTCTGATCTGTTACAAATATTCTGTGTAGATAGCAGACTCAAATTCACTAAATTAAGCGGCTCGTCAAATATCTTTGCTTGAGATGGATAAAGAAATTTAGAATCACGTACAGAATATCTAGCTGATAGCAGCGCGGATGGGATGGGGAATGACAAGGAGTGAAACACTGTCAAGCATTATTTACATTATTAATATCTGAATATACAGAATATCAGGGGCACCAACCACAGGGAGGATGTGCCAGTATTGTTATAAGAACACCCTTAACGTTCATAAGGACATAACAAGTTATAGCAGAAAATAACATTAATAACTGATTATCACAAGGTAGATAGCAAGTACAATATTACATTGATACATGTTTTATAGAATTAATATCTGGACATAGATACCTACCAGGAACACCAAAAGCAGCGAGGAGGGGATAGTAAATCTTCTGTGTATCCTGAAATATTCTCATTATTCGCAATGCTTCAAACACACTTCCAAAACAAATTTTCAAAACCATGATTATGCCTCTGTGAGTTGCTGGTGATATCTGTGGTGGATACAACGCGTTGATCATATGAGGTGACCGAGTGAAGGAAGTCCCTTATTTAGAGGAGAGAGAAATCCCCGAGTGACATCATGAGTCATTATTGAAACTGGCATTATTTACAGCCAATGAACAAACAGACTAATTGAACAATTGTCACAATACACTTGACGACAACATAATCTAGTTCAAGATAGTGTACAAAGTTTTACATTGAATGTGAGAGAAACCGAAATATTAAACCCGCCTCTAAAATACCGAGACAGAACAGAAATAAATGAGTTTCACTTCCTGTGTTGAACTAAAAGTGATAGAAAAAGGCAAGGAATAAAGGAAGAAAAAAGCTGGATTGCCTGAAGATTACTCGGATTTATTCCATCCCAAGCCAATTGGGTATATATTTCGCAATAAACACATTTTCTTAAATGGGCTGATCATAAGAAAATATGAACTAGAAGCAGGAGTAGGCCATCGTGGGATAGCGCAGGAAACTGGAGCAGAGGTCAAAGATTAGCCCATCGAGCCTGCTCCACCATTCAATGAGCTCATGGCCCTGCACAATCCTCATATCACTTGATTCCTCTACTGTCCACAAATCTATCGATCTCAGCTTTGAATATACTCAGTGACTCAGCTTCCACAGCCCATTGGGACAGAGAATTCCAAACCTCAGCTGCCAGACTGGGTTTGCGGCAGTTGGTGAAAGAACCAACATGAGAGAATAGCCAGCTTGACCTCGTCCGCACCAATCTACCTATCGCAAATGCATCTGCCCATGGCGACATTGTTAGTGCTGAACACATGTACAAGATTTGTGGAAAATAAGCCTCGCCTTCTTACTGAGGATATCCTTCATCGTATCATGTGCCACTACCATGGTTCTCAGTGGGATGAAAATGGGGAGCCAAGCAATCCCACAACCAACATATCAGATTATTTCAAAGCACTCGTATCCAGTTCTGAATATCATTTAACAATTAAGACGTTTCCTAATAGCCCTGAAAATTTCTGATGTTCAAGTATATATTCATTCAACTTTTGAAATTTACTATTAAGAAATAAATAAATACTTGAATTTCTACAGCGCCTTTCACGACCTCAGGACGTCCCAACGCGCTTCTCAGCAAATGAAGTACTTTTGAAGCGTAGTCACTGGTGTAATGTTGGAAACAGAGTAGCCATTTTCCGCAAAGCAAGCTCCCACAAACAGCAATGTGATAACCGTCAGATCATCTGTTTCAGTGATGTTGATTGAGAGAGAAATACTGGCCAGAACACAGGGGAGAACTCTCTGCTCTTCATGGAAAGTGTGCCGTGTGAACTGTGATATCCATGTGAGAGAACTGCGTGACAAAAAGTTCTACTCTTTGCCCAATGTTTCTTTTAACAATTATCTTGTGTCTGTGGCCTTTTAGTAATGACAAGGCAGCCAGTCGAAATTGTTTCTCTTTACATACTGTCTCGAGATCAATTAACATTCTGAATATTTCTATTCAATCGCACCTTAAACTTCCCTGCTATAAGTAGAACAATCCCAGCTTCCAGCTTAGAGAGAACGTTGCTTTGTATCAAACCCATGCTGTGCCTGCCCAGTTAATGCTTGGTGGGACAGTGCAGAGGCAGAATAGAGTCTGGCCATGTGACCATGTCGTACCTCCGGTGGGAGGGGCTTGTGCTGCTTTGTGACCTCGATCCTGGCTGCTGTGTGATTGGTTCCTGGCTCCTGTGTGATGTCACCTGGAGACAGGTTTCTGGCCCTTATTATGGACAATCAGTGGTATGTCAGTGTGGCGGAGCTGCAGTTGGCAACTGACACTGGGAGTGACTTTAGTCCATATAAATAGGGGGAAGGAGAGAACAATTAACATTACAGTAAGTAATTCATATGAACATAAGAAATAGTAGCAGGAATAGGCCACTTGGCCCCTCGAGCCTGCTCCGCCATTCAATAAGAGTATGGTTAATCTAGGGCTCAAAGCCAATTGCCACACCACTCCCAATAACCCTTCACTCCCTTATCTTGCAAAAAATTATCTATCTCCGCCTTAAATGTATTTCATGACCCAACCTCCACAGCTCTGTGGGGCAGAGAATTCCACACATTTACGACCCTCTGAGAGAAGATGTTCCTCCTCATATCCGTTCTAAAATTGCGGCCCATTATTCTGAGACTGTGCCCCCGGGTTCTAGATTTCCCCACGATGGGAAATATCCTCTCTGCATCTACCTTGTTGTGCCCGCTCAGTAGCTTATACGTTTCGATAAGATCACCTTACGTTCTTCTAAATTCCAATGTGTATAGGCACAGACTGCTCAACCTTTCCTCATAAATCAAACCGCTCCTCTCTGGAATTAACCAAGTGCATCGTCTCTGAACTGCCTCCAAGCAATTCTATCCTTCCTTAAATAAGGAGACCAAAACTGTATCAAGTACTCAAGGTGCGGCCTCACCAATACCCTGCACAGATGTAGCAAGACTTTCCTGCGTTTATACTCCAACCCCTTTGAAATAAAGTCCAAAATTCCATTTGCTTATTTGATTACTTGCTCTACCTGCTGTGGTAAACCACTGTTATACCTGTCTGTATGTGTATGTGTATTCCACTAGGTACAGGTCTAGACATGCCTCGGCTGACTCCTCCCACTATTCCAGGTATATAAGTGACTGCCTCCCAGTCCCTTAGTATTCTGGACGGGTCGACCACTCGAGACAAGACCTTCATTCTGTAGTTAATAAAAGCCTGGTTGTTACTCGCTTAACCTCAGTCTTTTGAGCAATTGATGGCGCATCAATTTTATTAATTACATTTTTTATAATGGAGAAGATCCTCACACCAGCATGCCTGGACCTGGACAGTCGGGAAGCGGACGCTTCCACCAAGTTTGCTCACTGGCTCACGTGCTTCGAGACATTCCTGACTGCCTCCACTGCGGTCGTAACGGATGCGGACAAACTGTCTGTCCTGATCTCCAAGGTGAACCACCGAGCGTACTCAGTCATCCGGGACGCGACCTCGTACACAGCCCCGCTCCAGCTCCTCAAGACCCAGTACACGCGCCCTGTGAACGAAGTATATGCCAGGCACCTTCTGGGGAGACGCAAGCAACAACCTGGGGAATCGACTGAGGAATACCTCCAAGCACTGTTCGTGCTTGGCCGGGCCTGTGGGTGTAAGGCGGTAAAGCGCGCTAAGTACACGGAGGAACTGATCCGGGATGCCTTCATAGCGGGCCACAGGTCCAACTACACCCGACAGCGACTGCTGGAGCAGAGTGACCTCACCCTCGACAAAGCCTCCAAAATCACACTAACGCTGGACGCAGCCTACTGGGGCATGGATGCCTATTCCTCTGCACCGTGGATGCCGCGGGGAACGACAACCTGGGACACGGTAGGACAGCCCCAGCCACAGCCCAACAACGGCCCAACTACCGCAGCAGTGTCCCAAGGCCAGACAGCTGTATCCCAAGGCCAGGAATGCTCCTTCTGTGGCCAGGCCAAACACCCCAGAGCGCGCTGCCCGGCGAAGAATGCGACCTGCTCGGGCTGCGGGAAAAAGGGACACTACACCAGCGTCTGCAAGGCCAAAGCCACCCCGAACGCCAGCAGTGCCGCGTGTGGGCCGGGCGAGCCGCCATCTTGGGCCCCCAACAGCGCCGCATGTGGGCCGTGCGGGCCGCCATTTGGGCCTCCCCAGCCATGTGCGAAACACCGCAGCAGCAGCCATCTTGGATGACTCCAGCCACATGGGAATCATGGACGCCGCCATCTTGGACACCAGCTGGGATGCAGCAGACCGCCAACCCACCCCATCTGATACCCGCAGCGACAGACCGACCCCTATGCTGGCCTCCGTTACGCTGGACCAAACGAGACCGCACCAACTTGCTCGGTCCAAATTGGACGTTAAGATAAACGGCCATGCAATAAACTGCCTTTTTGACTCCGGGAGCACAGAGAGCTTCATCCACCCCGACACGGTGCGGCGTTGCTCTCTCCCAGTCCTGCCTGCGCACCAGCGGATTTCTATGGCCTCCGAGTCCCAGTCAGCGGATATTAGTGGCTACTGCATGGTGACACTAGTAGTAGACGGGACTGTGTTCAATAATTTTAAACTCCTGGTCCTGCCCGACCTCTGCGCTGCCGTCCTACTGGGGTTGGATTTCCAGTGCCACCTCAAAAGCGTTACGATGGCGTACGGTGGCCCCCTCCCCCCACTCACAATCCACAGCCAGCAGCCTCCAAATTGCCCGCCGCGCACCAGATGCAACCTCTCCACACTCAGAGTCCCACCCCCCCACTGTTTGCTAACCTCACCCCCGACTGTAAGCCCATCGCCACAAAGAGCAGGCGATACAGTGCCGGGGACAGGGTTTTCATCAAAACCGAAGTGGAGCGGCTCCTGAAGGAGGGGATTATTGAGGGCAGCTCCAGCCCCTGGCGAGCCCAGGTTGTGGTCGTTAAGACTGGCGAGAAACAACGCCTGGTCATCGACTACAGCCAAACAATAAAACGCTATACCCTGCTGGACGCCTACACACTCCCCCGCATAGCTGACATGGTCAGACAGATCGCGCAGTACCGCGTCTTTTCGACCATTGACCTGAAATCAGCGTACCACCAGCTCCCCATCCGCCCTGAAGACCACCAGTATACTGCTTCTGAGGCAAACGGCCGCCTCTATCACTTCCTTAGGGTTCCCTTCGGCGTTACCAATGGGGTCTCCGTCTTCCAAAGGGAGATGGACCGGATGGTCGATCAAAACGCGCTGCAGACCACTTTCCCTTACCTAGACAATGTGCCCATCTGCGCCCATGACTTGCAGGACCATGACGCAAACCTCGAGAAATTCCTCTGCACCGCCCAACTCCTGAACCTGACATATAAGAAGGGGAAGTGCATATTCCACACAGACCGCCTCGCCATCCTTGGCTGTGTTGTGGAACACGGGGTCATCGGTCCCGACCCCGACCGGATGCATCCCCTTATGGAACTCCCACTGCCCCACTGCCTAAAAGCCCTGAAGAGGTGCCTAGGGCTTTTTTCCTACTAAATTCAGTGGGTCCCCTACTATGCAGACATAGCCCGTCCGCTGATCAAATCCACCTCTTTTCCCCTGATGGCAGAGTCCCGCTTGGCCTTCCACCGTATCAAGGAGGACATTGCCAAAGCCACCATGCACGCAGTGGACGAATCCATCCACTTCCAGGTGGAAAGCGATGCGTCCGGCTTCGCTCTGGCCGCCACCCTTAATCAGGCGGGTAGACCTGTGGCATTCTTCTCACGAACCCTCCAGGGCCCGGAGACCAGACACTCCGTGGTCGAGAAGAAGGCCCAGGCTATTGTGGAGGCTGTGCATCATTGGAGGCACTACCTGGCCGGAAAACGATTTACCCTGCCCACTGACCAGCGTTCAGTTGCTTTTATGTTCAACAACAAGCAGAGGGGCAAAATCAAAAATGACAAGATCTTGAGGTGGAGAATCGAACTTTCCACCTACAATTACGAGATCTTGTACCAGCCTGGGAAGCTCAATGAACCCCCAGATGCCCTATCGCGTGGCACCTGCGCCAGCGCGCAGATCGATAGACTGAGGGCCCTCCACAATGACCTCTGCCACCCGGGGGTCACCAGGTTCTTCCACTTCATCAAGGCCCGCAACCTGCCTTACTCCATCGAAGAGGTCAGGACCATGACCAAGAACTGCCAAGTCTGCGCTGAGTGCAAACCGCACTTTTATAGACCAGACAGAGCCCACCTGATAAAAGCCACACGCCCTTTCGAACGCCTGAGCGTCGATTTCAAAGGGCCTCTCCCCTCCTCCGACCACAATGTGTACTTCCTCAACATCATTGACGAGTACTCCTGTTTCCCGTTCGCTTTCCCCTGCTCGGACATGACCAGTGCCACGGTCACTAAATCTCTGAACAGCCTCTTCACCTTGTTCGGTTTCCCCAGCTATATCCATAGCGGCCGGGGCTCATCGTTTATGAGCGACGAACTCCGCCAGTACCTGCTCGCTAGGCGTATAGCCACAAGCAGGACCACCAGTTATAACCCCCGGGGGAACGGACAGGTAAAAAGAGAGAATGCAACAGTTTGGAAGGCCGCCCTACTAGCCTTAAAGTCTAGGGGCTAGATTTTCAGTATAGACAGTTTTGGGGCGCTAACCTTAGCGCCCGCCCGAAGTTAGCACCCGCCCCAAAGTCGCGCCCCGTTGCCGGAAATTCAGTGGCTTCGCCCTAAGAGGTTGGTGGAGCGCTAAAAGAGGCATTCCACTACTATCTTTAGGCGCTAAGCCGGCGCTGCAGAGCGCAACACCCGAGCTCGGGCGCAGCGCACGGCAGACACTCTGGTGCCAGTGAGCTCTTAAAGGGGAAGGGTGCATGTGTTTTTTTCAAAGGCAGAGTCTTGGGGGGAAAACAGGAGGAGGAGGAGGAGGAGGAGGAGGAGGAGGAGGAGGAGGAGGAGGTGGTGGTGGTGGTGGTGGTGGCGGTGGTGGTGGTGGTGGCCGGAAACATAAATACACCGTTCACAACAACACACTGGATCCTTCCACACAACACATGCAGACTGCCGTTTATAGTGCAGGAGGAGTGCCCTTTAATTTGCGCTCCCCAGGGTGTGTTGCGTTCCATTTTACAAATGCTCTGGACGCCAGCCGCACAATGGGGCGGTCCAACTGATGTTTGGATTCGGGGCGGCCAAAGGGCGTTGCACGAGGATGTGACGTCATTTTCTGCGCGCGCATCCGGGCGGCCGCTAAACTTTGCGCCGGCGCTAACGGGCAACTTAATTTGGGGCGGGGCACAAACTGCGCTGCGCCGGGGCGCTACACGCATAGCGCCCGAAAATCACTTCTCTTAAGGCGCTAACTGCTGGCGCAAGCAACTGAAAATCAAGCCCTTGGGGCCTTCCGACCTCCCGCTGGCAGGAGGTGCTTCCCAATGTGCTCCACTCGATTCGGTCACTGCTCTGCACTGCCACCAATGCCGCCCCTCACGAGAAAATGTTTGTCTTCCCAAGGAAGTCCACATTGGGGACATCGTTACCGCCATGTCTGACGTCCCCAGGGCCGGTACTACTGAGAAGACACGTGAGGGCCAATAAAACGGGCCCCCTGGTCGAAAGGGTGGACCTCCTCCACACCAACCCCCAGTATGCTTACATTGCATACCCGGACGGGCGGGAGGACACAGTCTCCATACGAGACCTCGCACCCTCGGGGACCGCTGTAGGGCGGGAGGACACAGTCTCCATACGAGACCTCGCCCCCTCGGGGACCGCTGTAACCCACTACCCATTACCACCCCCCCCACGACCCGATTTCCAACCCCAGCAGCCGGCTCGCCTCGGACCGTCACCCACGAGGACTACACTCCAGGGCCCCAGCCTACACAGAATGCGACGCCGGAAGCTCCACCACCCCTGCCGTCGCCACGTCGATCACAGCGGCAGACAAGACCTCCGGAGAGACTCCAATACACGAACTTTTAAATACACTTCACCCCGCCGGACTCATTTTTAAACAAGGGGTGAATGTGGTAACTCACTGTTATACCTGTCTCTATGTGTATGTGTTATTCCACTAGGTACAGGTCTGGACATGCCTCGGCTGACTCCTCCCTCTATTCCAGGTATATAAGTGACTACCTCCCAGTCCCTTAGTATTCTGGACGAGTCGACCACTCGAGACAAGACCTTCATTCTGTAGTTAATAAAAGCCTGGTTGTTACTCGCTTAACCTCAGTCTTTTGAGTAATTGACGGCTCATCACCTGCATGCTAGCTATTTGTGTCTCATGCACAAAGACCCCCAGCTCCCTCTGAACTGTAGCATTTTGTAATAACTCTCTATTTAAATAATAGTTTGCTTTTTTATTTTTCCTGCCGAAGATTATAACCTCACACTTTCCCACATTCTACTCCACCTGCCAAATATTAGCCCACTCACCTAACCTGTCTGTACCTCTTTACAGATTCTTTGTGTACTCTGCACAACTTGCTTCCCCACCCATCTTTTTATCATCCACAAACTTGGCTGCATCACACGCTATCACTTTATCAAATTCATTAATGTATATTGTAACTAGCTGGGGCCCAGCTCCGATCCTTGTGGCACCCCGCTCGTTACTGTTTGCCAACCAGAAAATGACCATTTATCCCTACACTCTGCTTTCTGTAAGTTAGCCAATTCTCTATCCATGCTAAAGAATCAACCCAACTCCGTGAGCTCTTAACTTGTGCAGTAACCTTTTATGTGGAACTTATCGAATGCCTTCTGGAAATCCAAGTACACCACATCCACTGGCTCACTCTTGTCCACCCTGCTTGTTACATTCTCAAAGAACTCCAGCAAATTTGATAAACATGATCTCCCTTCCGTAAAACCATGCTGACTCCGTTTGACTGCAGTATCTTTTTCCAAATGCCCTGCTACTGCTTCCATAATGAAGGACTCCAGCATTTTCCCAAAGACAGATGTTAGGCTAACTGGTCTATTATGCCCTGCTTTCTGTCTCCCTCTTTTCTTAAATAGGGGTGCTGCATTAGCGGTTTTCCAATCCGCTGGGACCTCTCCAGAGTCCAGGGAATTTTGGTATATTGCAACCAATGCATCCACTATCTCTGTAGCCACGTATTTTAGGAGCCTGGGATGCAGGCCATCTGGTCCTGGGGACTTATTGTCTTATGGTCCCATTATTTGTCTGAGAACTATTTCCTTAGAGATATTGATTGCCTTTAGTTCCCCACTTCCAGTGGCCCCTTGATTATGCATTATTTTGATATTGTTAATGCCTCCCACATTGAAGACAGATGCAACATATTTGTTCAGAATCTCTGCCATTTCCCAGTTCCCCATTATTAATTCCAATCTCATCTACCCTCATCCTTTTTTATACCTGTAGAACCTCGTACTATCTGTTTTAATGTTTCTTGCCAGCTTACTCTCATAATTCATCTTCTCTCTCTTTATTATTTTTTTAGTTTCCCTTTGCTGGTTTTTTAAAAATTCCCAATCCTCTGATCTCCCACCAATCTTGGCAAAATTGTTTGCCTTCGTTCTCAATTTGTTACCTTCTTTACTTCCTTAGTTAGCCACGGATGCTGCTCCCTTCTCTTAAAATATAACATTCTCACTGGAATATTTTTTTTTGAGAGTTATGAAATATCTCCTTAAATGTCCGCCACTGCATTTCAAATTTTTAACAATTTCAATTGTTTTTCCAGTCCACTGTAGCCGGTTCTGCACTCATACCATTATAATTGCCTATGTTTATGATCAGGACACTCGTTTGGAACACAACTTTCCAACCCTCCAACTGAATTTGAAATTCAAACATTCTATGATCACTAAATATCATTAATTACAAATACATTCAAATAAAATGAATAGTCACAAAATAATCCTATGATATTCCAAATACAGATTGTAGAATTAACATTAACTGTTGCATTATAAAATTCTTGGACTGAGCAGTATCTCAGGAATGTAGAGAGAGAGAATGCCATTGATCAGCACATCAACTGGGATTCGAAAAAGTTCGCTTGATTCACAGAGCAGATCTTGTGGGACCCAGACCTCCAGTTTCAAAGATGGGATAAAACAAGAAGTGTCAGCAATGATTGTAAAGGTGAGAAACTTTACTGAGATTCCAGTCAGTCCAGGATTTTGCCGAGGTGTGAACCTAACCAGCTACTGCAAGCTTCTTCGAAAGATAACAAAAGCCACGGCCTTTGATGCGGCAAGTTCAACATAGCTTAACTCGTATGTAAAGCTAGCCCATACCTCATCTGGGAGTTCTTGACATTTAACTGTAGAGGATTTGTTATTCATTATTCATCCCATGCCCCATTGAGCTGTTATGCTTCATTGGGGTTGTACTGCATTGCACATATTCTGTATCTGAGTAGGATATATTTGATTGAGCAATTTAGAGCAAGCTTCACTCAGTATCTAACCCGTGCTGTACATGACCTGGAAATGTTTGGTGAGACAGTGTATAGTGAGCTTTACTCTGTATCTAACCCCATGCTGTAACTGCACTGGGAGTGCGTGATTGGACGGTGTAGAGGGAGAGTAACTCTTTATCTAACCCTTGCTATCACTACACTCGGACTGTTTGATGGGACAGTGTAGAGGATGGTTTACTCTGTATCTAACCCGTGCTGTCCCTGCCCTGGGAGTGTTTGATGGGACAGTGTAGAGGGAGCTTTACTCTGTATCTAACCCATGCTGTGCCTGCCCTGGGAATGTTTGTTGGGACGGTGCAGATGGAGCTTTACTCTGTATCTAACCTGTGCTGTACCTGACCTTGGAGTGTTTGATGGGACAGTGTAGAGGGAGCTTTGCTCTGTATCTAACCCTTCGCTGTATCTGCCCAGTGAGTGTTTGATGGGACAGTGTAGAGGGAGCTTTACTCTGTATCTAAACTAGTGGAGCAGCCCTAGGCATGCTTGTTGAGGCATTGTAGAGGGAGATTTCCACTTTATCTGACTGAGACTGACTGAGCCCTTCATTGTCCATTTCTTTCACATACCCAGCAAAGGACTGAAATCAGATAAATGCTGCACACTCGCAGAGATCAGCATGAGATCACGAAACATCCCAGTCATAGGAGTTTACCCTGGGATGGTGAAGCACTACCTCTGCAGGCACATGGGCAACCTGCAGATTTGAGCCACTTTCTGCGTCCATTCTACTTTATCCTTTTCTTTAGAGTACAATTGGACTACCTGTGCATGTGACATCAAGGCTGAAGAATTTCCCAACAATAATCCCTTCAATTATTTTATTTCAGCTCATCTTTGAAGACCAGGACTGTCCTTCAGAGGTCACGCATTTGCTGACAGCACATTTCCAGGACGGTACAAGAGACAGGAGAGTGACAACAAAAAAGTAGGACATGTACAGTCACACTCACAAGTAACCACTGTGCCCACACTTGTTGCTGTGGCAGATCGAGAAATGCTGAAGCTCCCGCGTGGACGAAGTTAACGCCTGCTCTGCTCAAAAGGCAGTCAGCAACTCGATAGAAGAGATGGTGAAGTAAATAATCAGAAAATGGACAGCGTTGAGGATTGGGAATCTGAACAAATGAGGAGCCTCAGATAATTGCGTGTCCATACCAGATACATCACTTAGAAATGTTTTTGTCCGCAATTAATGCAGACTGCCTGTCGGTCAGGAGGAGTAACAGACAATGCCTGACTAACACATAAGAAGCCTGCCACAATGGTATGGGAATCCAAACAGGACAATGATAAATAGCACTGATGTACTGATTTGAAGGCGATGAAATTTGACCCTGCTGGAAGGAAGGGAGATAAAAAGGAAGGTTGGTGCTACTCTGTATTAAGCGGGACAATGAAGCACGAATAGAAACATAGAAACATAAATGAGAGGAGCAGGAGTAGGCCATTCGCCCCTCGAGCCTGCTCCAACATTCAATGCGATCATGGCTGATCATCCAAATTCCAGTACCCGGTCCCAGCTTTCTCCACATACCCCTTGATCACTTTAGCCTTAAGAAATTTTTCCACCTCTTTCTTGAATATATTTAATTTACTGGCCTCCACCGCCTTCTGTGGTAGAGAGTTCCACAGGTTCACCACTCTTTGGGTGAAAAAATTCCTCCTAATTTCTGTCCTAAATGGCCTACCCTTTATCTTTAGACTGTGTCCCCTGGTTCTGCACTCCCCGACCATCGGGAACATCCTTCCTGCATCTAGTCTGTCCACTCCTGTCAGAATTTTATAGGTTTCAATGAGATCTCCTCTCATTCTTCTAAACTTCAGCGAGTAAAAGCCCAATCGACCCAATCTCCCTTCATAAGTCATTCGTGCCATCCCAGGTATCAGCCTGGTGAATCTTCGCTGAATTCCTTCATTGGCAAATATATCCTTCCTCAGGTAAGGCGGCCAAAACTTCACACAATACAGAAGATGTGGTCTCACCAAGGCCCTGTACAACTGCAGCAAGACAACCTTGTTCCTGTACTGAAACCCTCTCGCTACGAAGGCCAACATACCATTTGCCTTCTTAACCACTTGCTGCACCTGCATGCTTACCTTCAGCGACTGGAGCACAAGGACACCCAGGTGTCGTTGCAGTTCCCCTTCCCCCAATCTATTGCCGTTTAGATAATTATCTTCCTTCCTGTTTTTGCCACCAAAGTGGACAACCTCACATTTATCCACGTTATATTGCATCTGCCATGTTTCTGCCCAATCACCAAACATGTCCAAATCATCCTGGAGATTCTCGACATCCTCCTCACAGCACACACGCCCACCCAGCTTTGTGTCATCTGCAAATTTGGAGATAGTACAGCTAGTTCCCTTGTCTAGATCATTAATATATATCGTGAATAGCTGGAGTCCAAGGACCCCAGAATGTGCTGTGCCAGGGACTGACCCGGAGGATCAACATTCCTCACTCTCATATACTTTCCCACCGCTGCTTATGGAGTGGGCTGGCCACATTAGATGGGCTTACTTGTTTCCAACAACCAATTTGTTTAAACTCAGTTTATTGTTATGTTCACTCCAGAGGCCGATGATACAGAGCTGAAATATGTACCGACATTAATATCACCGAATCCCACACCAGCATCATCCTCGGGGTCACCATGACCAGAAACTTAACTGGACCAGCCAAATAAGTACTGCAGCTACATGACCAGATCAGTGGTTGTTATTCTGCTGCGAGTGTCTCACTTTGTTACTCCCCAAAGCCTATTAATCATCTACAAGGCACAAGTCAGGAGTGTGATGGAATACGGTCCACTTGCCTGGATGAGTGCAGCTCCAACTACTCTCAAGAAGATCGGCACCATCCAGGACAAAGCAGCCTGCCCGATGCGCACCTGATCTTCCACACTATACATTCCTTCCCTTCACCAGCGGCGCACCGTGACTGCAGTGTGTACCATCTACAAGATGCACTGCAGTATCTCACCAAGGTTACTTCGGCAGCACCTCCCAAACCCGCGACCTCTACCACCAAGAAATACAAGGGCACCAGTGGCATGGGAACATCATCACTTCCAAGAAACCCTCTAAGCTACAGACTAAACTGACTTGGAAGTATATCACTGTTCACTCATAGTCGCCTGGTCAAAATCCTGGAACTCCCTCCATAGGGAGTTTCTTCATCACTCAGACTACAGCGTTTGAAGAAGGAGGCTCACACCACCTTCTCAAGGGCAACTAGGGATTGGCAATAACTGCTGGCCTTGCAAGCGAAGGCCTACATCCCAGGAATGAATAATAAAAAAGAAGCCATTCACCCCATCGAGGTTGTTACATTAGGAGCAGGAGGAAGCCATTCAGCCCCTCGAGTCAGTTACATTAGAAGCAGGAGGAAGCCATTCAGCCCCTCGAGTCTGTTACATTAGGAATAGGAGGAGGCCATACTGCCCCTCGAGCCTGTTACATTAGGATGAGTAGGAGGCCCTTCACCTTATCAAGCCTGTTACACAGGACCAGGAGGAGGACATTCAGCCCCTCGAGCCTGGTACATTAGCAATGGAACGCGGCCATTCAGTCTCTTCAAGCCTGTTACATAGCAACAGAATTGGGCGTTCAGCCCCTCCAGCCTGTTAGATTGCAACAGGAGGAGGCCGTTCAGTCCCTCGAGCATGTTACATTAGGAATAGGAGGAGGCCATTCAGCCCCTCGAGACAGTTACACACCAAACAGGGGGAGGCCATTCAGCCCATCGGGACTGTTAGATTATGAACATGCGGAGATAATTCATCCCTTCGAACCTGATACATAAGGACGAGGAGGAGGCCATTTAGGCCCTTGAGCCTGTTACACAGAAACAAGAGGAGATCATTCAGCCCGTCGAGCCTTTTAGATTAGGAACAGGAGGAGGTCATTCAACCCCTCGATCCTGTTTCATTAGGAACAGGATTGGCCAATTTACTCCCCGATTCTGTGACACAGGAGCAGGAGGAGGCCAAACAACCCCTCGATTCTGTTACATTAGGAACAGGAGGAGGCAATTCAGCTCTCTACGGGTAAAGGAGGACGTCATTCAGCCCTCTGAATTTGATATATTAAGTACAGGAGGTGGCCTTCAGTGCTCTCGAGTCTGTTACATTTGGAATAGATGGAGGCCAGTCAGCCGTTTAAGCCTGTTTCGCAGTGAAAATAGCAGGCCATTCATCCGCTCGAGCTTTTTACACGAGATCAGGAGGAGGCCATTCAGCTCCAAGATCATGTTACATAGAAACTGAATATTGAGTATTGATGAGGGTGAATGGTCCTCTAGGGAGCACAGCCAGAGCCAAATAAATGGCACCACAGGTGGCTCAGCTGTACAGCGGTGGGGAGGGGAGAGAGGGGAGGAGGGAGATTGGGAAAGCAATAGAGATAGAAGAGTCGATAGTTAGGTGAACAGACAGGCGTTTGTGTGGCTGCAAGCGTGATTTCAGCATGGTATGATGCCACGCTGGTGCCATGGCCAAGGATGTTACTGAGCAGCTGCAGAACATTCTGAGGGGGTAGGGTTAACTGCCTGCGGTTGTGGTCCATATCGGTATCAATGACATAGGTAGCAAGAGGGATGAGGTCCTGAGAGCTGATTATAGGGAGGTAGGAAAGAGATTAAAAAGCAGGATCTCAAAGTTTGTAAGCCCCTGATTACTCCCGATGCCACGTGCTAGTGCATATAATAATTGGCAGATTTGGCAGATGAATGCGTGGCTGGAGAGATGGTGCAGGAGGGAGGCCTTCAGATTTCTGGGACATTCGTACCGATTTTGGGGGAGGTAGGGCACCTCAACAGACCTGGGACCAATGTCCTCACGGGGGGTCGGGCGGTTGCTAGCGCTGTTCAGGAGGGTTGAAACTGATTGGGCAGGGGTTGGCACTAGAGTGTAGCATTAGAAAGGAGAAACAAGGATGTGGAGAGACAGATAGCACTAGAGTAAGAAATACAACGGTTTTAGGTGGGTTCAGACCAAGAGAGAATACAAGAAAATCTAAGATCGTTTCATATTGCATGTGTATAAACGCTCGAAGCGTGCTAAATAAGACTGGTGAGCTGCTGGCACAAATAGCCACATGGAAATATGATATCATGGCAAAAACATTGACCCGGCTCAAAAAAGGGCAGGATTGGACTCTAAATAATTCTGTATATAAGTTGTTCAGGAAAGCCAGGGAAGGTAAGAAAGGAGGCGGGGAGGCAATATTGGTCAAGGAGAAAGTTACAGTGATGGAGAAAGAGCATGTCCTGGAGGGATCTAGGAAAGATTCTTTATGGCTAGAGTTGAGAAAAAATAGAGGTGCCATTACCATTCTAGCTGCATTCTACAGGCCGCCAACATAGTGGGAAGGATATAGAGGAGCAAAGTGGGAGGGAAATTGCAGAGATGCAAGAAATGTCGCGTAGTAATGGAAGACTTCAGTTACCTTAAATAGACTGGGTTAGTAATAGTGTAAACGGCAGAGAAGTGGAAAATGTATGAAATACGTTCAGGAGAACTTTCTTGACCAGTATGTTTCCGGCACAATGAGGAAGAAGCCATTGCTGGATCTGGTTATGGAGAATAATGTGCAGCACGTGGAACAAGGGTCAGTAGGTGAACAGTGATCATAGTAGCAGAAGGTTTAGATTAGCTATGGAAAAGGACTGGGAGCAATCTATACTAAAAATATTTAATTGGAAAAACATAGAAACATAGGAACATAGAAGATAGGAGCAGGAGTAGGCCATTCGGCCCTTCGAGCCTGCTCCACCATTCAATGAGATCATGGCTGATCATTCAAACTCAGTACCCTGTCCCTGCTTTCTCCCCATATCCCTCGATCCCTTTAGCCTCAAGAAATATATCCAACTCTTTCTTGAATATATTTAATGAACTGGCCTCCACCGCCCTCTGTGGCAGAGAAATCCACAGGTTCACCACTCTCTGGGTGAAGAAATTCCTCCTAATTTCAGTCCTAAATGTACTGCCCCTTATCCTTAGACTATGACTTCTGGTTCTGGACTCCCCGACCATCGGGAACATCCCTCCAGCATCTAGTCTGTCCAGGCCTGACAGAATTTTATAGGTTTCGATGAGATCCCTCTCAATCTTCTAAACTCCAGTGAGTATAAGCCCAATCGACACAATCTCTCCTCATACGTCATTCCTGCCATCCCAGTTATCAGCCTGGTGAATCTTCGCTGCACTCCTTCCATGGCAATAACGTCCTTCCTCAGATAAGGTGACCAAAACTGCACACAACACTCAAGGTGCGATCTCACCAAGGCCCTGTACAACTATTGGAAGACATCCTTGTTCCTGTACTCGAACCCTATTGCTACGAAGGCCAACATACCTTAGCCTTCTTAACCGCCTGCTGCACCTGCATGCTTACCTTCAGCGACTGGTGCACAAGAACACCCAGGTCACTTTGCACTTCCCCTTCTCCCAATCTACTGCCATTCAAATAATAATGTGCCTTCCTGTTTTTGCCACCAAAGTGGATTACCTCAAATTTATCAACATTATATTGCTTTTGCCATGTTTCTGTGCAATCACCTAACCTGTCCAAATCGTACTGGAGCTTCATGACATCCTCGTCGCAGCATACCCTCACACCCAGCTTTGTGTCATCTGCAAATTTGGAGATATTACATCCAATTCCCTCGTCCAGATCATTACTATATATTGTGAACAGCTGGGGTCCATGGACCGATCCTTGCAGTACCCCACTAGTCACTGCCTGCCACTTGGAAAATGACCCGTTTATTCCAACTCTTTTCTTTCTGTCCGCCAACCAGTTCTCTATCCAAGTCAATACCTTGCCCCTAATCCCATGTGCCTTAATTTTGCACGCTAATCTCTTATGCAGGACCTTATCAAAAGCCTTCTGAAAGTCCAAATACACCACATCCACTGGTTCTCCCTTATCTATTTTACCAGTTACATCCTCATAAAATTCCAATAGATTAGTCAAGCATGATTTACCTTTTGTAAATCCATGTTGATTTTGTCCGATCCTGTCACTGCTTTCCAAGTGCTCTGCTATTACATCTTTTTTAATTGACTCTAACATTTTCCCCACTACCGATGTCAGGCTTACCGGTCTATAATTCCCCTCTTTTTCTCTACCACCTTTTTTAAATAGTGGGGTAACATTAGCTACCCTCCAATCCATGGGTACTGTTCCAGGGACTATCGAGTTCTGGAAGATGACCAGCAATGCATCTAATATTTCTAGGGCCACTTCCTTAAGTACCCTGGGATGTAGATTTTCAGGCCCTGGGCATTTATCGGCCTTCAGTCCCATCAATTTTCCTATCACCATTTCCATACAAATACTGATTTCGTTCAGTTCCAGCCTTTCATCAGACCCTATGTTCCCCGGTATCTCTAGGTGGAACATCTCCACTGGGTCTACTGTAGGTGCCTCCTCTACCATTGTCAACGGTAGGCGTGAGAAACCATCAGCATTCCCATGCTGTTTTGATCCTTTGTATTCTATGTCATATTGGTGTGCCCCAAGGAAATGGGACCACCGCTGTAGCCTTTGAGCTGTCATAATGGGAACACACTTTTTAGGTTTGAATATGGAGACGAGGGGTTGATGGTCAGTCAACAAGGTAAATTTTTGTCCGTGTAGGTAATGGTTGAATTTCTTCACTCCCAATACCAGGCTGAGCACTTCCCTGTCGATCTGGGCATAGTTACGCTCAGCTGAGTTCAATGAGCATGACGCAAAGGCTATCGGCCGCTGCGAGCCATCAGGGAATCTATGCAATAATACCGCTCCTACGCCATAAGGGGATGCATCGCACGCCAGTCTGATTGGCAGTGATGGGTTGTAATGAGCCAAAACTTCCTTGGACGTGATCAAGCCTTTGCATTTATGGAAGGCACGTTTACAGTCTTCGCTCCATTTCCAAATTACTCCCGTTTGTAGCAGTTCGTTAAGAGAGTGCAGAAGAGTTGACAAGTTCAGTAAAAATTTATGATAGTAATATATCAATCCCAGGAACGACCTTAATTGTGAGATATTTTCAGCTGCTTGGGCTTTTATGACTGCTTCAATTTTTTCAGGTGACTTATGCAACCATTCCTCGTTAATTATGTGGCCACAATATGATATTTGTTTCTGGAAAAATTCGCACTTGCGGCGATTTTCTCGTAGGCCGCGTTCTCTCAGCCTAGTGAGCACCTGCTCCAAATTGGCAAGGTGCTCGTTGTCGTTTTCTTCTGTTACAAGGATGTCCTCTAGGCAGCATTGAGTCCCCGGAATCCCTTGGAGGACTTGCTCCATAGCTCTTTGCCAGATAGCTGGAGCTGATGCTACTCCGAAAACCAGTCGATTGCACTGGTACAGGCCTTTGTGTGTATTTATCGTGAGATACTTTTTAGAGGCCTCTTCAACCTCCATCTTTAGATATGCCTGTGCCAAGTCAATTTTGGTGAAACGTTTCCCTCCGGATAGTGAGGCGAAAATATCTTCTATCCTCGGAAGAGGATACAGTACCGTGTGAAGGACCGGGTTTACAGTCACCTTGAAGTCGCCACAGATGCGAATTTTTCTCTGTTCTTCAGATTTATCATAATTCAACGTTTTCTTCATGACCGGGACGATGGGTGCTGCCCACTCGCTCCAATCTATCTTGAATAATACGCCTGCCATTTCCAAATTCTCCAGCTCTGCCTCGACTGCTGGACGAATTGCGTATGGCACCGGCCTTGCCTTAAAAAACTTGGGAATTGCCGCATCTTCCACTTTTATTGAGGAGGTGATGCCTTTCAAGGTTCCTAGTTTCTGTTGAATCACTTCATTGGCGTTGGTCAAGATGTCTTTTAATCGTTCAGGTATGACATCATCATCATTTTATTTCTTACTGGTCACCGTCAGTGCCTGAATGGAGTGCCAGTCTAAGCGTATCTTCCTGATCCATTCACGTCCCAACAGCGGCGGACCACCATCTTGCAGAACGTATAAATACAATTTCTGTATTTGCTTGCCGTTGTATACAACAGGCACCCTTATTTTCCCTTTGAGGTATACTTTCTGCCCCGCATATTTTTTCAAGATAATGGATGTGTGTTTCAAAGGTATATGCGGAAATAGCCGCTCGTAATCCCGTCGATTTATGACGGTCAGAGCTGATCCTGTATCTAGCTCCATTTTAACTGGGGACCCGGCTATCGTGAGGGTAACCCAAATGGTCTGGTAATCTTCTTTGACAATTACATAATGTAATTTGAGACAGCTTAGTCTCTTTTTTCCGGAGTCGCTATCGCCCTTCTGGTCTTCGGAGCTACTGTCTGTCATCATTTGTACCTTACTGTACTTTTCCTTATTGATTTTTTTCCTGTCCGTGGATTTTTTGTGTCCAGATCGGCATACACGTGCAATGTGTCCAATCTTTCCACATTGCCTGCATGGTTTGGTCTTGAACCAGCAGTCTCTCTAGTCATGGGTGGATCTGCAGCAGCGATAACATCTCTCAAAACCCTGTGTCATTTCATGGGTGCCGAAGTCCTGTATCTTTTGCTGTATCTCTGCAGCTCCTCTTGCAGCTGCTTCGTATGATACAGCCATACTGAAAGCCTTGTCCAGTGTCAAATCTTTCTCAGAAAGTAGCCTTTTCTGTGTTCCTTCACTTAGGAGACCGCAGACGAATTTGTCTCGAAGAGAATCTGCCAGTCCTGCCCCGAATTGGCAGTGCTTTGATAGCTTCCTTAATTCGGTGAGGTAATCAGCGTTACTTTCATTCTTGTGCTGATTCCTCTTGAAGAATTTGAATCGTTCCGCTATCAGCAGCGGTGTTGGGTTTAAGTGCTCCTGTAGGGTATCAACAATCTGCTTAAATTTCTTGTCCTTTGGTTTGGCTTGAGTGATTAATTTCGTAACAGCCCGTATGTCCTTGCGCCCATTAGATTTAGAAGTACTGATGCCTTTTTATGTTTTTCTATTCTATTTGCTGTGCAATATACCTCCAATCTTTCCACATATGTGGTCCAATCTTCTATATCGTTATCGAAAGCATTAATATTGCCAGCCTTAGGCATCCTGAAAAAACATGGCACCTCCCGCGCTTTCCTTTCTTCCCTGCAGAAAGAAATGGCGCTTCCCGCGCTTTCCCACCGCTGCTGCTGCTGACAACGCTGTTTTCCACGGTTTTTATTTAAAGGTGGAGACTCATTCCCGCCGGACTCTCTGGGACTTTTTCCTCCCTCTGCTTGGTCCGAACGCCGACCTGCTTTGCAGCGCCAGCCGTCACCCGAGTGCTCCCCCCTCTGTCTCTGTTTGCCTCCGCCTTCGCTGCTTTGCCCCACTGCAGAGCCAGCCGATGGAGCCCCAGCCCGCCGCCCAGGTACGATTATTGCAGTACCTGCCACCAGCTCAGCTAGCTGGTGAAACAACTGTTTTTTTTTTCGTTCTTGCTTTTCTTCGACTTTCATCTGAGGAATCGTTCTCCTTGAGGTGCTGCCGGATTGCAGGTAAGTCCGTTTCCAATTCATCGCCACTGTTGTATCAATGTGTTAATAGAGACACGGAAGGCAAGAGTTGGTTTCACAGGTGTTTACTGAACAAAGTCTGGAGGTGAACTAACAGATACAAGACAATATACAGGCTTGTATAACCGAGTGGCCATTACCGGCATTACAGTACACAGGGGGCTCTTAAAGGCACATACACCACAGGTACCACTGCTGCATGAATTGAAACCTATTTCTCACAGACCATTCCTTGAAACACGCTTTCATCTCACTAATCCTATTGACCCTATGCCAATTTGTTGGTGGTTCAGGTAGTAATCCAAACTCTGAAATATTTACCCTAAAGGGTGGGACTGCCTCCTGGAACAAATTCTCCAGGTAAATTTCTTGCTCCCTGATGTATCGCAATGTCTGCAGTTTGGACTCCAGCTCATTACGCCTGCGCCGAAGTTCCTCCAGCTGCAGCCACTTACTGCAGATCTGGTCACCCTGGAACACACTGGTGTCCACCAGCTCCCACATGCTACAGCTGCAACAAATCACCTGCCCTGCTATCTCTATTTTATTTTATTTCATTAATTACGTAAATATCAATCAATTGCCTATTTATAGCTTTCAAACTAGGTAAACTAGGTAATAACCTTAATATGCTTCTTACATCTCTTCCTTTTTCCTCAACCGAGGACTCCCCTCTAAAGTGGTTGACTCGGCCCTTGACTGTGTCCGCTCTAACTCCCGCACTTCAGCCCTCAACCCTGCCCATCCCTCCCAGAACCAAAACAGAGTTCCCCTTGTCCTCACCTTTCACAACACCAGCCTCCACATTCAATGGATCATCCCCCGCCATTTTAGCCACCTCTAGCGTGATCCCACCACCAATTGCATCTTCTCCTCAATGCCACTTTCAGCATTCCATTGGGATCACTCCCTCCGCGACACCCTAGTCGGCCCTTCTATCACAACCAACACCCCTTCCCCTTTGTCCTGCACCTTCCCATGCAAGTGCTGGAGATGCACCACATGCCCTCATACCTCCCCCCTTCCCACTGTCCAGGGCCCCAAACACCCCTTCCAGGTGAAACAGCGATTTACTTTTACATCTTGCAATTTAGTTTTCTATAGTCGCTGCTCAGGATGTTAACTCCTCTACATTGGGTGACCAATCGCAGATAGGGCGGCCGCTTTTTGGAACATCTCCATTCAGTCCGTAAGGGGGACCACGAGCTTCAGATCGTCTGTCACTTTAATTCGCCGCTCCACTCCCATCAGACCTCACCATGCTCTCCCTCTTGCATTGTTCCATGGAAGCTTAGCGTAAGCTCGAGGAACAGCACCTCATCTTTCGAGAAGGCACTTTACAGCCTTCCGTACTCAACATAAAGTTCAACAATTTCAGATCATATCCTCAGCTCCTATCATATATATATATATATTATTTCTTTTAACCTCACTCTGTCTTTATTCTACTCCCCCACATGGCAGCTGTCATTCATTATGCCAATGCAATTTACACTTCATCTAGAGGTATTCTTGGTTTCTTAACCTGTCCCATTGCAATCTCGTTTCACCTTGAATATCTCTTGAACTCAGTTAACCTCTTCCGCCATCCGTCCTATCACAAACCTTCCATTTTGATATTTCATCAACTCCCCCCTCTCCCAGCCTCTTCACTTGCTTAAAATCTGTTCCATTTCCTGCATTTTTACAGTTCTGAGGAAAGTTCATCGACCTGAAACGTTAACTCTGTTTCTCTCTTCAGAGATGCTGCCTGACCTGCTGAGTTTCTCCAGCATTTTCTGTTTTTATTTTAGGTAGTAACATGTATTACATTTTTTAAAATAAGTTTAGTTAGTTGTAAGTTTAGTTAGTTATACATTTAGTTATATGTCGTTACTGTACATTTCCCCTCAGTCCAAAGAGAAAAGAAATACTCGCCACCATTCACTTACCTGTTTACCTGTGGCGTCAGACTTTTATTTTTTTGTTGTTGAATTCGGGTCTCGGTGCTCTTCCACATCTGGCTCTGCACTCAGGCCTCCTCACACCACGCAATTTATTCTGCTGCTGTTGCCGCTCCGGGTCCAACCAGGTCCACTAAAAACTAAGGAAAACACATGCAGTAGCAGGTAGTAGCACACGGCCACTCACACTGCAAAACGCTGTCAGTTGCGAATGATTGGAGATGATCCCTTTAAATAGCGTCGCTGGAGCCGGCTTTCTGCTGCTGCTCACCAGCGCAACCTGTCTTTGCTTTCTCGTTGGTAGATCTGGCGTCAAATGGGCGTTGCTTACTCACTGGAGTCATGCTCTCCGTTATTGCCATGTCCCCGGCACTCGAATTAAGTGGCAGGGCTGCCGGCTTGATGGATATGTTGTGCGGTGCTGGAATGAGCACCAGGTGTCATTGGAGCTCTCAGCTACGTTCTGGCGCCAACTCCTGGCGCTAAGTGTGACACTAAACAAATAAACTGTTCCCCCAATAACATTCAATAACACTGTTTAACAAAATCTGAATTCATGCAAAAATTATTTCCACAAGGTTTTTCTGATATAAACGAGAAATAGTGAAATGTATAAACAAGAATTGGATTGGTCTGTCATAACCCAATTTACCCGGCAAATAGGCCCCGTTTTATGCAGAAATCATGACCTAATTAGGAATGCGATTACCACTTTGTGCTTAAATAGATCGGCGCCTGCGCTATCTAATTCCAACTAGTTCCACCACCGATTGTACCGAAGAGGCGTGACACAAATGAACGTTGAATTATTTTGTTGGCTCCAGAGGAGCAGGAGAGTTACTCCCGGGACACAAACATATTCTAGACTGCTGCCTCCACTGGATCCACCCCCTCCCTCTGCGATTTTATTTCTCTCCAACAATTTGATTTGCTACCGGCAATTGCGGCCTGATTTTGAAGGCTGAATATGAGGAACTGCATCGCTAGGTGATATTTGATGGCAAATTTTAATGAGGATGGGGCCTAAAATACGTGGGGTCTCTTCACGGCTGGTTAGTCTGATCCACCAGTCGGCCACCAAACAGTCATTATCTATTCCAGTCCGTTCAAACATTCCACATTTTAACCAAACCCTCCACGTTCTTGCTGGGCTGGTAAGGTTAAAACTGGGGCAATGTTGCAAAAGCAAGGCTTGAAAAAGTTTCGAGCCACATTTACATTATCAGCACATCTCAGCTCCGTAAACTCTGTCAGTGATCTGGATACCAGCAGCAATCTTACAGGAGCAGAACAGCCTCTGTGCATTTTCCCAATAAGGTGCCACATCTCACTGATTAGTTGCTCTATTTAGCTGATTTTCAGCTTCAGTTTGAGCCGTAAATGAAAATCATGCACACTTTATAAGGGGCGTTTGAACCACACCATCATTCAAGCCTCCAGCGATGGTGAAAATTTCCCTGCATGTGATTGGAACGGACACTGTTTGAGATATGGCCCAACATGTGGGCTTTTGAGATTGATACTAGGACGTAGGTCCATAAAGCTGTGGAGCCTCGTACAAATAGGATGGTAGCAAATTGAAAATTATGTCACCGCACTGTATTCCTGGCACTCCGGCTGTTGTCATCTAGGGTAGGGTCTGAGAAGTGGGCCAAAGCCACGTCCACCTGTTTCCTGTCAGTCGACAAGGAATGAGCAAATCGGAGTATTATGACCTATGGTCGGCACAGAGTGGTCTTAAACGGATTGCACTGAAACACAGTTTAAAAGTGGGGAATTTGGAGAGAGTTTATGTCTCTGGTAAGGATTGGGTGAGTACTAGCTGCGAAACGTGATATTTTGAATTTAACCTAGAACTTTAAGCACTGTAGTTAACAGAAGCTGCCTGTTAGTGGCAGTGAGCTTTCAGTCAGCTGTAAATATTTGTTTTGAATAGGGGCTAATTACTGTGAGCAGGGAGCTGAGTATTTGGAGTTGAAGGGGGAAATGGTAAATTGGGTGCGGCTCAAAGGCGTATAAAACTAAACAGTATCTGCTGGCGCACAGAGTGGTCTGCACAGCATGGTCGTAAATGGAGAGCACTTAAACAGTGTTAAATTTGGGAATTTGGAGATAATAGGAATTCAGAGCAAATGGTGAACCAGGCCTCCAATACTGGTCGTGGTTTGTGTTACAGCTAAATATTTAATTGTATATACCTACAACTTAAACTTTAACTTCCCACACAATTCTTTGAGGCACAGATTTAACTCTCTGATCTGCTTGTCCCTATTCCAATTTGCGTGTGGCTCTGGTAACAATCCAGAGATTATTATCTTTGAGGGTCTGTGTTTAATTTGCGCCCTTGCTCCTCAAATACTGACAGCAGAAACTAATTCCGAGATCTGCCTATGTTGTTGGTTTCTACGTGGCCCACGACAACTGGATCTTTCCCTTCCCACTGCAAATCCTTCTGCAACCTCGGATAGATATCCTTAACCCTGGCGCCGTGCAGGCAAAATAGCCTCCGTCACTCTTAGCTGTGGCTGCACAGAAAGGAATCTATCATAGCATCATTGAGTCATAACAGCACGAAAGAAGGCTATCCGGCCCATTGTGTCCTCGCCGTTTCTCTTTAGAGCAATCCGGTGAGTTGCATTCCCCCGCTCTAACCCCATAGCCCTGCTGGTTTAATTCTCTCAAGTCTCTATCCAGTTGCCCTTCAAAAAAATGATTGTCTCCGCTTCCACCACTTCCGTCGGCAGCGAATTCCAGGATGCTTTCACCCTGACTATACAGTCCCCTCGCAGTGCCAGGCAATGAATATCTCCAACAAACTTCAGCCCAACCATCTCCCGTGAGAGTCAACGCTGTTACCATCGCCGAATCACCCACCATCTGCGTCCTGCGGGTCACCATTGACCAGAAAATTAAGTGGACCAGTCAGATAATGACTGTGGCAATAAGAGCAGGTTAGTGGCTGGGTATTCTGCTGCGAGTGACTCACCTCCTGACTCCCCAAAGCCATTTCAGCATCTACAAGGCACAAGTAAAGAGTGTGATGGCATTCTCTCCACTTGCCTGGATGAGTGCAGCTCCAACAACACTCAAGAAGCTCGACACCATCCAGGACAATGCAGCCTGCTTGATTGGCACCCCATCCAACACCTGAAACATTCACTCCCTCCACCACCGGCTTACCACAACTGCAGTTTGTACCATCTACAAGATGAACTGTAACAACTCGCCAAGGCTTCTTCGGCAGCACCTCCCAAACCCGTGACCACCTCCACCTAGAAGGGCAAGGGCGTCAGGTGCATGGAAAAACTAGCAACTCCAAGTTCCCCTCCAAGTCACACACCATCCTGGCTTCATCGTCGCTGGGGCAAAATCCTGAAACTCCCTCCCTAACAGCACTGTTGAAGTACCTTCACCAAACGCACTGCACTGTTTCAAGAAGGCAGCTCACCAGCACCTTTTCCATGCTATTAGTGAAGGGCAATAAATTCTGGCCTTGCCAGCGATGCACAAATCCCAAATACGAATAAAAAATATACAACAGTCCTTTTCAGCTTGTATGGCCTACTGTACCACAGTACCGTGATCATTGTTCATCCAGCCTGCAGGATTTGCCCTCCTCTACACAGGCAGCAAGAGTCTCGTAAATGTTGGATAAGGGCAAAGGTGGAAGCTCCTCCAGCACTGTATCCGGGGTCCCCTTAACTCTCTGAGTCGCCGTCACACCCTCTATCCCTGACAACTAACCAGACCTGTACCACTCCCTACACTAAGGAGTGTGACTGCCAGTTGGATAAAACTGTCCAGGTAAAACTTCCCCTCCCTGATTCCCCAATCTCTGCACCTCGGACTCCAACTCAACAACTGTGAGATTAAGTTCCTCGAGATGCATACACTGACTGGAGACGTGGTCGTCTCGGATCACGATGCTCTCCACAAAATGCCACATGCTGCTGTTGCAGCACACCAACTGCACTGCGACTCCTTTACAACCTTGTCTTAGTTTTGTAATTAATTAAAGTTTATATATTAAATTAACTTAGCTCATAGTAAATTTCCTTAAGTTATAATAACCCAACGGGAACAATGGCATAACAGTGGCAAACCAAAACTTAAAGATCGTATTAGATAAAAAGAAGAGGCTTCAAATGTCGCCAGAAAGAGGAGAAAGCCTGAGGATTTTGCGGATTTAGAATTCAGGAAAGGAGGTCCAATTATTTGATGAAGGCATAGAAAGTAGATTATAGCAGAAAACCAGCAAAAGACATAATAGAGTTTGTGAACGCTTCTAATAGTATTTAAAAAGGGGGAAAATAGCGGAAGTTAACTTTGGCCCTTTACAGGCAGCGGCAGGAGAAATTATAATGGGTAATAAGGAACTGTCAGAGTCATTAAAAATATATTTGGTATCTGTCTTCACGGAAGATTACACAAAAAACATTCCGGAAATAATGGGGAACCAAAGGTCTAGTAAGAATGAGGAACTTAAAGATATAAATATTAGTAAAGCAATAGAACCTTGAGAAATAAATGGGATTACAAGCTGACAAAACCCCTGGACCTGATGGCCTACATCCTCGGGATTTCAAGAGGTGGCAAATCAGACATAGTAGATGTAATGATTTTATTCTTCCAATATTCCCTTGATTATGGAATGGTGCCCGTGGATTGGAAGGTTGCAAACTTAACCTTGATTTTCAAAAAACGGGACGGAGAAAACATGTTACTTTGGGCCAGTTAGCCTGACAACTGTAGTAGGGACAATGGTAGAATCTATTATTAGTGTCTTGGTAACAGGGCATTTAAAAAATAGTAATATGGTTCAGCAGAGTCGACATGGATATATGAAAGGGAAATCGTGTTTGAAAAATCTAACAGAGTTCTTTGAGGTGATAACTGGCAGGGTAGATAAGGGAACCAGTATATGTAGTGCATTTCAATTTTCAAAAAAACTTTCGTATAAGGGGCCACACAATATATTTTTACACAAAATTAGTGCTCCTGGGTTGAGCGTTAGATTTTAGCATTAATTCACGATTGCTTATCGGAGAGAAAATAGAGACTGGAATGGAGGGTTTAAAAGGGTAATTTTCGGGTTGGCAGGCTGTAATTAATGGAGTGCTGCAAGGATCAGTGCTGGGGCCTGAGCTATTCACAATCTATATCAATTACTTAGATGAGGGGACCGAGTGTAATGTACCCAAGATGCTGACAATACAAAGCTAGGTTGGAAATTAAGTTGTGAGGAGGATGCAATGAGGCTGAAAAGGCGCATAGACAGTGTAAATGAATGGGCAAGTGTATGGCAGTAGCAATATAATGTGGAGTAATGTGAAGTTGTCCACTTTGGTAGGAAAACTAGAAATGCAGCATATTTTTAAATGGGGAGTTTTTAACAAATATTGCTACTCAGAGACCTGTGTTTCCTTATGCACGAATCCCAAAAAATTAACATGCAGGTACAACAAGCAATTAGGAAAGAAATGTTCTGTTAGCATTTATTGCAAAATGTCACGACTATTTGCAACAACAGTTTCTTGACTGGTCCCCTTGAAGGACAAGACAAACAATGCTGTTTATTTGGAATGTGTAATTAGATCCTGCCTGCATAAGTAATCATGTAGTTGCAAATTGTAATACGACCCATTCATTCTGACAGCCAGGCTCCAGACAGAGCTCAGAGAGAAAAGACAGGGCTCACGCTCACGTGTTAGGACCTTTTCACACAACCCAAAAATATTCCTACCCTCCGCAACAAGTTCCTGAACTTCTACCTCTACCCAACCTCTTAACCTTTCCCTTCGAGGTCCTAACCCCGCCCCCCTGATATCCTGACCTCCCCAACATGCCCAAATTCCGGACAATTCCCGCGGCTTCCTGACCTTCTCCCACAACAAGTACCTGACCGTCCACACTGAGATAAATGCTGCATTGTGTGTGGCTCAAATATTGTGAATAATTTATTGGTTATAAAGTGAATAGTGACAGTGTCCTGACTTCCGGATTTCTACCAGTCCATTGAGTTTAATTGTTGCACATTGCCGGGCTTTCCGAGATATCAGCCAGGTCTGGCGGGGGAGAGGAAAATGTGTTGCGGGTGCAAAGGTGTTGGGATTGGAAGAATGTGCTCCGTCTTACAATCTGGATCATGTTCTCACTCTCAGCCCCCTTTAGTCCTGGTTCACGTTCTTTCCCCATCCCCACTGTGTTCTCTGTGCTCCTAAATCCCCCCCGATTTCCTGACATTCTCTCCTCCCGATTTGCTGACCTCCTCTCCCAACGCCGAGCTCCTTTCCTCTGCCCTCCGATCCGCTGTCTTTCGTTTTGATCGTCTCTCTCCCCCAAAAGATCGCCTCTCATCCACCTCCCTTCGATCTCCTCTCTTTTCCCCTCGGATCTTCTCTCTCTCTAAACGGTTCTTGCTCTCTCTAATCTCCTATCGCACGCTATAATCTCCTCTCCCTCTCTGCAATCTTTCACCTCTCTGCTCTCTCCTCTGTCTCTCTAATCTCTTTCTGTCGAACTTCGTTTCTAGCTCCATCGCCTGTCTTTCGCCCTGCTCTCTCTCTGATCTCATCTCTCTCCGATGTCCACTCTCATCCCCTTCTCCCTATCGCTGATGTCGTCTCCCTGCCCACTCTAATTTCCGCTCTCTCTCCAATCTCCACTCTCTCCCAATCCTCTCTCCACTCTCACCGATCTCCTCTCTCTCCTACCCCCTCTCTCTCCGATCTGATTTTCCTGCTCCTCTCACTTCCATCTTGTCTCCATCCCCCCTCTGATCTCCGCTCTTGCTCCCATCTCCTCTCTCTCTCCCCCTCCGATCTCCTCTCTCCCATTGCTCTCTCGCCGATCTCTCCACCCCACCTCCGATCTCTTCTCTCTCTGATCATCTCTCTCTCCCCTCTGATCTCCTTTCTCTCTATGATCTCAAATCCATCACCCCTACGTTCTCCACGTTCGCTCCTATTTCCTTCGCTCCTCACCAATCTCCTCTCTCTGTCTGTCCTATCTAGTCTCTCTCACCGATCTTTGCTCTCTCCGATCTCCTCTCTCTCCCTTCCGATCTTGTCTCTATATATGATCTCAAAGCCATCACCCCTATGATCTCCACGTTGTCTCCAATCTCCTTTCTCTCTCCTGCAATCTCCTCTCTCGTCTCTCTCTCCGAACTTTTCTCGCTCGGATCTCCTATCCCTCCAATCTCTCTCCCATGACACCTCTGATCTCCCGTCTTTCTGATCCTTTTACCCCCCCGATCACCTCTCTCTCCAATTTCCTCTCTCCTCTCCGATCTCATTTCCCCATCCTCTCTTTTCCCCCCTCCGATTCCCTCTATTACTCTCCTTCGATCCTCTCTCTCACATTTCGATCTTCGTACTTCCGCCCCCCCAAACCTTGCCGCCAATGGATCCACTGACCTTCTACGCACAGAGCCGAGGAAAGCGTGGCCTACGTGCAGGCAACAACTGGGCACTGCTCATGCGCGGCTCAGGTATACAGTGAGCATGCGTGGATAGTCACAAAGTTTTTCATGCATAAAATCACAGCGATTACAAAAACCATTGTAGTATAAGATAAAGAAGACTTGCTGCATTTATATAGGGACCTGGTGAAACAATGCCTAAGTATTGTGTACAGGTTTGGTCTCCTTACCTAAGGAAGGATTGTTTGCCTTAGAGGGAGCGCAACGAAGATTCACCAGAATTATTCATGGGATGGGGGATTGTCTTTTGAGGAGATGCTGAGGAGCCTAGGCATGCAATCGCTAGAATTTAGAAGAATGAGAGGTGATCTCATTGAAATATAGAAAATTCATATAGGGCTTGACAGCGTAGCTGCTCACTGGAAGATTCCTCTGGCTGTGGACTCTAGAAGTAGGGCATCAGATTCACAGAATACGGGTCGTCCATTTAGAACTGAGATGATGAGAAATTTCTTCACTCAAAGGATGGTGAATTATTGCAATTTTCTAACCCAACGATCCTTTACATGCCCATAGTCAGAGCTCAGTCTTTGCGTAAATTCACAACAGAGATTGATAAGATTTTTGGATCTTCAGGGATTCAAGGGATATGGGGTTAATGCGGGAAGGTGGAATTGAGTTGTAATTTCAGCTATGATCTTATTGATTGGTGGAGCAGGCTGGAAATTCCTAATGGCCTATTGTTGCTCTAATTTATTTTGTTCTTATGTTCTTAAATGAGACTCTTCATCCACCTCAACATCCGCACTGTTCACACAGATCAACACCAGGGTCGTAGCAAAAGGATTTGCAATTTATCTTTGGATGACGTTTCAATGAAATCTAAAATTATTTTATTTTGCCTATACTAAAATAAAAATATCTTATTAGCCACAAATCCTTGGAGTAAAAGTGCTTCATTAAATCTGTTTTTTCGGTGGAATGTACCTAATGTCACTGATCACGCTCCCTAGATGACTGTCTCCATGGAGGTTGCTTTATGGTATATCAAAGGGCTCCTCTGAATCAGCCTTTACGTTCACAAGTCAGAGCTCTGTACCTGATGGAACAGAGTTTGGTTCTTCACGCAAGAAATGGACTACCCAGTAATTTTCCAGATAGACCTCATTTACTACCCGGTTCTTGCAGCCCTTGGTGTTCCTGGTAAGACAGTAAAACGAGACAATAAAAGCTTAATATTAATATGTGACTGTTCAGGGTATCCGTTCCCTGTTTGTTGTTACCAGTTAATTAGTTGATTGTCCTGTTTTCTTAATGCGATGTCTTAATCGAAATGATAATATTTTTTTCAATTTTCTCCACAGACAATGTTGAAACAATGATCCCCTTTACTGTGGTTAGCAGAAACTCTTCCCAAGAGTTGATACTGACATCCGATCAGACATGAATTATTAACTCGTTTAATATCCTGATGTAGTTAAATGTGTGTCACGTGTAATGTGGGGATTTTAAGAATGATTGCTTTATAACATTATTTCCTGTTTACAATGGGTTACACTGTAGAAGTCTCTCTTGTTCTCCTGGCCGTCAGTTCAGCTCCGACTGTGTTTGTGTCTGCTTTAAATGGAAGCAAGAATCCAGTGATTTCTGTTAGCAGCATGCGATCCACCCCACCAGATTTAATTTACCACCGAAATTTTTATTGTCAGCAAATTTGCATACATTAGACTCGGTCCCCCCATCAAAGTCATTGATATAGATTGTAAATAGCTGAGGCCCAAGCACTGATCCTTGTGCTACCGCTCTAGTTACAGCCTGCCATCCCGAATATAACACATTTATTCCTACTCTATGATTTCTGGCCCTTAACCAAGACTCAATCAATGTGACAATATTACCCCTAATCCCACAAACCCTAATTGTGTGCGGCACCTGATGGAATGTTTTTTTTAAAAAATTCAAATATATTACATATAGTGATTCCCCCTTACCTTCCCTGCAATTTACACCCTCAAAAAACCTAACAGATTTGTCAAACACGACCTCCCTTTCAAAATTCCGCATTGACTCTGCCCAATCATATGATGATGTTCTAACTGCCCTGTTACTACCTTCTTAATAACAGATTCTGCCATTTTCCTGATTTGAAACTATCACTTTGAAGGAAAAGCACGATTTGATTGAACTAAATGGATAACTTATTGTTGTAAATCATCAGGTGTCATTGCAACTAATGGTCTCGTGCAGCTGTGCGGTTCATGGAACTTGAAATGTGATGGAGAGCTCACTGTACAGGCCATAACCCAACAATGGGAGAAAGCGCACGCTATGCTGTACAGACAATAACCCACAATTGTGAGAGAGCGCACTCCATGCTGTACAGACAATAACCCATCATTGTGGGAGAGCGATCTCCATGCTGTACAGACCATAACCCTACATTGTGAGACACTGATCACCATGCTGACGCAGCATAATCCAACAGTGTGAGGGAGTGATCTCCATGCTGTACAGTCCATAACCCGGCATTGTGGGAGAGCGATCTCCATGCTGTACAGACCATTACCCTACATTGTGAGAGACTGATCACCATGCTGACGCAGTATAATCCAACAATGTGAGGGAGTGATCTCCATGCTGTACAGTCCATAACCCGGCATTGTGGGAGAGCGATCTCCATGCTGTACAGACCATTACCCTACATTGTGAGAGACTGATCACCATGCTGACGCAGCATAATCCAACAGTGTGTGGGAGTGATCTCCATGCTGTACAGTCCATAAGCCAACATTGTGGGAGAGCGATCTCCATGCTGTACAGACTATAACCCAACAAAGTGGGACAGTGATCTCCATGCTGTACAGACAATAACCCAACAGTGTGAGAGAGTGATCTCCATGCTGTACAAATCATAACCAAACAATGTGAGAGAGCGATCACTATTCTGTACAGACCGTAACCCAAAAGTGCAGATCTGATTCGCAGTTATATTAATTCGAAGGCAATGGTGCAAGTTAAATGGGCCCCTGTGTTGTTCGTCACCCACTTTCTCCAGAAATATCGCAGTAATATTTTGCCTCACCACCACTGTCGGTAGCTGAGTTCAACCACGTTTTCATTCCCCCCTTACCTTCAGTTGCAATATTTGCCACAGATTTTCCTGCCCGCCAACACACAGCTTTTTAAATTAACATTTATATTTAATTCGAAACTAGAAAACTGACATTTCAACAGTTTCATAATGGAGTTGAGATGGTTATTTTACAAAACAAAATATTTGGCTAATTTAATGTTTGCTTTTTCTTACAGTGAATGTGGTTGCAATTGTGATCCTGTCCCGTGGAAAGTGCGGTCTCTCGAAGTGCATCACTCGCTATCTGTTGGCCATGGCAGCGGCGGATCTAATGGTGGTTATCATCGATGTGATATTACATCGGATTAATAGCATGTATTTGCCAATTAGTTTCCTCACTCTGAATCCGGTCTGCACTTTGACGTTTGTCGCCTACATTGTCGCTGTAGACTGTTCTGTTTGGTTTACTGTTGCCTGCACATTTGATCGCTTTGTAGCAATTTGCTTTCAGAAATTGCAATCAAAATATTGCACCGAGAAAACAGCGACCGTGGTTATCGCCACCGTGTTTGTGGTGAGTTGTGTGAGGAGTGTTCCATTTTACTATTCAGACTAACCTTTCATAATCATTGACAATGTGCCATGGTATTGTGTTCCGACAGCTGATTATTTGACTTCCCCCTTGTGGAAGGCAGACGAGTTGATCGATAGCCTGATCACCCCTTTATTACCAATCCTTTTAATTATTTTGTTCAATGCTCTGACTGTCAGACATATTATAGCGGCAAATCGAGTCTGCAGTGTACTCCTGAGCAACAGCGACAATGTGAATGATGCTGAGATGAAGAATCGGAGAAAATCCATGATCTTGCTTTTATCTATTTCTGCCAATTTCATACTGTTGTGGATGACGTATGTTGTGCATTCGGTAAACTGGCCAGTGGTAAACTTTTATTACGATGACAAATATCTCAGTAATCCGATATATATCACTCAGCAAGTTGGGTTTACGCTGCAACTGCTCTGTTCCTGCACAAACACTTGTATCTATGGACTGACACAGAGGAAATTCAGAGAGGAGCTGAAGAAAGGGGCGAAATATTTGTTTACACGAAATGGGAATTTATAAGAAAGAAATAACTTGCATTTCTATCACGCCTTTCACCAGCTCAGGACGTCCCAAACCGCTTTCCAGCCAATGAAGAACTTTTTGAAATGTTGTCACTGCTGTAATGTAGGAAACACGGCAACCAACATGCGCACAGCAAGCTCCCACAAACAGCAATATGACAATGACCAGATAATCTTCTTTATAGTGATAAGGATTGAAGAACAAATATTGGCCAGGACAACGGAGTGGAGCCCCCTGCTCTTCTTCGGAATCGTGGCAGTGAAATCTTTGGCGACCAGCTGAGACCTGGCCTCGGTTTAATGTCTCACCCAAAAGACGGCACCTCTGACAGTGCAGCACCACGGACTATCCTTGAGTGTCAGCCTAGAATTTTGTGCTCAAGCCTCTTGGAATGGGATTGTGAACCCACAACCTTCTGAGTCAAGAAACTGGAGCCGCGTTTACATCTTCACATCACACTGTGGGCAGGGGAAGTGAGATTTGGAGATCCATTATCTTCATCCATAGTTTGGATGATTATGTCTAATGGCCACAATATTAAATAGGACTTTAACGAACATCTCAACTTCTCTTCCTGGCCCCCATATTGGTTGATATTTAACACATGTCCCTCTTCTCAGCTTCTGCCCCCTTCTTTCAAAACCGGCACTCACCACTTCCTCAAAAATCCACGCTCAGTCCCTCTGTTGGTACAAACTGCAGCCCCATCTCCAAACACTCTTTTAACTCCTGAGCCCTTCAACATGTCACTGCCTCCCAACGGTGCGCATCCTTCCGACAATTCCTTAATTGAATCTCTTCTATCAGGATTCTATCCCTGCCCCGGTACTGAAACGTTCCTGACATACTTAAAAATTCACACACTCTATCAGTGTTACCGTGGTGCACAATCCCTCCTCGGCCTCCTTAGTCTCTCTGCAGCCTTCGAAACGATTGACCATACTCCTTCAATTAGTCTGCTCCGCTGTCCAGCTCAGGGCCACTGCCCTCGCTTGGTTCTACTCCTACCTGTCCAATAATAGCCTCACTCTTTCCCTTGGAGTCTCCAAGGGTCTGCCTTTGCCCGCTACCGCTTCTTTTTCATCTACATACTGCCCTTTTGAATACATTATCAGAACACATGGGGACTGCTTATACATGCACGCTGACGACTCCAATCTCTCCCTCTCCACCGCCACTCTCAACCCTTACAATTTCGCTGTTATCAGATAGTTTGACCGACATCCAGTATTCCAGGTGTTGTAAATTCCTCCAGTTCATCATTGGGACGACTGAAGGCACCATGTTCAGCTCACAGCACAATCTCTGTAAACTCGCCATGAATTTCAGTCCCCTCCCTAGCCTCTGTCTCAGTCTGAGCCATAATATTTGCAAACTTGGCTCCCAGTTCGATCCCAGGAAGAACTTCAGAATTGCATACTGTCTCGATCACAAAGACTGCTCAATCCTGTAACATTATTTTCACTCATTCGCACCTCAGCCCACTTGCTGCTGAAGCGCTCATTCATACTCCTGTCTTCTCGAGACTCGATTATTCCAATGTGCTCCTGGTCGATCTCCTCATGTTACAACCTTCACAATGTTTAGCTCCGCTGAAACGCTGCTGCCCACTTCCTATCCCTGACAATTTTCCTGATCCAGCTATCATGTAATTGTTGAACAACATTAGGTCCTAGGCCTCTAAAAAAACAAATTTAAAGTTCTCAACCTTGAGTTTAGCTGCCTCCACATGCTGATCTCTTGCTATGTCAGTAATGCTTTCTAGCCCTAGTAAAAGCTACTTCCATTCAGAACTATATTTCCTCTCACACACTTTTGTATCTTTCCTATAACTTTGTCCTACCATTGGCGTTGGTGCCTTCAACAATCTAGTGCTCTGCAAAGTCTTGCTTAAGCCCTTCCGCCTCTTTGCCTCCATCTCCTCCTCTAAAACCTTCATTCATGGCAATTTCTTAAATAAGATTTTCTTTGGCTGAGCAAGCATTTATTTCTGATTGTCCCTCTACGATTCCCTTTGAATCACAGAATCATAGAAAATTATGGCACAGAAGGAGGCCATACGGCACATCGTTGCGGCATGCCGAACGAAAAAGAGCTATTCAGCCTAATCGCACTTTCCAGCTCTTGGTCCGTAGCCTTGTAGATTACAGCACTTCAATTGCAGTCGACGTAATTTTGTTTAAATGTGATGAGTGTTTCTGCCTCCACCACCCTTTCAGGCAGTGACGATTAATAACGTCACTCAGAATTTTTTCCAATAACTTTCCCTCCACCGATTTTATGCTGACGAGCCTGTAATTATTCAAACTATCCCTTTCTCCCTTTTAAACAAAGTTAGAAAGTTTTAACCTCGCTTTTCCTCCCGCACCCGTAGCCAGAGAGTGTTGGAAAATGAAGGTCAGAGCCTCCGCTATTTCCTCACTTGCTTCGCTGTTGTACATTTTTTCTGCCTGAAAGGCGCTATACAAATGAAATTTGGTGTTGCTGTGTTTCTCATTGCAACACCTGTGCTCAAAAAAAAGGCAGGGGTTAATTAATCTAACTGTAGGCAACTCAAATTAACATAGTCAGTGAGCAAGCTCTAAAACATGAATACTCAGCAGGCAATACATGTCCTGATTACAGGAGGCCATGTATAATGTATATCACAGGCGGAGTTGCTCAAATTAGACACCGTTCTTTGAAAAAATTAATGTCCCTTGTAAAAGAAAAAACAGTTGATTTTTATGCATTTTGATTTGCAAATGCTTTTTGATATGGAGTGACAGCGGGTCACTAAGTCTGCTAATTTGAGAACGAAGTTGGTTCTTGAGAGGTAACATACAATATTATTTAATAGATAGTTCTCAGGCTGGAGGGACAGAGATCACAGTAGTACACAGGGGTCACAGGGAGCTCACAGTGGGTCATAGTGATTAGTTTGGCACCAGTAATGTTCCTAAAACAAAAATGAGCTGGAGTTTTGTATCTGCCAAATTTTCATCATTTACACGAGAAAGAAATGGAACATTACTAACAGTTAGCGCTCACTCAGTCCTTACACATGGAGTGTCGGGCTGGGTTTTGGGGCTCGAGTCTTTGGAGTGGGGCTCAATGCCACGACCTACTGACTCAGTGATGAGACTGACACCAAGTGAGGCACGCCTGACAGCTGAGCAAGGTCTCCCGCTCCCCCCAGAGAGGACAGTGGACATGGTGAACCTGAGCAGCAAGTCGATTTATGGTCTTAGGATCAGAGCATCCTCCAGCACAGAAGGAGGCCATTCGGCCCAACTTGCCGTTGCTGGCTCTTTGAAAAACACGTCACTAACTGTGAGTATACGATGTAAGCGTGTAAGAGACCGCAGGAGGATATAGACATTTTGAATCAGACACTCACCTCGTGCGGTGGAGCAAACGGGCGGTGTCGGATCGGCTGACCATTGTGTACAGCGCCTGATAATCAGTTCCTGTGAATTCACACGTTTTGCGCCACCGCCCGAGACAAATTTCTAGGCCTTCAGGAGGATCCAGTCATTTTATGAAATCAGGCGGAGAGAAAAGAGAAAAAATGGATTTCAGCAAAATTTGAAAGGAATGGAGCAGCTAAGAAACTTGAGAAAGAAAGAAAAAAGAAATAAAGAAAGAAATAATTAAAGAAAGAAAACTTCCATTCCTCCAGCGCACTTCACATCTTCCAAAGCTGCCAGAACTCTTCACAGCCAAAGAATTGCATTTGAATTGCAGTCACTGTTGTTTTTGGAGCGAAATGTGAAGACCAATCCACGCACAACAAGGTCCCGCAAACATGATGTTATTGAACACAAACATGAACCACATTTCTTCTTGGTTAAATTCCACAACATACACAGCGGAAGTTAATTTTCTTTAGGATTCTACTTGGCAGTTCCCACATTACAACATTGGCAGCAAAGCGCTTTGGGACGCCCTGAGGTTGTGAAAGGCGCTCTAGAAATGCAAGTCTTTCTTTCCTATAATTTCTTTCATTCTTTCTACCATAGAAATCGATATAACTTAAAACACATAACCAGGGCATTGGGCCCAATCAATCGGTGCTGGCGTTCATGCCCACAAGAGCAAGTGGTTGCGATCACATTTACTCACACTGTTCCGCTAACCCGTCAACCACCTGTCCATCATCCACCTATTGGTTTAATTTTGATTGTTGACGTGGTTTTGGCCTCAAGCACTAACCAGGAAGTGAATTTCACTGCCCCACAACTATCTGTTTAATGAAGTTTCTGCAGCTCTCTGTTCAGAATCGCTGACATTATATTATTGCATCCATAAACTCCCGCTCCTGTCCCCTGAACTACTGAACCAGTCTGCTTCTATCTATCCATTCCTTCAGTTAATACTTTAAAATCTTCTGATCAGAACTGCACTAATATGTTGTTTTAATGAAAACAAACCCATGTTATCCATGCCTCCTGGTGTTCAAGAGAAGGAAGCACTGCCGGCGATCCACTTTCACCTTAAAGGGCCTTGGGCAGACAAACTAATCTTTAGAACTTGAACTTGCATCTCCCCAGGAGCCAGTTAAAGAACAGTTAGTGAATCAGTTAGTCTTCGCTGTGACATGCGGCTTCCCATCAGACAAACCAATGTGGAAGTTGGGTAGAAAAGTATTGCACTGTACATAAAACCAGCTGATTAAACGGTCATCAGTTCATTTTTAGGCCTAGAATTTTGTCTCGGACGCTGGACATAAACGGGCGGTATCGGATCGCCCTTTATGTGCAGTCCAGCCTATCCAATCTTTCCCCATAGCTAACATTCTCTAGTCCTGGCAACATCCACGTAAATCTCATAGTCCTGAAAATGATTCCCTTCCAGCATTTATCCAATATCCTTTAAAGTATGCTATTGAACCTGCTTCCAATGCCCTTTCAGTCAATGCATTCAAGATCTAAACAACTCGCTGTGTAAAAAATGTCCTTACCTCCCCTTCTGGTGCTTTAGTGAATTATCTTACATCTCTGTAATCTGGTTACAGAATCTTCTGGAAAGAGTTTCTCCATATCGCCTTCATGATTTTGAGCACCTCTAATAAATCTCTCCTTAACCCTCTCTGCCTTAAGGAGAACAACCCCAGCTTATGCAGTCTCTCCATATAACTGAAGTCCCCCATCCCTGGTACCATTCTAGTAAATCTCCTCTTCACCCTCTCCCAGCTCTTGGCCTCCTTCCTAAAGTGTGATACCCAGAATTGGACACAATACGCCTGCTGCTGCCTAACCAGTGGTTACTTCCTCACTTTTGTACTCTATGCCTGTGTTGATGACGCCGAGGATCCTGTATGATTTTAAACAGCTTTATCAACTTGTCCTGTTAACTTCAATGACTTGTGTTGGAGAACCCCACGTCTCTCTGTTCCTTCAGGTCCTCGTAAATTGCCCCGTTTCCTTTACTTTTAGGCGGAAATTTACAGGGCATAGGGCCTACGCAGCTGAATGCACAGTGGCCAAAGGTGGGGGGATGGAAATCAGGGATGTGCGAAAAGTCAGAATCATAAGAGCATAAGAAGAGAAGAAATAGGAGCAGGAGTTGGCCAATCGGCCCCTCGAGCCTGCTCCGCCATTCAATAAGATCATGGCTGATCTGATCCTAACCGCCAATCTACTATCACTGAACCAGCTCCTGAATCTAACAGAATTAGACACACGAAATAGGAGCAGGATCAGGCTACCTGGCCCCTGGGCCGGCTCCGCTACCCACAGGGCCATCACCGATCCGAACCTAGACTCATGTCCAAATTCCTGCCCGTTCCCCATAAACCTTTATTCCCTCTACTTCTAGGAAACTGTCTATTTCTGTTTTAAATTTATGTAATGATGTAGCTTCTACAGCTTTTTGGGGCAGCATATTCCATGGACCTACCACCCTCTGAGTGAAGTAGTTCCTCCTCATCTCAGTTTTGAAAAAGCAGCCCCTTATTCTAAGACTATGCCCTCTAGTTCTAGTTTCACCCATCATCGGGAACATCCTCCCCGCATCCACCCGATCCAACCCCTTCACAATCTTATATGTTTCAATAAGATCGCCTCTAATTCTTCTGAACTCCAATGAGTAGAGTCCCAATCTTCTCAACCTCTCCTCATATATCCATCCCCTCATCCCCGGGATTAACCGAGTGTACCTTCTTTGCACTGACTCGAGATCAAGTATGTCTTTTCTTAAGCATGGACACCAAAACTGTATGCAGTATTCCAGGTGCGGTCTCACCAATACCTTGTACAACTGAAGCAATACCTCCCTATTTTTATATTCTATCCCCCTAGCAATGAAAGCCAACATTCCATTGGCCTTCTTAATCACTTGCTGCACCTGCACACTAACCTTTTGAGTTTTGTGCACCATGACCCCCAGATCCCTTTGTACTTCAGTACTTTCCAGTTTCTTGCCATTAAGATAATAACTTGCTCTGCGATTTTTCCTGCCAAAGTGCATAACCTCACACTTTCCAGTATTGTATTCCATCTGCCAAATCTCTGCCCACTTACTTAGCCTGTCTATGTCCCCTTGCAGGTTTTTTATGTCCTCCTCACTCACTGCTTTCCCTCCCATCTTAGTATCATCTGCAAATTTTGATATGTTACACTGGGTCCCCTCCTCCAAATCGTTAATATAGATTGTAAAGTGTCGGGGACCCAGCACTGACCCCTGTGGAACACCACTAGTTACTGATTGCCAGTCCGAGAATGAACCATTTATCACAACTCTCTGCTTTCTGTTAGATAGCCAATCCTCTATCCATGCCAGCATATTACCCCCAATCCCATGATTATTTATCTTAAGCAATAATGTTTTGTGTGGCACCTTGTCAAATGCCTTTTGGAAGTCTAAATACAGTACGTCCACTGGTTCCCCTTTATCCACCCTATATGTTACCTCCTCAAAGAACTCCAGCAAATTTGTCAAACATGACTTCCCCATCATAAAACCATGCTGATTTTGTCCTATTAAATTATGATTATCCAAAAGTCCTGCTACTGTCTCCTTAATAATGGACTCCAATATTTTACCTACCACAGATGCTAGGTTAACCGGTCTATAGCTTCCAGCCTTCTGTCTACTGCCCTTTTTAAATAAGGGCATTACATTAGCAGTTTTCCAGTCTGCCAGGACATTTGCTGATTCCAGGGAGTTTTGGAAAATTATTACCAATGCATCCACAATCCCTAACGCCTCTTCCCTCAAGACCCTAGGATGTAAGCCATCAGGTCCAGGTGATTTATCCGCCTTGAGTCCCATTATTTTACCGAGTACCACTTCCTTAGTGATTTTGATCGTGTTTAGCTCCTCGCCCCCTATACCCTCCTGTTTGTCCAGTATTGGGATATTCTTAGTGTCTTCTACAGTAATGACTGATACTAAATATTCATTCAGTGTCTTTGCCATCTCCATATTTCCCACCATTAATTTCCCGGTCTCATCCTCTAAGGGATCAACATTTACTTCAGTCACCCTTTTTCTTTTTTATATAACGATAAAAACTCTTACTATCTGTTTTTATATTTTTTGCTAATTTACTTTCATAATCTATCTTCCCTTTCTTAATCAATCGATTTGTTACTTTTTGCTGTCTTTTAAAGTTTTCCCAATCCTCTATCCTCCCACTAGATTTGGCTACCTTATATGCCCTTGTTTTTAGTCGAATACTATCCTTATTTTCTTTACTTTGCCACGGATGGCTGTCTTTTCTTTTACACCCTTTTCTTCTCAGTGGAATACATATTTTTTGGATGTTGTAAAATAACTCCTTAAATGTACACCACTGATCATGTATCGTCTTACCCGTTAATCTATTTTCCCAATCCAATCTACTCAAGTCCGCTCTCATACCTTCATAGTCTCCTTTATTCAAGCTTAGCACGCTTGTTTGAGATCCAAACTTCTCACCCTCTAATTGAATATGGAATTCAACCATGTTATGGTCACTCATTCCAAGGGGATCCGTTACTAGGACATTTTTAATTAATCCTGTCTCGTTACACAGGACCAGGTCTAAGGTTGCTTGCCCCCTGGTCGGTTCAGTTACATGCTGCTCAAGAAACCCATCCCTAATACACTCAATGAACTCGTCCTCAAGGCAGCCCTGCCCAATTTGATTTGTCCAATTAATATGATAGTTATTTTCCCCCATAATTATAGCTGTTCCCTTATTACAAGCCTGAACTATTTACTAATTGATACTCCGTCCAACAGAGTTGCAACTGTTCGGAGGCCTACAGACGATGCCCACTGGTGTTTTTCCCCCTTATTATTCCTTACCTCCACCCAAACTGTTTCATTATCCTGATCCTTTGACCCAATATCATATCTCTGTATTACAGTGATTCCTTCCTTTATTAACTTAGCCACCCCACCTCCCCTTCCTTCCTGTCTGTCCTTCCTGGTCGTTAAATAACCTGGTATGCTTAATTCCCAGGCATTGTCAGCCTGCAGCCATGTTTCTGTAATGGCCACAAGAACATACCCATATGTAGTTATTTGTGCCTTTAACTCGTCTATTTTGTTACGAATGCTACGTGCATTCAGATAGAGAACTTTAAAATATGTTTTGTGACACTTAGTTCCTGCTTTTGCACTTTTAATTACTTTACCTTTTACTCCATACCTTCTGCCCCTTCCTGACACACTCTGGCTTTTAATTTCCCCAATGCTACCTAAATCTATGACATTCTCTGTTGTCATTTTTATTATTTGCTCTCTTGGAACCTCCCCCCGACTAGTTAGTTTAAAGCCCTCTCTACAGCCCTAGTTATATGATCCACCAGGACTCTAGTCCCAGCACTGGCCAAGTGAAGCCCATCCCAACGGAACAGCTCCCTCCTGCCCCAGTACTGGTGCCATTGTCCCAGGAAGCAAAACCCATTTCTCCCACACCAGTCTTTGAGCCTCGCATTTAACTCTCTAATTTTATTTGTCCAAGCCAAATTCGCTCGTTGCTCAGGTAATAATACAGAGATTATTACCTTGACGTTCTGTTTTTTAATTTGACCCCTAGCTGCTCGTACTCCTTCAACAGAACCGGCTTCCTAGTCCTATTTACGTCGTTTGTACCAACATGGACCACGACAGCTGGATCCTTCCCCTCCCACTGCAAATTTCTTTCCAGGCCAGAAGAGATGTCCTTAACCCTGGCACCGGGTAGGCAACACAGCCATCGGCACTCTCGCTCTCGGCTGCAGCGAACTCTATCTATCCCACTAATAATACTATCCCCTACCACTACAACATTTCTATTTACTCACCCCTCTTGAATGGCCCCCCGTTCCACGGTGCTGTGGCCAGGTTGCTCATCCTCCCTGCAGTCCCTGCTCCTGTCCCCACAGGGAGTAAGAACCTCGAACCTGTTGGTCAAGAGCAAGGGCTGCGGCTCCTCCAGCTCTACCTCCTGGTTCCCCGTACCTGCCTCACTCGTAGTCACACCGTCCTGTCCCTGACCATGGGCTACATCTGAATTACTTAACTTCATATGTGTGACCACCTCCTGATACATAGAGTCCAGGTACTTCTCCCCCTCCCTGATGTGTCGCAGTGTCTGAAGCTCAGACTCCAGCTCATCAACACGAAGCTGGAGTTCCTGTAGCAGCAGATACTTCTCACAGACGCAATCACCGTGAGCCTCAATGGGGTTCACCGGCTCCCACATCTCGTAACAGTAAAACATCACCTGCTCCATTCTATTTAATTAATTAAATTTTTTATTGTTAATTATGGACACCCTCTGCCCGATTTTAGATGCTAGTATCCCCTTTAATTAATTGGATTTAAATTAAATCAATCCCTCTAGTTACACCAGTTAAATGGTTTACCAACAGTCACTCTGCACCCGAAAGACCTTGGTACACCACAGCAACCTTAAAAACTATAAACCACAGACTTAAAGTTTTAAAATGAGAGAAATACTCCAACCAATCACCTACCTGTTTTGTGGTGACGTCACACCTTGAATATTTTTACCTCTCTCCTTGCCTGAGATTGGAGATTGGTGAGGCCTACGTGAGCCTCTGGGGCCTCTTGTAGTCACTGTGCCACGCTCCTCCGTCTCCACCCGCTGCCGATGCCGCACTGAGGCCTACCTGAGCCTCTGGGGCCTCTTGTAGTAGCTCTGCCGCGCTGCTCTGCCTCCACCCGCTGCCGATGCCGCACTGAGGCCTACCTGAGCCTCTGGGGCCTCTTGTAGTCGCTCTGCCGCGCTGCTCCGCCTCCACCCGCTGCCGATGCTGCACTGAGGCCTACCTGAGCCTCTGGGACCTCTTGTAGTCGCTCTGCCGCGCTGCTCCGCCTCCACCCGCTGCCGATGCCGCACTGAGACCTACCTGAGCCTTTGGGGCCTCTTGTATTCGCTCTGCCGCGCTGCTCCGCCTCCACCCGATGCAGATGCCGCACTGAGGCCTCCCTGAGACTTTGGGGCCTCTTGCAGTCGCTCTGCCGCGCTGCTCCGCCTCCACCCGCTGCCGATGTCGCACTGAGGCCTACCTGAGCCTCTGGGGCCTCTTGTATTCGCTCTGCCGCGCTGCTCCGCCTCCACCCGCTGCCGAACCCGCACTGAGGCCGACCTGAGCCTCTGGGGCCTCTTGCAGTCGCTCTGCCGCGCTGCTCCGCCTCCACCCGCTGCCGATGCCGCACTGAGGCCTACCTGAGTCTCTGGGGCCTCTTGCAGTCGCTCTGCCGCGCTGCTCCGCCTCCACCCGCTGCCGATGCCGCACTGAGGCCTACCTGAGCCTCTGGGGCCTCTTGCAGTCGCTCTGCCGCGCTGCTCCGCCTCCACCCGCTGCCGATGCTGTGTAGTGCAGAGATCTCGGAAGGAAGAAGAACTACAGAACGTTATAGCAATAGGGAGGGGCGATGCCCTGGCGGGCTTTGAGCATGAGGATGATAATATTAAACTCCACTGTTTAACGGACCGTGAGCCAGTGTAGGTCAGTGAGCACAGGGGGTGAAGGATGAACATAAGAACATAGGAAAATGAGCAGTAGTAGGACAATTATCCCCTCGAGGCTGCTCCGCCATTCAATAAGCTCGTGGCTGAACTTGCACATCAACTCCACTTTCCTGCTCTATCCCCATATCCATTGATTCTCTTAATATCCACAAATCTAACAACATATGCGTTGAATATATTCAACGAATGAGCATCCATAGACATCTGTGGCAGAGAATTCCAAAGATTCGCCGCCATCTGAGTGAAGACATTTCTCCTCATCTGATTCCTACGTGGCCCACGCCTTAATCTGTGTCTGTGACCCCTGGTTCTGGACTCGCCAACTAAGGGAAACATAGAAAAACATAGAAGAAACATAGAATATAGGGGCATGAATGGGCCATTCGGCCCCTCGAGACTGCTCCGACATTTATTGGATTAGGAAAAAAAGGGGGGCTTTTGGTAGATACAAAGGACTAAAGACAGAGGAAGCCCTAGAGGAGTATCAAAAGTGCAGGGGGATACTTAAAAAAGAAATTAGGAGAGCGAGGATAGGCCATGAATTAACACTGGCGAGCAAAAAAAAGGAAAATCCTAATTTGTTTTATAAGTATATTAAGGGCAAGAGGATAAATAGGGAAAGAGTAGGGCCCAGTAGGGACCAAAGTGGCAATCTGTGTGTGGAGCCAAAAGATGTAGGTGGGGTTTTAAATGAATTCTTTGCATCTGTCTTCACTATGGAGAAGGACGATGTAGACATTGAAATTGGGCAGGGGGACTGTGATATACTTGAAAGTATTAGCATCGAGACGGAGGAGGTACTAGCGGTTTTAATAGGCTAAAAAGTGGATAAATCCCCAGGTCCGGACGAAATGTATCCCAGGCTGCTGTGTGAGGCAAAGGAGGAGATTGCAGGGGCTCTGACACAAATTTTCAAAACCTCTTTTGCCACAGGGGATGTGCCAGAGGACTGGAGAACAGCTAACGTAGTACCATTATTCAAGAAGGGTAGTAGGGATAAACCAGGGAACTACAGGCCATTGAGCCTAACATCAGTGGTAGGGAAGTTGTTGAAAAAATTTCTGAGGGACAAAATTAGTCTCCACTTGGAGAGGCAAGGATTAATCGGGGACAGTCAGCATGGCTTTGTCAAGGGAAGATCATGTCTGACCAATTTGATTGAATTTTTCGAGGGGGTGACTAGGTGTGTGAATGAGGGTAATGCAGTGGATGTGGTATACATGGATTTCAGTAAGGTTTTTGATAAAGTCCCGCACAGGAGACTGGTCAAGAAGGTAAGAGCCCATGGGATCCAGGGTGCCTTGGCACATTGGATCCAAAACTGTCTTAGTGGCAGAAGGCAGAGGGTGATGGTCGAAGGTTGTTTTGTGACTGGAAGCTTGTGTCCATTGGGGTAACGCAGGGATCGGTGCTGAGTCCCTTGCTGTTTGTGGTCTACATTAATGATTTGGATGTGAATGTAAAAGGTATGATCAGTAAGTTGGCAGGTGACAGGATAATTGTTGGGGTGGTAAATAGCGAGGAGGGTAGCCTCAGTCTGCAGGACGATATAGACGGGTTGGTCAGATGTGCGGAACAGTTGCAAATGGAATGTAACCCTGAGAGAGTGAGGTGATGCATTTTGGAGGGACTAACAAGGCAAGGGAATAAACAAGGAATGGTAAGACCCTAGGAAAGACAGAGGATCAGAGGGACCTTGTTGTGCATGTACATAGATCCCTGAAGGCTGCAGAACAGGTGGATAAGGTGGTTATAAAGGCATATGGGATACTTGCCTTCATTAGACGAGGCATAGGATATAAGAGCAGGGAGGTTATGATGGAGCTGCACAAAACGCTGATTAGGCCAGACCTGGAATACTGTGTGCAGTTCTGGTCGCCACACTATAGGAAGGATGTGATTGCTTTGGAGAGGGTGCAGAGGAGATTCACCAGGATGTTACCTGGGCTGGAGCGCTTCAGCTATGAAGAAAGACTGGACAGGCTGGGTTGTTTTCCTTGGAGCAGAGAAGGCTGAGAGGTGACCTGATTGAGGTGTACAAAATTATGAGCGGCAAAGATAGGGTAGATAGTAAGTAACCTTCACCTTAGTAGAGGGGTCAATAACAAGGGGGCATAGATTCAAGGTAAGGGGCAGGAGGGTTAGAGGGGATTTGAGGAAGAACTTTTTCACCCAGAGGGTGGTTGGAGTCTGGAACTCACTTGAAGAAAGGCTGATAGAGGCAGGAACCCGCACAACATTCAAGAAGCATTTGGAAGAGCACTTGAAATGCCATAGCATACAGGGCTACGGACCAAATGCTGGAGAATGGGATAAGATTAGACAGGGCCTGATGGCCAGCGTGGATGCGATGGGCCAAAGGGCCTCTATCTGTGCTTCATAACTCTATGTCTCTGTGACTCTATTAATGAGATCACGGCTGATCATCCAAATTCAGTAACCTGACCCTGCCTTCTCCCCATATCTCTTGATCCCTTTAGCATTAAGAAATATATCTACCTCCTTCTTGAATATATTTAATAAATAGGTCTCAACTGCCTTGTGTGGTAGAGAATTCCACAGTTTCACCAATCTCTGGGTGAAGAAATTCCTCCACATTTCTTTTCTAAATGGCTTACCGATTATCTTTAGACTGTGACCCCTGGTTCTGGAATCTCCCACCATAGGGAACATCCTTCCTGCATCTAGTCTGTCTAGTCCTGTTAGACTTTTATAAGTTTCAATGAGAGCCCCGCTCATTCTTCTAAACTCCAATGAGTTTATCCTAATAGAGCCAATCTCTCCTCATACGTCATTCCTGCCATCCCAGGTATCAATCTGGTGAATCGGCGCTGCACTCCCTCCATGGCAAGAACATCCATCCTCAGATAAGGCGACCAAAACTGCACACAATGCTCAAGGTGTGGTCTCACCAAGGCCCTGTACAACTGCAGCAAGCCATCATTGTTCCGGTACTCGAATCCTCTCACTATGAAGGCCAACATACCATTAGTCTTCTTAAAGGCCTTCTGCACCTGCATGCTTACCTTCAGCGATTGGTGCACAAGGACACCCAGGTCTCGTTGCACTTCCCCTTCTCCCAATCTATTGCCGTTCAGATAATAATCTGCCTTCCTGTTTTTGCCACCAATGTGGATTACCTCGCATTTATCCACATTATACTGCATCTGCCATGCATCTGCCCAATCACCCAACCTGTCCAAATCATACTGGAGTTTCTTGGCATCCTCCTCACAGCACACACGCCCACCCAGCTTTGTGTCGTCTGCAAACATGGAGATATTACATCTAGTTCCCTCGTGTAGCTCATGAATATATATTGTGTCTAGCTGGGGTATTAGCACCGATCCCTGCGGTACCCCACAAGTCAATGCATGCACTCTGAAACAGACCCGTTTATTCCAACTCTTTGCTTCCTGTCTGCCAACCAATTCTCTATCCAGCTTACCCCCAATCCCATGTTCTTTAATTTAACACGCTAATCTCTTATGCGGGACCATAAGGAGGAGGAATTCCTGGAATGTTTTCGGGACGGTTATCTGGACCAATATGTCGAGGAGCCGACTCGAGATCAGGCCATTTTAGACTGGGTATTGTGCAATGAGAAGGGACTTATCAGCAATCTTCTTGTACGAGGCCCCTTGGGTCAGAGCGATCATAATATGATCGAGCTCTCAGTCGAGATGGAGAGTGAGGAAATTGAATCAGAGACTAAGGTCCAGAACTTAAATAAAGGGAATTACGAGGGTATGAGACGGGAATTGGGTAAGATTGATTGGGTGGTGTTTCTGGGGGGATTGACAGTGGATAGACAATGGCAAGCATTCAAAGATAGAATGGAAGAATTCCAGAACATGTTTATACCGGTTTGGCACAAAAATAAACCTAAAAAGGTGACTCAACCGTGGATAACGAGGGAAATTAGGGACAGCATAAAATCAAAAAAAAGGGCATATCAACTGGCAAAAAAAAGCACCAGACCGGAAGATTGGGGGCAGTACAAGATACAGCAAAAGAGGACAAAGGGATTAATCAGGAAGGGGAAAATAGAATACGAAAGTAAACTTGCAGCAAACATAAAGACAGACTGCAAAAGCTTTTATCGGTATATCAGGAGGAAAAGACTGGTAAAATCCCAAGTCGGTCCCTTGCAGTCCGATTCGGGAGAATATATAATGGAGAATAAGGAAATGGCAGACCAATTAAACTCATACTTTGGTTCTGTATTCACAAAGGAGGACACAAATAACCTCCCAGGAATATCGGCAAACATAGGGACTAATGAGAGGGAGGAGCTGACAGAAATTAGTATTTCTAGGGATATGGTGCTGGGTAAGTTGAGGGGACTGAAGGCCGACAAATCCCCGGGGCCTGATAAACTACATCCTAGGGTACTTAAGGAGGTGGCCCTGGAGATAGCAGATGCTCTAAGGATCATCTTCCGGAACTCCATTGACTCGGGAACAGTACCCGTGGATTGGAGGGTAGCTAATGTTACCCCAATATTTAAAAAGGGGGGTAGAGAGAAAGCAGGGAATTATAGACCAGTAAGCCTTACATCGGTTGTGGGCAGAATGCTAGAGTCCATTATTAAGGATAAAATAGCGGAGCACTTGACAAATGGGGAAAGGATCGGACAGAGTCAACATGGATTTACAAAGGGTAAATCGTGTTTGACTAATCTGCTGGAATTTTTTGAGGAAGTAACTGGTAAAATAGATGGGGGAGAGCCAGTGGATGTGGTGTACCTTGACTTCCAGAAAGCCTTCGATAAGGTTCCACACAAAAGATTATCATGCAAAATTAAGGCTCATGGGATTGGGGGCAAAGTATTAACGTGGATAGAGAACTGGCTGGCGGATAGAAAACAGAGAGTTGGAATAAACGGCTCGTTTTCGGAGTGGCAGGCAGTGACCAGCGGGGTGCCGCAAGGATCCGTCCTGGGACCCCAGCTGTTCACAATATATATAAATGATCTGGATCAGGGAATTGGATGCAATATTTCCAAATTCGCTGACGACACTAAACTAGGAGGAGGGGTGGGCTCTGATGAGGATGTCAGGAGGCTACAGTGCGATTTGGACAGGTTGGGGGAATGGGCGGATACGTGGCAGATGCACTATAATGTGGATAAATGCGAGGTTATCCACTTTGGGGGTAAAAACTGGAGGGTAGATTATTATCTAAATGGCAATAGATTGGGAGATGGGGAAGTGCAGAGGGACCTGGGTGTTCTTGTGCACCAGTCACTGAAGGAGAGCATGCAGGTGCAACAGGCGATTAAGAAGGCAAATGGTATGTTGGCCTTCATATCAAGGGGGTTCGAGTATAGGAATAGGGATACCTTACTACAGCTGTACAAGGTGCTGGTGAGACCGCATCTGGAGTATTGTGTACAGTTTTGGTCGCCCCATCTGCGGAAGGATGTTCTTGCCATGGAAAGAGTGCAACGGCGATTCACCAGGCTGATACCTGGAATGGTGGGAATGACCTACGAAGAGAGATTAAATAGTTTGGGCTTGTACTCACTGGAGTTTAGAAGATTGAGAGGGGATCTCATCGAAACATATAAAATTATGGCAGGCCTGGACAGGCTGAATTCAGAGAGAATGTTTCCAATGGCCGGGGAGCACAGAACCAGGGGCCACAGTCTAAAAATAGCGGGCAAATCATTTAAAACAGAGATGAGGAAGAATTTCTTCACTCAAAGAGTGGTGAGCCTGTGGAATTCCCTGCCACAGAGGGCTGTGAATGCTAATTCAATAAATATTTTCAAGAGAGAATTGGATATATTTCTGAAGGCTAAGGGGATTAAGGGTTACGGAGAAAAGGCGGGGACGGGGTACTGAACTGGTAAGATCAGCTATGATCTCAGACGAAGATCAGCCATGATCTCATTGAATGGCGGAGCAGGCTCGAAGGGCCGAATGGCCTACTCCTGTTCCTATCTCTATGTTTCTATGTTTCTATATCAAAAGACTTCTGAAAGTCCAAATACACCACATCCGCTGGTTCTCCATTATCTATTCTAACAGTTACATCCTCCAAAAATTCCAGTAGATTAGTCAAGCACGATTTACCTTTTGTAAATCCATGTTGACTTTGTCTGAACCTGTCACTGCTTTTCAAGTGCTCTGCTATTACATCTTTTATAATGGACTCTAGCATTTTCCCACTACTGATGTCAGGCTTACCGATCTATAATTCCCCGTTTTCTCTCTACCACCATTTTTGAATAGTGCGGTAACATTAGCTACCTTCCAGTCCATGGGAATATTTCCAGAATCTATAGAATTTTTGAAGATGACCAGCAATGCATCTACTATTTCTAGGGCCACTTCCTTAAGTACCCTAGGATGTAGATGATCAGGCCCTGGGTGTTTATCGGCCTTCAATCCCGTCAATTTTCCTAACACAATTTCCATACAAATGCTGATTTCATTCAGTTCCTGCCTCTCATTAGACCCTATGTTCCCCGACATCTCTGGGAGGTTATTTTTGCCCTCCTTTGTGAAGACAGAACCAAAGTATGCATTTAATTGGTCTGCCATTTGTTGTTGCCCATTATAAATTCCCCTGAGTCTGACTGAAAGGGACCTACGCTTGTCTGTATACAACGCCCATTAATGTTTTCTGCCCCTTGGTATCATCCTCCCTGCATCTACCCGTTCAGGTCCGGTAAGAATTTTGTATGTTTCAATGAGATCACCTCTCTTTCTTCTAAACTCCAGAGAATATAAACAGAATCAACCCCATCACTCCTTTAAGAACAATCCCCTCATCCCAGGAATCCTTCTGTTGAACGTTCGTTGCTCTCCCTCTGTGGCAATTTTTGTTCTGCTTAGATAAGTAGAACGAAACAGTAGACAATACTCCAGGTTTGGTCTTAACAGGACACTATATAATTGCAGTAAGACTTCTTTACTCTTATACTCAAATCATCTTTTAATTAAGTCCAAAATACCATTTGCTTTGCTAATTGCTTGCTGTACCTGCATGTGAACTTTCAGTGATTCATGCAGAAGAACACCGAGGTCCTTCTGAGCGACAACATTTCCCAATCTCTCACAATTTAAAAAATATTCTGCTTTCCTATTTTTCCTACCAAAGTTAAAAACTGCTCATTTCTCCACATTATATTCCGTTTGCCATGTTCTTGCACACTCAATTTGCCTGTGTTTAGCCACTTGAATCCACGTTTCAGGATCAATCTCCACAAATAATCTGTGACATGCTCGGGGTTTCCTGCTACTTTCTGTTTCCTTTTCAGTTTTACAACATTTGACTTTTATGTTTTGTAATTAGGACAGTAAAGTACCCGATTTACTCGCCAAACTCAGCGATTCAGTTTGTTGTTTTGTACTATGAACAACATTTATCTTTGCATAATATGTCGATACAGAGAGGGATCGAAAGTCCAGGTAATGAGTGCGAAGAGTAGCTGATGGAATCAACTCAGCTCGACACGTAGATTAAAGCGGGAGTGTCTGAGAGGCGCCCGTGGAATTGGGGAGCGTGGCTTGTGGAGTGACATCAGGCAAACCCGTGATTCCACTCAGAAAATCAAAGTCTGAAAAGTCCTCATTCCCGCCCACACTGAGAGTATCTGAGGAAATTAGCAAGAGTGGCGCAGGGAGCAGCGCAATCTCACATTCAAGGGCTGGAAACTGGGCAGAAACGGCAGCTGTGGAATCAGCACTGGGCTGAATGGAAGGGGATACAGAAATTGCACGGGGCATGTTAGCACTTCTGATGGATCAGTAATGGCGAGTGAGCGCTGCCAGGTGGTAAATGTGCATGGTGCATCTCAGCAGCTCCTTTTATTTTTATTTATTCATCCCCGGAATTTCGGTGTCACTGGCAAGGCTCGCTTTTGTGGCAAAAGCTTACTTTCCTTTATTCATTTTATAGATGGTACACACTGCAGCCACGGCGGGCTGGGAATGAAGGGACTGAATGAGTAATATAGTAGATGGGTTGCCGATCAAACATTTTTGCATGTCGGCAATATAAGTAATTGCGAATGAGCGCCCCCTGGTAGTTTACTGTACACGGTGCCTGTCACAGGTTCTGCAGTTTAAGTGACGGCTAGTATGCCGCCTCTGGTGGCATAATGTTTACGGTGCATGTCAGCAGTTCTTTAGTGATTAACTTGTACTTCATTCAATTCAGTATCCAGTATTCGCTGCTCAGTATGTGGTCTACTCAACATTGGGGGAACAAACATTAAGTGCGTAATCGCTTTGCGGAACTCCTCCATTCCGTTCGCAAGCATGACCCTGAGCTTCTGGTCGCCTGTCATTTTATTTTGCTCAGCCACTCCCATACTGACCTCTCTCTCGTTGGCCAGCTACACTTTTCAAATGGAGCTCAGCGGAAGCTCGAAGAACAGCACTTCATCTTTCGATAAGGCACTGTACAGCCTTCCAGACTCAACGTTGAGTTCAACAATTTCTGATCATATACATTGCTCCAGTTTTTTACACTGCAGATGTTGTTAATGTTTCTGCTATTACCATTTACAAATCCGCTAGACATTATTGGTTTATTGTCCCATTCCCCTGACTCTACTTGCTTAAAACATGTTGCATCTCAAACTTTTTTCCTAATTTGGTGAAAGGTCATCGACCTGAAATGTTAAATTTGCTTCTCTCGTGACATTCCAGCATTTTCAGTTTTTATTTCAGATTTCCAACATCCGAAAAATTTTGCTTTCGTATTTGCAGAAGTATCAGAAATGTCTAATGTGCGCCCCTGGAGGTTGCATGTGCACCGTGCATTTTAGCAGGTCTGCAGTTTAAGTAATGCAAATTTGCACCATCTGCTAATCTAATGTGCGCGGTGCAGGTAACAGGTCTGCAGTGAAGGTAATGGTGAGTGTGCGCCCTCTGCTGGTCCAACGTGCATGGTGCACGTTATCGGTTCTGCAGTTTTATAAACGCGAGTTTGCGACATCTGCTGGTCAAATGTGCAAAGTGCAGTTAACAGTTCTGCAATGTACACACATGTTGAATGTGCGCCCCCGGCTGGTCTAATGTATACGGCACCTGTTAGCAGGTCTGCAGTACAAGTAACGGCGAGTTTGCGCACCCTGCTGGTGGAGGTTAACCGTTCTGGTTGTTTAATGCAGAAAGTGCGATGCATTCAACCGTTAAAGTGCTTGTTCGATGTTTAGTTATTTTTTTAATAAAATGTTTATGAAGACATTAAGTTCCTGACACTGAAATAATTCAACTCAGCTGGAAATATTACCAACTGTTCCAGCCGATAACGTATTCTACTGGTGAAAGGAATTCCTAATGGGCTTACCAAGTGTTGCTGAAAACGTTATTAACCTTTCCTTCGTTGAACCAAAGATTAGTGAACTTTTATCTTTTCTCACTTGATAGACTGCATTTTAAGGTTTTATGTTGAAATGTTCAGTGTTTCTGACCCAGAGGTTTGTGTGAGGAGCTGGTGAGTGTAACAGTGTCAGCGCTGAATGCTGGAGTTTATCTGACAGTCTCTCTCTCTCTGATGGGTGGGGTGGTGTGGGCGCGGGAGTGTTGATTGACAGCTGAAGTCTGTTTGTGTTCATTAAATGCAGACATTTCCTTGCAGACTTGTTTATGATCGACAGCTGTAAACGACTGCTTTGTCTTAAAGCACATTAAGTTAATTAATCCCGGATCATTCCGTGTCTATTTGAAGGGATTTGTTGTCAGTCCAGGATCATTCTGTACCTGTTTGAATTTGGTTACTGTCGGTCCCGATCGAACTGTATGTGTTAAAGTGGTTGTATCAGTCCTGGATCATTCTGCATCTGCTTAAAATACGTTTCCTCTCAGTCCTCGATCATTCAGTCCCGGAATATAAGAACAGAAGAATTATGAGTAGGAATAGTTAATGTGGCCCATTTTATAACTTTCCATGAGATCACTTCTAATTATTCTAAACTCCGCAAGTATAGGCCCTTTCTACTCAATCTCTCCTCCTAAGACAGTCGTCTCATCTCTGGAATCAATCTAGCGAAGCTTCTATGCACCCCATCCAATGCAATTATGTCCTTCCTTAGGAAAACAAGCCACATTGCACACAGTACTTCAGGTGTGGTTTTACCAAAGCTGTAATATATTTGGAGCAAGTCGTCCTTACTCTTGTACTCCAAACCCCTTGTAATAAAGCGTAACATACAATTTACGTTCCAAATTGCTTGCTTTTCCTGCATGTTAACTTTCTGTGATTTGTGTACAACGACTCCAAATCCCTCTGAATAGCAAAACTTACTAGTCCCACATCTTTTTAAAAAATCGACTTTTCCATTCATCATACCAAAGTGCATAATTTCACACTCACGCATTTTACTCCATCTGACAACTTTTGCCCAATCACTTTACTGATCTGTATCCGTTTGTAGCCACTTTACGTTCGCCTCACACCTTATTTTACTACCGAGCTTTGTATTGTCAGGAAACTTGGATATATTACACTGGGCCCCTCATCTAAGTAATTGATATAGATTTTAAATAGCTGAGGGTCAAGCACTCATCTTTCAGCACTCCACTCCTTACAACCTGCCATTCCAAATTGACCCGTTTATTCCAGCCCTGTGCTTTCTGTCCGTTAGCCAATCCTCAATACATGCTAATATATTACACCCAAACCCATGAGCACGAATCTTGTGTAACAAACTCTTTTGTGGCACTTTATCGAATGGTTTATGAAAATCCAAATATACTAATCCACTGGTTCCCCCCTATCTCTGCTGCTAGTTGCACCAGCAAAAGACGGATTGGTTAAACACGATTTCCCAATTCATAAAACCGTGTTGACTCTGCCTAATCATATTCTGATTTTTCAACTGCCTTGTTACCACGTCCTTAGTAATAGATTCTAGCATTTTCCCAATGCCTGATGTCAGGATAACTGGCTTCTAGTTCCCTGTTTTCTCTGTCCATCCTTTCTTGAACAGCGGGGTAACATTTCCTGCCTTCCAATGCATGGGGACCATTCTAGACTCTGGGGCATTCTGGAAGATGCAATCCATCCTCTGCTAACAGTTGCTTTATGCGTCAGCTGTGGCTCAGTTCGCAGCATCCTCGCATCTGAAAGTTATGGATTCATAGTCCCAATCCAGAGACTTGAGGTCAAAAATCTAGGATGACCCTTCGGTGCAATACTGAGGGAGAGCTGCACTGTCGGAAGTGCCGTCTTTCAAATGAGATGTTTAACTGTTGGCCTCGTCTTTTTCTCTCACTTGGATGTAAAATATCCCATCCCACTATTTCGAAGAACGGGTATTATCCCCAGTTTCCTCACCCAACATCACTACAACAGATGATCCAGTCATTGTCACATGGTAGTTTTTGGAAGCTTGCTGTGCGCAAATTGGCTGCTAGGTTTCTTACACTACAAGTGACTACACTTGAAAAGGTATTTCATTGGCTGTAAAGTGCTATTGCATTATATTTGCAGCCACTTCCTTTAAAACCAAAGGATGTAGGCCATCAGGTCCAGGGGATTTATCCTCGTTATGTCCCATTACTTTCCCCATTACGTTTTCTATAATAATATTAATCCCTTTAAGTTCCTCATGCTCATTAGACCTTTGGTTCCCCACAATTTCTGGCGTGTTATTTGTGCCTTCTACTGTGAAGACAGATGCTGAATATTTGTTAACGTCTCTGTGTGGTAAACCACTGTAGTTCACTGTGTTCACTGTTGTTGTTGTTGTTGTTGTCGTTCACTCTTGTTTCACTGTTGTGCCTGATTATGCCTCAGCTGACTCCGCCCCTGGGCTACCGAGTATAAGAGCGGCCGCATGGCAGCTCCTGGCATTCGGTCGTCCACTAGAGGCATAGTCCTGATCTGTCTGAAGTGCAATTCAGTAGTTAATAAAAGCCTGTTGTTCTGAACTCTGCCCAGCCTTTTATTAGAATTGATAGCGCATCAATTTTATTAACTACTGAAAAAAAAACGATGCTGCAGATTCTTAAGATCAAGTGCCTGGAACTCGACCCGCAAGAACCGGACTCGACTGCTAAGTTCTCGCACTGGCTGCACTGTTTTGAGTCCTTTCTGACTGCATCCGGCGAGACCGTTGCCGCCGAGGCCGACAAGCTCAGGGTGCTGAACTTTAAAGTAAACCACCGAGCTTTTGCCCTTATCCGGGACGCTACGAGCTACCAGGGGGCTATCGACATCTTGAAGGAGCAATACGCACGCCCGGTCAACTATGTTTACGCAAGACATCTCCTGGGGTCTCGCGAACAACAGCCCGGGGAACCCACAGAAGCATACATACGGGCGCTGAAGGAACTCGGCCGAGCCTGCGAATGCAAGCAAGTAACAGCCACGGAACATATGGAGGAGCTCATCCGGGATGCCCTCGTGGCGGGCCTCAGGTCCACTCACACACGGCAGCGACTGCTGGAAAGTAGCGAGCTCGACCTGAAGAAGGCGATTTCACTCACCCTCTCGTTGGACGTAGCCCACCGGAACATGGAGGCCTACTCCCCGGACCGCGCGGCCGCCTCATGGATGCCGCAGCCGCCGCCATCTTGGGACGCGGCGCCGCCATGGGCCCTGGCCTCAGCTGCTGCAGCGATGTCCCGCCCGAGCCAGAAATGTTATTTCTGTGGCCAAACCAAACACTCCAGGGCGCGCTGCACGGCGCAAAACGCGGTCTGCTCTGCCTGCGGCAAGAAGGGACACTACGCTGGTGTCTGCAGACGTCAGAAGACCCCTACCTCCAGCAGCGCCTCGTGCGATTCGTGGGAGCGGCCATCTTGCCTCCCTCCAGCCTCGTGGGGATCGGGATCGTCATGGGCGCCGCCATTTTGTCCTTCCTCTCCGACGCCGCCATCTTGTCCGCCATTCTGCCAACGGGTCCCCGACTCACCCACCGCCGCCTCACCGGGGTTCTACAGCGACGCTACCGACTCCAGAGCGGCCTCCATCATGCTGGATCAATCCAGACCCCATCAGCTAGCCAGGTCCACGATGGACATCCAGGTAAATGGCCACGCCACAACTTGCCTTTTTGATTCCAGGAGCACGGAGAGCTTCATACACCCTGATACAGTACGGCGCTATTCCCTCTCGGTCCGGCCAATGCGCCATCGGATCTCCATGGCCTCGAAATCCCACTCAGCAGACGTCGGCGGCTACTGCGTAGTGACCTTCTCGGTGAAGGGCTCCGTATATAAAAATGTAAAGCTATTCGTCCTGCCACATCTCTGCGCTGCCGTTCTACTGGGGTTGGACTTTCATTGTCACTTTCAGAGTGTCACCTTGACATACGGTGGACCTCTTCCCCCACTCACTGTCTGCAACCAGCAGTTTTTAAAATGCCCGCCGCGCCCCACCTGTAGTCTCTCCACCCTGAAAATCACACCCCCCCCCCCTGTTCGCCAACCTCACCCGCGACTGCAAGCCTATCGCCACAAAGAGCAGGCGATACAGCACCGGGGACAGATCCCTCATAAGATCTGAGGTGACGCGGCTCCTGAAAGAGGGGATTATTGAGGATAGTACCAGCCTCTGGCGAGCCCAGGTGGTAGTCGTTAAGACTGGCAACAAGCAGCGCCTAGTCATCGACTACAGCCAGACTATCAACAAGTGCACCCAGTTGGACGCATACCCCTCCCCCGCATAGCCGACATGGTTAATTAGATAGCGCAATACCGCGTTTTCTCGACCATTGACCTCAAGGCAGCATACCACCAAATCCCTATCCGCCCTGAGGACCGCCAGTACACAGCTTTCGAGGCAAACGGCCGCCTTTTTCACTTCCTCAGGGTTCCTTTTGGCGTCACCAACGGTGTCTCCGTCTTCCAGAGGGAGATGGACCAGATGGTCGACGAGAATGCGTTACAGGCCACGTTTCCCTACCTAGACAACGTGACCATCTGCGGCCATGACCTGCAGGACCATGATGCCAATCTTGATAAGTTCCTCCGCACGGCCCAACTCCTAAACCTCACGTACAACAAGGAAAAGTGCATATTCCGCACAGCCCGCCTCGCTATCCTTGGTTGCATGGTGAAACACGGAGTCATCAGTCCTGACCCTGACCGGATGCACCCGTTGATGGAACTTCCCCTGCCCCACTGTCTCAAGGCCCTCACAAGGTGCCTGGGCTTCTTTTCCTATTACGCCCAGTGGGTCCCTCATTATGCGGACAAAGCCCGTCCACTTATCAAGTCCACTTCCTTCCCCCTGATGGCGGAGGCCCGCTTCGCCTTTCACCGTATAAAAGATGACATTGCCAAGGCCACCATGCACTCGGAAGACGAGTCCATCCCCTTCCAGGTGGAGAGCGATGCATCCGACTTTGCCCTGGCCGCTACCCTTAACCAGGCAGGAAGACTTTTCACGAACCCTCCAGGGCTCTGAACTCAGACACTCCTCTGTGGAAAAAGAGGCCCAGGCCATTGTGGAGGCGGTGCACCACTGGCGGCTCTACCTGGCTGGAAAGCGATTTACCCTGCTTACTGACCAGCGTTCAGTTGCTTTCATGTTCAACAACAAGCAGAGGGGTAAAATCAAAAATGACAAGATTTTGAGGTGGAGAATCGAACTTTCCACCTACAATTACAACATCTTGTACCGGCAAGGGAAACTCAATGCACCCTCAGACGCTCTATCGCGAGGCACATGTGCCACCGCGCAGATCGATAGACTACGGGGCCTCCACAACGACCTCTGCCACCTGGGGGTCACCAGGTTCTTCCATTTCATTAAGGGCCGCAACCTGCCTTACTCCATCGAGGAGGTCAGGACCATGACCAGGAGCTGCCCAGTCTGTGCAGAGTGCAAGCCGCGCTTCTATAGGCCTGACAGAGCAAACCTGATCAAGGCCACCCACCCTTTTGAGCGCCTGAGTATCGACTTTAAAGGGCCCCTCCCCTCCTCTGACCGCAATGTGTACTTCCTCAACATAGTTGATGAGTACTCCCGTTTCCCTTTTGCCATCCCCTGCCCGGGCATGACCACCGCTACGGTCATTAAATGCCTGCACAACCTCTTTGCTCTGTTCGGTTTTCCCAGCTATATTCATAGCGACTGGGGCTCGTCCTTCATGAGCGACGAACTCCATCAGTACCTGCTCATGAGAGGTATTGCCTCAAGCCGGACCACCAGCTACAACCCCCGGGGGAACGGACAGGTTGAAAGAGAGAACGCGACGGTCTGGAAGGCGGCCCTCCTAGCCTTAAAATCTAGGGGCCTTCCGACCTCCCGTTGGCAGGATGTCCTACCCGATGCGCTCCACTCCATCCGGTCACTGCTGTGTACAGCCACCAACGCAACCCCCCATGAGCGAATGTTTGTTTTTCACCGGAGGTCCACATCCGGTAACTCACTACCACACTGGCTGACGTCCCCAGGGCCCGTCCTGCTGAGGAAGCATGTAAGGTCACACAAAACGGCTCCCCTGGTAGAGAAGGTTCACCTCCTCCATGCCAACCCCCAGTACGCCTACGTGGCATACCCGGACGGGCGGGAGGATACAGTCTCCATTAGAGATCTTGCACCCTCGGGGTCCACTGACCCGCCACCATTGCCCCCCACCACGACCCCCTCCGACACGGCCCAAAATTCAGTAGACCCAATTCTCACCCCTGTCCATTCCACCCCAGTAGACGGCATGCCGCGGCCCCAGGACCAGCCGGAGCCCACTCGCCCACCCAACACCAAAGGGGACGATACGCCGGTGCTGGACCCCGCTCAAGACGCGTCGTGGGAAGCTGTACCATCGCAACCATCGCCATGAAGATCTCGACGGCAAACGAGGCCGCCCGACAGACTCGCCTCCTCGAACTTTTGATACACTTCACCCCGCCGGACTTAATTTTAAACGAGGGGTGAATGTGGTAAACCACTGTAGTTCACTGTGTTCACTGTTGTTGTTGTTGTTGTTGTCGTTCACTCTTGTTTCACTGTTGTGCCTGACTATGCCTCAGCTGACTCCGCCCCTGGGCTACCGAGTATAAGAGCGGCCGCATGGCAGCTCCTGGCATTCGGTCGTCCACTAGAGGCATAGTCCTGATCTGTCTGAAGTGCAATTCAGTTGTTAATAAAAGCCTGTTGTTCTGAACTCTGCCCAGCCTTTTATTAGAATTGATAGCGCATCACTCTGCAATTATTTTTCCCACATTATAACTGCTGCTATCTCTGCCTCTCAGGATCCAACATTTAGTTGCGCTAACCGCTTCATTTGTACATACTTTAAAAGCTAAAAATTTATTTTTATTTTTATTTCTAATTGACTCTCATATTCTATTTTCTGCCTCTTTATGAATCTCCTCATCATCCTTTGCTGAATTTTAAATCCCTCCCAATCCATTGGATAACTAGCCTTTTTGGCAACATTTTAAGACTCTTACTTTACTCTATTACTATCCTTAACTTCTCTAGTTAGCCATGTTTGGGCAACGTTTCCAGTGGTGTGTTTTCGTTCCTCTAGGGATTTTACATTAATTGAAAATTTTGAATTGTTCATTTCAATGTTTGCCATTTTTTTTACCAGCATATCGTTTAATATAATTTCTCAATCTACGTTAGTCAAGTCATCCTTCATATCCCCGTAACTGAACTTGTTTAAATTTTGAACCTACTTTCTGGCTTAACCACTTCACTTTCAAAGATAATACGACATTTTATCATATCATGAACAGTCTTGCCCAGATGATCTTTTACTATCAGATTACTAATTAACTCGGTTTCACTACATAATACTAGATCTAACATAGCTCCTTCCCCAGTTGGCTCGACATATTGTTCCAGGCAACTATCTCGAAGCATTCCATGAACTCGTCCTCCAAAACCTTTTTTAAATTTTGTTTGCAGTCTTTATGAAGATTAAAGACCCACTTCATTATTGCATTACGCTTGATATATGATGCATTAATTTCCTGATTTATACACTCTCCAACACAATGACTACAATTAGCGTTCCTATAAACTAGCATTATCTGCTATTTGTTATTTCTTAGTTTCACCCGTACTGGTTCTACATTCTGATTTTCTGGTCGAAGATCTTTTATCACAACTGCCTTCATCACATCCTATTTAATCAGGGCGACCCGCCTCCTTTTCTCTTTTTCCTATCGTTTTTAAGCTTTAAGCACCTGGGAATATTTTGTTCCCAACCTTGGTCACCATGAAGCCACGTCACAGTACTGGCTCCTGGATCAAACGTATTTATCTCTATTTGTAACATTAATGTATCTCTCTTGTTATGAAATTTTCGTGCATTCAGATAGAGCGCCTTTAATATTAACTGCTCTACATCCTTGACTTTTCTCTTTGGATTATACAGTTTCCCTTACCTGAAATCACCCTCCCACTTATTAAAGATTGTTTTCCTTGGATGAGAGAAGGTCAAGAGGTGTTCAAAATCATGAAGGTTTTGACAGAGCAAATGAGGAGAAATTGTTTTCAGTGACAGAAGGTTTAGTAAACAGAGGACACAGATTTAAGATGATTGGTAAAATCACCAGAGTCGACATGGGGAAATATGTTTTTAGGATGGCTGTCGGTGTAGGGACCGGGTGCTAGGGTTTGGATGATCAGCCATGATCTCGTTGAATGGCGGAGCAGGCTCGAAGGGAAATGTCCTACTCCTGCTCCTAGTTTCTATGTTTCTATGTTATGTTAATGCGTCGTGGAATCAGAATGAATAGTAACTTTCAAAACAGAATTGGACACTGATGAAGGAAAAATGTAAAGGACTATGTGGTAAGAGCAGAGGAGTTGTACTATCTGGATAGTTCCAACAAAGAGCCGTCACAGGCACTCTCACTCTCTGTCTCAGTGTCCCTCTCTCTTTCTATCTTCCTCTTTCTCTCTCCCTCTTTCTCTCTCTCTATCTCTGTCTCCCTCTTTCTCAGTTTCTCATTCTCTCTTTCTCTTTCTGTCGTTCTGTCTCCCTCACTTTATATATTTATCTCTTTCTTTCGCTCTCTTTCTCTCTTTGTCTCTCTGTCTCTGTCGCTCGCTATCTCTCCCTCTCTCTCTCTCTCGCTCCCTCTCTCTCTCTTTCTCTCAATCAAACACGGTTTGTGGACCCCGAGTGTCTACAGCGGGTGAACTGCCGTTTAAACAACTAAAGTTCTGCAGCAACTAGCGTAGAGCACGGGTAATCTTGCCCATTCCTTGTCAGGACATGTCACCCCTCCCCATTCGGGAACAAACATGCAGGTTTACCGGGAGTATGGTGGGAAACAGTCGGCAGCTGGATCACCGGTCACTGAGATATACCTCCCTGGAAAATCAGAGTCTAAATTGGATAGAGGCGGAAAGGTATCGAGGGGCACATGGTCACAAATCATTGAAAGTAGCAGCGCAGGTTAACAAGGCTATAAAAAGTGCAAACCAAGCATTGGAGTTCATCTCTCTCCAGGAATGGAATTCAAAAGCAGAAAAAGTTATGTAAACTTTCTATAGAACCACGGGAGAATGCACTTAAGAATACTTCGCAGAGTTCTGGTCTCTACATTATTAAAGAAATAGAGAGAAGAACTGGGGTGAGTAAAGAATGTTGGTGGACCATTATGCTACTAACGGGAGGAGGAGGCTCCATGAATATCTCCATCCTCGATGATGACGGAGCACAGCACGTGAATGCAAATGACAAGGCTGAGGCAGTTGCAATAATCTTCAGCCAGAGGTGATGAGTGGATGATCCATATCGGCCTATACCTGAGGTCCCCACCATAACAGAAGCCAGTATTCAGCCAATTCGATTCACTACACGTGATATCAAGAAACGGCTGAGCTCAATGGATTCAGAAAATTATATGGGTCCCGACAACATCCAGGCTATCGTGCTGAAGACTTGTGCTCCAGAACTAGGTGTGCCTCTAGCCAAGCTGTTCCGGTACTGGTACAACACGGGTATCTATCCGGCAATGTGGAAAACTGCCCAGGTTGCTAGCAAAAGGCACTAACTCACCGAAAATACTGCTCATCCACGCCCAGTTTAGGTTCCGCCAAGACCACTCGGTTGTCGACCTCATTACAGCCTTAGGCCACAAATGGTCAAAGGAACTGAATTCCAGAGGTGAGGTTATGAGTTACTGCCCTTGACATCAAGGCAGCATTTCACCGAGTGTGGCAAACTGAAGTCAATTGGAATTGGGGGCGAATATGCTCCACTGGCTGGAGTCATACCTAACACAATGGAAGATGATTGTGGTGGTTGAAGGTCAATCATCACAGCCCCAGGACATCGCTGCAGCAGTTTCTCAGGGCAGTGTCCTAGCCGCAACCATCTTCAGCTGCTTCATCTATGACCTTCTCTCCAACATAAGATCATAAATGGGGATGTTCGCTGATAACTGCACAGTGATCATCACCATTCACAACTCCTCAGATAATGAAGCAGCCATGCCCGCATGCAACAAGACCTGGACGACGTTGAGGCTTGTGCTGATAAGTGGCAGGTAAAATTCATGACACAGATGTGCCAGGTAATGACTATCTCCAACACGCGAGAGTCTAACCACCACCCCTTGACATTCAACGGCATTACCATCGCCGAAACCACCACCATCAGCATCCTGGGGTGGTCACCATTGACCAGAAACTTAACTGTAACAGCGATATAAATGCTGTGGCAAAAGGTGCGGGTCAGAGGCTGGGTAATCTGCTGCGAGTGTCTCACCTCCAGACTCCCCAAAACCTTTCCACGATCTCTTGTTCTTAGGTAGTCCCTCGGAACCGAGGATGACTTGTTTCCACATTAAAAATGAACTTGCAGGTGACTGATTAGTCCAGTGCGGGACCTACAGTCTCTGTCACAGGTGGGGCAGACGGTGGTTGAAGGGACGGGTGGGTGGGGTGCTTGCTCCCGGTGAAGAGACTCGAGGTGTTCAGCGCCTTCCCAGATGCCTCTCCTCCAGTTTGTGCGGTCTTGGGCCAGGGATTCGCAGGTATCGGTGGGGATGTTACACAGTTTCATGGAGGATTTCAGGGTGTCCTTGAAGCGTTTCCTCTGTCTACCTGGGGCTCTCTTGCCGTGCCGGACCTCCGAGTAGAGCGCTTGTTTTTGGAGTCTCGTATCGGGCATGCGGACAATGTGAGCCATCCAGCGGAGCTGATTGAGCGTTGTCAGAGCTTCGATGCTGGGGATGTTGGCCTGAGCAAGTCGCTGACGTTGGTGCGCCTATCCTGCCAATGGATTTGCTGGATCTTGTGGAGGCAGCGTTGCTGGTACCTCTCCAGTGCTTTGAGGTGCCTGCTGTACATGGTCCATGTCTCTGAGGCATACAGCAGGGCAGGGATCACTGCTGCCCTGTAGACCATGTGCTTAGTGCCTTGTTTGAGGTCCTGGTCTTCAAACACTCTCTTCCTCAGGCGACCGAAGGCTGCACTGGCACACTGAAGGCGGGGTTGGACTTCGTCGTCGACGTCTGCCCTTGTTGACATTAGGCTCCCGAGGTATGAAAAGTGGTCCACGTTGTCCAAGGCCTTTTCGTGGATTTTGATAATTGGGGGGCAGCACTGTTTGGCGAGGCAGCTTGGTAGAGGACCTTTGTCTTACGGATGTTTAGTGTAACGCCCATGCTTTCGTATGCTTCGGTGAAGGTGTTTACGAAGGTTTGGAGTTCGACCTCGGAGTGAGTGCAGCAGCAAGCATCGTCTGCATATTGTAATTCGACGACAGAGGATGGGACGACCTTGCATCTGGACTGGAGTCGACGGAGTTGGAACAGTTTCCCGTTTGTTCTGTAAATTAGCTCCACTCCAGTGGGGAGCTTACTGAGGGTGAGATTGAGCATTGCAGCAAGGAAGCTTGAGAAGAGCGTTTGTGCGATGTCACAGCCTTGCTTGACCCCGGTTCATACGTGAATTGGGTCTGTGGTGGAACCGTTGGTCAGGATCACGATTTGCATGTCGTCGTGAAGCAGGCAGAGGATAGTGACAAACTTTTGAGGGCAGCCGAATTTGAAGACGACACTCCATAATTCCTCACGGTTGATAGTGTCGAAGGCTTTTGTGAGATCAAAGAAGGCCATGTACAGTGGTTGGTGCTGTTCCCTGCATTTCTCTTGTAATTGACGTGCGGTGAAGATCATGTCCATTTTGCCCCTTAGTGGGCAGAATCCGCATTGCGAGTCTGGGAGGAGCTCTTTAGCTACTGGGAGAAGGCGATTGAGGAGTATTCTTGCGATGACTTTCCCTGTGGAGGATAGCATGGAAACTCCTCTGTAATTATCGCAACCGGACCGCAATTCCACCATCAACAAGGCACAAGTAAGGAGTGCGATGGAAAACCCTCCACTTGCCTGGATGAGTGCAGCTACAACAACACTGAAGAAGCTCTACACCATCCAGGACCAAGCAGCCCGCTTGACTGGCACCCCATCCACCACGTTAAACATTCACTCCCTCCTCCACCGGTTTAGCTTGGCTGCAGTGTGTTCCATTGACAAGATACACTTCAGCAAGTCACCAAGGATTCTTCGGCACACCTCCCAAACCCGCGACCTCTTGCACCTAGAAGGAGAAGTGCAGCAGGTGTATGGGAATATCACCACCTCCAAAGTCGCCTGCAAGTCACACACCATCCTGACTTAGAAGTATATCACCGATTCTTCATCGTTGCTCGGTCAACATCCTGGAACTCCCTACCTAACAGCACTGTGGGAGTACTTTCACCACAGGGGCTGCAGCAGTTCAAGAAGGCGCTCACCACAACCTTCTCAAGGGCAATTCGGGATAGGCAATAAATGCTAGCCTTGCCAGCGACGCCCACATCCCAGAAACGAACTTAAATAAAAAAAGATTGAGAAGGATGAAAGCATAACTGAGATGATATAAATTGTAGGAAAGACTGAATATACTGGCGTTCTTCTCTTTGGTAAATTGGAGGCTGAGGGCTGATCGGAGAGTGATCTCTAAAATTATGAAGGTATTTGATATTTCAAATTAATGAACAGATCCACGTCGAGCAGGGTTCAATCCATCGAGCCTCAATCCCACTGTACTTCGAGACAAACGCAACAATCAATCAGATATCGTAGCTGAAAATATATCTCTTTTAAACAGGCACAGATACAGAATGATCAATCATAGAATCAAAGAGTCGTTAGAGCACAGCCCGCCGAGCACATGTCAGCTCTCTGCAAGAGCACTTCAGCTAGTCCCACTCTCCCGCCCTTTCCCCGTAGCCCTGCAAGTTTTGTTCCTTCAGTTACTTATCCAAATCCCTTTTGAATGACACGATTGAATCTGCCTCCACCACACAGTCAGGCAGTGCTTTCCAGGTCCTAGGTCCTAACCAATGCCTGTGTAAAAAAGGTTTTTCTCATGTCACCTTTGGCTCTTCTGCCAATCACCATAAATCCCTGTCCTCTGGTTTTTGAACGTTCCGCCAATGGGAACAGCTTCCCTCGATCTATTCTATCCAGACGCCTTATGGTTTTGAAAAGGTCCAGGAATGACATGATCCGTATTTAAAACACAGCCTTTTTAAACAGGCACAGAGTGATCCGGGATGGACAACGCATCCCTTTTAAACAAACACAGAATGATCCGGGTCTGAGAGCATATACCTTTTAAACAGACATAGAAATATCCGGGACTGACAGCACCTCCCCCATAATCAGACACAGAATTACCCTGGAGGAACAACACATCCCTTTTACGCAAACACAGAATGATCCTGGACGGACAGTAAATCCCATTTAAACAGACACAGAATGATCCGAGACTGACAGCACATCCCTATTAAACAGAGACTGAATGACCCGGGACTGAGAGCACACCCCTTTTAAACAAACGCAGAATGATTCAATTTTGCACCGGGACAAGCAAGTCGTTTGCATTTTTCAATCGAAAAGAACTGTTGTCTGTGAGCTCTAGGTTTTTGATGAACCACAATCAGCCTTCAGTTGTCAATCAAGAGACAGACTTGCTGACATACAACGTGCACATTCACCCACCGGGAAGCACACTCGCCATTACTTACATTGCAGTCCTGTTAACATGCACCATGCACATTCAACCTCCAGGTGGGGCACTTTCGTCATCACCATTAAATTATAATTAGATGAATGGAGATTTTTTATTAAACAATTGTATTATATTCCCCTAATAACCTTGTCTAGCAACATTCTTTCGATCTCAGATATACAAATATTAATTGATCTAACGTCACCTGCCTTTTGTGGGAGTGAGTTCCACACTCGACCTCTCTTTCTATGAAGACATGTTTTCTAGTTTCTCTCCTGAACGACCTAGCTCCGATTTTAAGGTTATGCCCCCTTGTCCTAGACGCCTCTACCAGCGGAAAACGTTTCACTCTGTCTACTAAAGCAATTCCTTTCAAAATCCTAAAAATCTGAATCTGCCCACAAGGCAGACTGGAAAGCCAGGTCCATGGGATCCAAGAGAATGTGCCAAGTAGGAAACAAAACTGGTTCATTGGCATGAAGCAAATCGTAATGGTCGATGGGTGTTTTTGTGACTGGTAGGCTGTTTTCCAGTGGGGATCCGCAGGGCTGAGGACGAGCTCCCTTGCTTTTTGTGGTATATAACGGTGATTTCGACTTCAGTATAGGCTGCATGATTAAGACGTTTGCAGATGTTATAAAAGTGGCCATGTGGTTGATAGTGAGGAAGAAAGTTGTAAACTGCAGCAAGATATTAATAAACTGGTCTGTTGGGCAGAAAAGTTTCACATGGAATTCAATCCGTAGAAGTGTGAGGTAATGCAATTGGAGAGGGCAAACAGGCAAATACATATCTAATAAAGGGTAGGATGCTAAAAAGTGTAGAAGAACAGAGGAACATTCGATTGCATGTCCACTGATCCATGAAGGTAGCAGTACAGATAGATAAGGTGTGTAAGAAGACAATGGCAAAAGACTACAGTTACTGGAATCTGATTAAAAACGGAAAATGCTGGAAATAATCATCAGGCCATTGTATCAGATTGTCTGCTGAATTTTACCAGCATTACTGTTTTAATTCAGAGGAGCCGCTCAATATTTACAGCAATTTCTGTTTTTATTATTGGTTAAGAAGTCTTGGGGTATACTTTCCTTCAATAGCCACGGCATAGAATGCAGGAACAGGAAGGTGTTGCTTCAGCTGTATGAAACAGTAGTTCGACCACAGCTACAGTACTGCGGACAGATTGGTCACCACATTACAGGAAAGATGTGATTGCATTAGAGAGGGTAGAGAGGAGATTTATAAAGATTTTACCAGGACGGGAGAATTTTAGCTATGAGGAAAGATTGGATAGGGTGGTGTTGTTTTCTTTGGAACAGAAGAGGCTGAGAGGAGACAGAATTGAGACGTATAACATTATGAGGGGCCTGGATAGATTGGACAGGAAGGACCTATTTCCCTTCGCAGAGTTGTCAATGATCAGCGGGCATAGATTTAAAGTAACTGGTAAACGGATTAGAGAAGCGTTGAGGAGAACCATTTTCACACAGAGAGTGGTGGGGATCTGGAACACACTGCCCATCATATTTAAGGAAAGCACTACGGATATATGCGTGAAGTGCTGTACCTACAGGGCTACGGATCCAGAGCTGGAAAGTGGGATTAGGCAAAACAGTTCTTTATCGTTTGGCAAAGACACGATGGATCGAATGGCCTACTTCACTGGTGTAAATTTCTGTATTTCTATGATCCCACCCCTTAATCTTCAATATTCCAGGGAATACAAGCCTAGTTTCTGTAATCTCTCCTCATATTCTAACCCTTGGAGCCCTGGTAAAACACTCGTGAATCTGCGCTGCACTCCCTGCAAGGTCAATATATACTTTCTAATGTGCAGTGCCCAGAACTGTACACAGTGATCTAACCAGGCCTCTGGACAGCTGCCACAAAACTTCCTTCCATTTATATGGGCAGGGCAATTGTCTGATATTTTGCACCAGTCTTTCCACTATTGAAGCATTCCCACTGTGTAGCTGCGGTGACTGTGTGGTTAAGGCGTTGTGTTTGTAATCCAGTGGGATTTCCTGCGCAGGGTCGAACGCTGGTCGAACGACTTCGCTGCAAATTCTTCATTTTATTTCATCGGCTCCCTGTGGAGTTCACTGGTCCCGAAACTGATCAGAATTTCCTTCACTACGCTTTATTACACTAATTACCGCAATGCTGTTGTTCCAATTGCAAACACTCATAATTTATCGGCATCAATTAGATATTGTGGATTTGCTGGAAACTATTTGCAAAGATCAGTGAGAAATATACACACAGAACAGCACGAAACAATTACATTTATTAAAGCGCCCTGCAATTTTTGCAAGAAAATGAGAGGAAACGCAGTTTGGTTTTATAAAGTTGAACAAGAATTAAAACGTGAGTAAAGCGACCACGGAAGGCCTGGATCCTGCAATTTTCCGATAACTTCAGAATCCACACCGAAGTCAGGCGCCTAATTCATTAGCCCACGTGGACACGGTCTCCGTCAGGTCTGTCACTATTTCTCAGGAGGCTCTAAAAGAAAGGCTTAAATTTATGTAGAATCTTTCATAGAATCATCGAATGGTTACCTCACAGAAGGGGGCCACTCGGCCCGTCGAGCTCCTGCTTTTTCTCTGCCAGATCACTTCAGCTGATCCCACCCCCCGCCCTTTCCCTGCAGCCCTGCATTGTTTTCCTTCAGGAACTTGACCACTTTCATTTTGAAATCCGCTATTGAATCTGCCTCCACCACCCTTTCAGGCAATACATTCTAGGTACTAACCATAACATTTGTATTTCTTAATACAAGCGGGGAGATTGCAGTAAAATGAAAAGCAAAATGCAGCAAATGCAGGATCCGGAGTTGTCCATTAAATGCTGGAAAGACTCCGCTGGTCCAGTAACATCTGTGGACAGAGAAACACCTGGTTAACCTTTCAGGTCCAGGATCTCTCGGCAGAAATAACTCGAAAGTTTTGCAGAAAAATCTTGCAGGTTCCATGTGAATTTCCTTCCAATCTTTTTAAGCTGCTGAAAAAGAATAAGAAGAAACTAACCTCCCCACCAAAAATGTCCAATGGCTCGTAAGGGGATCGAATCCTCCATCTTGCCGGTATTAACACAGCGCTCTAACCAAGTGAATGGTGGCTACACCTCCCTTTAAAACAAACACAGAATGATTCGGGACTGACAGCACATCCCTTTTAAACAAATGTAAGAAGTCACACAACACCAGGTTATCATCCAACTGTTTTATTTGAAATCACAAGCTTTCGGAGCGCTGCTCCTTTGCCAGGTGAAGTGCAGAGATGCATAAAGACACAGCTTATATAGTCAGAGAATAATAAGAACATAAGAACATAAGAATAAGGAGCAGGAGTAGGCCAATCGGCCCCTCGAGCCTGCTCCGCCATTCAATAAGATCATGGCTGATCTGATCCTAAACGCCAATCTACTATCACAGAACCATCTCCTGAATCTAACAGAATTAGACACACGAAATAGCAGCATGATCAGGCTACACGGCCCATGGGCCCGCTCCGCTACCCACAGGGCCATGTCCGATCCGAACCAGGACTCATGTCCAAATTCCTGCCCGCTCCCCTTAACCATTAATTCCCTTTACTTCGAGGAAACTGTCTATTTCTGCTTTAAATTTATGCAATGATGTAGCTTCTACAGCTTTAGGGGGCAGCATATTCCATGGACCTACCACCCTCTGAGTGAAGTAGTTCCTCCTCATCTCAGTTTTGAAAGAGCAGCCCCTTATTCTAAGACTATGCCCCCTAGTTCAATTTTCACCCATCATCGGGAACATTCTCCCCGCATCCACCCGATCCAACCCCTTCACAATCTTATATGTTTCAATAAGATCGCCTCTCGTTCTTCTGAACTCCAATGAGTAGAGTCCCAATCTACTCAACCTCTCCTCATATGTCCATGCCCTCATCCCCGGGATTAACCAAGTGAACATTCTTTGCACAGACTCGAGAGCAAGTCTGTCTTTTCTTAAGTATGGACACCAAAATTGTATGCAGTATTACAGGTGCGGTCTCACCAATACCTTGTACAACTGAAGCAATACCTCCCTATTTTTATATTCTATCCCTCTAGCAATGAAAGCCAACATTCCATTGGCCTTCTTAATCACTTGCTGCACCTGCATACTAAACTTTTGAGTTTCGTGCACCAGGAACCCCAGATCCCTTTGTGCTTCAGTACTTTCCAGTTTCTTGCCATTAAGATAATAACTTGCTCGACGATTTTTCCTGCCAAAGTGCATAACCTCACACTTTCCAGTATTGTATTCCATCTGCCAAATCTCTGCCCACTTACTTAGCCTGTCTATGTCCCCTTGCATGTTTTTTATGTCATCCTCACACGCTGCTTTCCCTCCCATCTTAGTATCATCTGCAAACTTTGATATGTTACACTCGGTCCCCTCCTCCAAATCGTTAATATAGATTGTAAAGAGTTGGGAACCCAGCACTGACTCCTGGGGAACACCACTAGTAACTGATTGCCAGTCTGAGAATGAACCATTTATCCCAACTCTCTGCCTCCTGTTAGATAGCCAATCCTCTATCCATGCCAGAATATTACCCCCAATCCCGTGATTTTTTATCTTAAGCAATAATCACCTTGTCAAATGCCTTTTGGAAGTCTAAATACACTACATCGACTAGTTCCCCTTTATCCACCCTATATGTTACTTCCTCAAAGAACTCCAGCAAATTTGTCAAACATGATTTCCCCTTCATAAAACCATGCTGACTTTTCCTATTAAACTATGATTATCCAAATGTCCTGTTACTGTCTCCTTAATAATGGACTCCAAACTTTTACCTACCACAGATGTTAGGCTAACCGATCTATCGTTTCCAGCCTTCTGTCGACTGCCCTTTTTAAATAAGTGTGTTACATTAGCAATTTTCCAGTCTGCCGGGACCTTTGCTGAATCCAGGGAGTTTTGGAAGATTATTACCAATGCATCCACAATCCCTACCGCCACTGCCCTCAAGACCATAGGATGTAAGCCATCAGGTCCAGGTGATTTTTCCGCCTTGAGTCGCATTATTTTACCGAGTACCACTTCCTTAGTGATTTTGATTGTATTTAGCTACTTCCCCCGTATGCCACCTGTTTGTCCAGTGTTGGGATATTCTTAGTGTCCTCTACTATAAAGACAGATACAAAATATTCATTCAGTGTTTTTGCCATCTCCATATTTCCCACCATTAATTTCCCGGTCCCTTCCTCTAAGGGACCTACATTAACTTTAGCCATCCTTTTTCTTTTTATATAACTATAAAAACTCTTACTATCTGTTTTTATATTTTTTGCTAATTTACTGTCATAATCTATCTTCCGTTTCTTAATCAATCTTTTTGTAATTTTTTGCTGTCTTTTAAAGTTTTCCCAATCCTCTATCGTCCCACTAGATTTGGCTACCTTATATGCCCCTGCTTTTAGTCGAATACTACCCTTCATTTCTTTACTTAGCCACGGATGGCTGTCTTTTCTTTTACAACCTTTTCTTCTCAGAGGAATATATATTTTTTGAAAGTTGTAAAATAACTCCTTAAATGTACACCACTGATCATGCATCGTCTTACCCTTTTATCTATTTTCCCAATCCACTCTACTCAATTCCGCTCTCATACCTTCATAGTCTACTTTATTCAAGGCATTAAAAGAGAAATTAAAGAAGCGTGCAATAAGGGCACAGCAGTCATCATGGGTGACTTTAATCTACATATAGATTGGGCCAACCAAATGTGTAACAATACTGTGGAGGAGGAATTCCTGGATTGTTTGCGGGATGGTTTCCTGGACGAATATGTCGAGGAACCATCCAGAGATCAGGCCATCTTAGAGTGAGTATTATGTAACGAGAAAGGATTAATTCGCAATCTTGTTGCAAGAGGCCCCTTGGGTCGGAGCGACCATAATATGATCGAATTCTTCATTAAGATGGAGAATTAAGTAGTTGACTCGGAGACTAGGGTCCTCAATTTAAATAAAGGAAACTATGATGGTCTGAGGAGCGAGTTGGGAAGGATTGATTGGGGAATGGCACTCAAAGGGTTGACGGTGGATAGGCAATGGCAAACATTCAAAGACCGAATGGATGAACTACAGAATTTGTTCATCCCAGTTTGGCATAAAAATAAAACAAAAAAGGTGACCCAACCGTGGCTAACAAGGGAAATTAGGGATAGCATAAGGTCCAAGGAGAGTGCATATAAATTGGCCAGAAAAAGCAATAATCCTGAGGATTGGGAGCAGTTTAGGATTCAACAAAGGAGGACAAAGGAATTAATTAAGAAAGGGAAAATAGAATATGAGAGTAAGCTTGCAGAGAACATAAAAACTGACTGTAAGAGCTTTTATAGATATGTGAAGAGAAAGAGATTGGTGAAGTCAAGCGTAGGTCCCTTGCAGTCAGAATCGGGGGAATTTATAATGGGGAACAAAGAAATGGCCGAACAACTAAATAAATATTTTGGTTCTGTCTTCACAAAGGAGGACACAAATAACCTCCCAGAGATGCCGGGGAACAGAGGTTCTGATGAAAGGGTGGAACTGAAAGAAATCAGTATTTGTAGGGAAATGGTGTTAGTAAAATTGATGGGACTGAAGGCCGATAAATCCCCAGGGCCTGAAAATCTACCTCCCAGGGTACTTAAGGAAGTGGTCCTAGAAATAGTAGATGCATTGCTGGTCATCTTCCAGAACTCGATAGATTCTGAAATGGCACCCATGGATTGGCGGGTAGCTAATGTTACCCCACTATTCAAAAAAGGTGGGAGAGAAAAGGCGGGGAGTTGTAGACCGGTAAGCTTGACATCGGTAGTGGGAAAAATGCTAGAGTCCATTATAAAAGATGTAATAGCAGAGCACTTGGAAAGCAATGACTGGATCGGACAAAGTCAACATGGATTTACAAAAGGTAAATCATGTTTGACTAAACTACTGGAATTTTTTGAGGATGTAACTGGTTAAATAGATAAGGGAGAACCAGTGGATGTGGTGTATTTGGACTTTCAGAAGGCTTTTGATCAGGTCTGCATAAGAGATTAGCGTGCAAAATTTTAGGCACATGGGATTGGGGGCAAGGTATTGACTTCGATAAAGAACTGGTTGGCGGACAGAAAGCAAAGGGTTGGAATAAACGGGTCGTTTTCTGAGTGGCAGGCAGTGACTAGTGGGGTACCGCAAGGATCGGTCCTAGGACCCCAGCTGTTCACAATATATATTAGTGATCTGGACGAGGGAATTGGATGTAATATCTCCAAATTTGCAGACGACACAAAGCTGGGGGGGAGGGTATGCTGTGAGGAGGATGACGTGAAACTCCAGCACGATTTGGACAGGTTGGGTGATTGGGCAGAAGCATGGCAAATGCACTATAATGTGGATAAATGTGAGGTTATCCACTTAGGTGGCAAAAACAGGAAAGCAGATTATTATTTGAATGGTAATAGATTGGGAGAAGGGGAAGTGCAAAGAGAGCTGGGTGTTCTTGTACACCAGTCGCTGAAGGTAAGCATGCAGGTGCAGCAGGCGGTTAAGAAGGCAAATGGTATGTTGGCCTTCGTAGCAAGAGGGTTCGAGTACAAGAACAAGGATGTCTTGCTGCAGTTGTACAGGGCCTTGGTGAGAACACACCTTGAGTATTGTGTGCAGTTTTGGTCGCCTTACCTGAGTAAGGACGTTCTTGCCATGGAAGGAGTGCAGCGAAGATTCACCAGGCTGATACCTGGGATGGCAGGAATGACATATGAGGAGAGATTGTGTCGATTGGTCTTATACTCACTGGAGTTTAGAAGATTGAGAGCGGATCTCATCGCAAACTATAAAATTCTGTCAGGCCTGGACAGACTAGATGCAGCAAGGATGTTTCTGATGGCCGGGGAATCCTGAACCACGGGTCATAATCTAAGGATAAGGGTAAGCCATTTAGGACTGAAATGAGGAGGAATTTCTTCACCCAGAGAGTGGTGAACCTGTGGAATTCTCTGCCACAGAGGGCGGTGGAGGCCAGTTCATTAAGTATATTCAAGAAAGAGTTGGATATATTTCTTAAGGCTAAAGGGATCAAGGGATATGGGGAGAAGGCAGGAACCGGGTACTGAATTTGGATGACCAGCCATGATCTCATTGAATGGCGGAGCTGGCTCGAAGGGCCGAATGGCCTACTCCTGCTCCTATTTTCTATGTATCTATGTATCTATGTATCAAGCTTAGCACGCTTGTTTGAGATCACCCTCTAATTGAATATGGAATTCAACCATGTAATGGTCACTCATTCCAAGGGGATCCTTTACTGGGACATTTTTAATTAATCCTGTCTCGTTACACAGGACCAGTTCTAAGGTTGCTTGACCCCTGGTCGGTTCAGTTACATACTGCTCAAGAAATCCATTCCTAATACACTCAATGAACTCATCCTCAAGGCAGCCCTGCCCAATTTGATTTGTCCAATTAATATGATAGCGAAAATCCCCCATAATTATAGATGTTCCCTTATTACATGCCTCAACTATTTCCTGATTGATACTCCGTCAAACAGAGTTGCAACTGTTCGGAGGCCTATAGATTATGCCCACTAGTGTTTTTTTCGCCTTATTATTCCTTACCTCCACCCAAACTGTTTCATTATCCTGATCTGTTGAACCAATATCATTTCTCTGTATTACAGTGATTCCTTCCTTTATTAACATAGCCACCCCACCTCCCCTTCCTTCGTGCCCGTCCTTCATGATCGTTAAATAACCTGGTATGTTTAATTCCCAGGCATTTTTACCCTGCAGCCATGTTTCTGTAATGGCCACAAGATCATACCCATATGTAGTTATTTGTGCCATTAACCCGTCTATTTTGTTACGAATGCTACGTGCATTCAGATAGAGAACTTTCAAATATGTTTTGTGACACTTAGTTCCTGCTTTTGCCCTTTTTATTACTTTACCTTTTACTCCATACCTTCTGCCCCTTCCTGACACGCTCTGGTTTTTAATTTCCCCACTGCTACCTGTGGTAAACCACTGTTTGTATTCCACTGTGTACATGCCTGTACATGTCTCGGCTGACTCCTCCCACGAGTCCAGGTATAAAGGTGACTGCTCCACAGTCCCTCTGTATTCTGGACCAGTCGACCACTCGAGGCACACCTTCATTCCCTTGTTAATAAAAGCCTGTTAATTACTCGCTTAATCTCAGTCTTTTGAGTTATTGATAGCGCATCAATTTTATTAACAAGATTTTTATAATGGAGAAGATCCTCACACCAGCATGCCTGGATTTAGATCATCGGGAGGCGGACTCATCCACCAAGTTTACTCACTGGCTTAGGTGTTTTGAAAAATTTCTGATCGCCTCCGCTGAAACGGTCAAATCGGACGAGGACAAACTGGACGTCCTGACCTCCAAAGTGAACCACTGAGTGTACTCGATCATCCAGGATGCAAACTCGTACGCGGATGCTATCAAGCTCCTCAAGGACTAGTACACGCGCCCAGTGAACGAGGTGTACGCTAGGCACCTCCTGGGGAGTCGTAAACAACAACCTGGGGAATCGACCGAGGAATACCTTCAGGCACTGTCTGTGCTTGGCCGGGCCTGTGGTTGTAAGGATGTAAAGGCCGCCGTGTACACAGAGGAACTGATCCGGGACACTTTTGTAGCGGGCCACAGGTCCAATTACACCCGACAGCGGCTGTTGGAGCAGAGTGACCTCGATCTCAACAAGGCCTCTGAACTCGCACTATCATTGGACGCAGCCTACCGGGGCATGGACGCCGACTCCTCTGCACCGTGGACACCGTGGGGAACGACAGCCTGGGACACAGTCGGACCGTCTTATAGCGCCGTGCCACCCCAGCCACATCCCAGCAACGGCCCAACTACCGCAGCAGTGTCCCAAGGCCAGACAGCAGTGCCCCAAGGCCAGAAATGCTACTTCTGTGGCCAGGCCAAACACCCCAGAGCGCGGTGCCCGGCGAAAAATGCGATCTGCTCGGGCTGCAGGAAGAAAGGACACTACGCCAGTGTCTGCAGGGCCAAAGCCACCCCGAACCCCAGCAGCACCGCGTGTGGGCCGTGCGGGCCGCCATCTTGGGCCTCCCCAGCCATGTGTGAACCACCAGAACAGCAGCCATTTTGGACGCCTCCAGCCACATGGGGATCATGGACGCCGCCATCTTGGACGACAGCCGGGATGCAGCAGGCCCCCAACACCGCCTCATCTGCTACCCGCAGCGACACACCGACCCCTACGCTGGCCTCCGTTATGCTGGACCAAGTGAGACCGCACCAGCTGGCCCGGTCCACAATGGACATTAAGGTAAATGGTCACGAAACATTCTGCCTTTTTGACTCTGGGAGCACGGTGAGCTTCATCCACCCCGACACGGTGTGGTGTTACTCTCTCCCAGTCCTGCCTGCGCAGCAGCGGATTTCTATGGACTCTGTGTCCCAGTTGGTGGACATTGGTGGCTACTGCATGGTGACACTCGTAGTAGACGGGACTGTGTACGATAATTTTAAACTTCTGGCCCTGCCCCACCTCTGCGCTGCCGTTCTACTGGGGTTAGATTTTCAGTGCCACCTTAAAAGTGTTACGATGGCGTACGGTGGACTCCTCCCCCCACTCACAGTCCGCAGCCAGCAGCTTCCAAATTGCCCGCCGTGCACCAGGTGCATCCTGTCCACACTCAGAGTCACCCCCCCCCCACTGTTTGCTAACCTCACCCCCGACTGTAAGCCCATCGCCACAAAGACCATGCCATACAGTGCCGGGGACAGGGTTTTCATTAAAAACGAAGTGGAGCGGCTCCTGAAGGAGGGGATAATTGAGGGCAGCACCAGCCCCTGGTGAGCCCAGGTTGTGGTCGTTAAGACCGGCGAGAAGCAGCCCCTGGTAATCGACTACAGCCAGACAATAAATCGCTACACCCTGCTGGACGCTTACCCACTCCCCCGTATAGCTGATATGGTCAACCAGATCGCGCAGTACCGCGTCTTCTCGACCAGTGACCTGAAATCAGCGCACCACCAGCTCCCTATCCGCTCTGAGGACCGCCAGTATACTGCCTTTGAGGCAAACGGCCGCCTCTATCACTTCCTTAGGGTTCCCTTTGGCGTCACCAACGGGGTCTCCATCTTCCAAAGGGAGATGGACCGGATGGTCGATCAAAATGCGTTGCAGGCCACCTTCATATATCTGGACAATGTGACAATCTTGACTTGCAGGACCATGATGCAAACCTCGAAAAATTCCTCTACACCGCCAAACTCCTCAACCTGATGTATAGCAAGGAGAAGTGCATATTCTGCATAACCCACCTCGCCAGCCTTGGCTGTGTTGTGGAACACGGAGTCATCGGTCCCGACCCCGACCGGATGCATCCCGTTATGGAACTCCCACTGCCCCACTGCCTCAAGGCCCTGAAGAGGTGCCTAGGGTTTTTCTCTTATTGTGCCCAGTGGGTCCCCTACTATGCGAACAAGGCCCATCCGCTGATCAAGTCCATCTCTTTTCCCGTGACGGCAGAGGCCCGCTTAGCCTTCCACCGTATCAAGGAAGACATTGCCAAAGCCACCATGCACGCAGTGGACGAATCCATCCCCTTCCAGGTGGAAAGCGATGCATCCGACTTTGCCCCGGCTGCTACCCTTAATCAGGCAGGGAGACCCGTGGCTTTCTTTTCACGAACACTCCAGGGCCCGGAGACCAGAGACTCCGCTGTTGAGAAGGAGGCCCAGGCTATTGTGGAGGCTGTGCATCATTGGAGGCACTACCTGGCCGGAAAACGATTTATCCTGCTCACTGACCAGCGTTCAGTTGCGCTTCTGTTTAACAACAAGCAGAGGGGCAAAATCAAAAACGACAAGATCTTGAGGTGGAGAATCGAACTTTCCACCTACAATTACAAGATCTTTTACCGGCCCGGGAAGTTCAAAGAACCCCCGGATGCTTTATCGCGTGGCACCTGTGCCAGCCCGCAGATCGATAGACTGCGGGCCCTCCACAATGAACTCTGCCACCCGGGGGTCACCAGGTTCTTCCACTTCATCAAGGCCCGCAACCTGCCTTACTCCATTGAGGAGGTCAAGACCAAGACCAGGAACTGCCAAGTCTGCGCTGTGTGCAAACCGCACTTTTATAGACCAGACAGGGCTCACCTGATAAAAGCCACTCGACCCTTCGAGCGCCTGAGCGTTGATTTTAAAGGGCCTCTCCCCTCCTCCGACTGCAATGTGTACTTCCTCAACATTATTGATGAGTACTCCCGTTTCCCTTTCAGCATCCCCTGCCCGGACATGACCAGTGCCACGGTCATTAAATGTCTGAACGACCTCTTCACCCTGTTTGGTTTCCCCAGCTATATCCATAGCGACCGGGGCTCATCGTTTATGAGCGACGAACTCCGTCAGTACATGCTCGCTAGGGGTATTGCCACAAGCAGGACCACCAGTTACAACCCCCGGGGGAACGGACAGGTGGAAAGAGAGAATGCGACAGTTTGGAAGGCCGCCCTGCTAGCCTTAAAGTCTAGGGCCCTTCCGACCTCCCGCTGGCAGGATGTGCTCCCCAATGCGCTCCACTCTATTCAGTCACTGCTCTGCACTGCCACTAACGCCACCCCTCATGAGAAAATGTTTGTCTTCCCAAGGAAGTCCACATCGGGGACATCACTACCGCCATGGCTGACGTCCCCAGGGCCGGTCATACTGAGAAGACACGTGAGGACACATAAAACGGACCCCCTGGTCGAAAGGGTCGACCTCCTCCACGCCAACCACCAGTCTGCTTACATTGCGTACGCGGACGGGCGGGAGGACACAGTCTCTATACGAGACCTCGCACCCACGGGGGCCGCAGTAACCCACTACCCACTACCACCGCCCCCCACGCCCCGATATCCAGCCCCAGCAGACGGCGGGCCTGGGCCCTGCGACCCGCTCGACATCTACGAGGACTACACACCAGTGCCCCAGCCTACGCGGGACTCGACGCCGGAAGCTTCACTACCCCTGCCGTCGCCACGTCGATCACAGCGGCAGACAAGACCTCCGGAGAGACTCCAATACATTAACTTTTAATACACTTCACCCCGCCGGACTCATTTTTAAACAAGGGGTGAATGTGGTAAACCACTGTTTGTATTCCACTGTGTACATGCCTGTACATGTCTCGGCTGACTCCTCCCACGAGTCCAGGTATAAAGGTGAGTGCTCCACAGTCCCTCTGTATTCTGGACCGGTCGACCACTCGAGGCACACCTTCATTCTCTTGTTAATAAATGCCTGTTAATTACTCGCTTAATCTCAGTCTTTTGAGTTATTGATAGCGCATCACTACCTAAGTCTATGACCTTCTCTGTTGTCATTTTTATTATTTGCACACTAGGAACCTCCCCCCCACTAGTTAGTTTAAAGCCCTCTCTACAGCCCTAGTTATATGATCCGCCAGGACTCTAGTCCCAGCACTGGCCAAGAGAAGCCCGTCCCAACGGAACAGCTTCCTCCTGCCCCAGTACTGGTGCCAGTGTCCCAGGAACAAAACCCATTTCTCCCACACCAGTCTTTGAGCCATGCATTTAACTCGCTAATTTTATTTATCCTAGCCAAATACGCTCGTGGCTCAGGTAATAATACAGAGATTATTAGCCTTGAGGTTCTGTTTTTTAATTTGACCCCTAGCTGCTCATACTCCTTTAACAGGACCGGCTTCCTAGTCCTATCTACCTCGTTTGTACCAATAATGCCAGATGACTACAGGTAACCTTTCTAACTGCCATTTAGCACACCTCAGCAGAGAGATAATCACAGCAATCAAAGGTGGTGTCTTCACGTGTGATGATGGTATCTTTGTTGATGATCTGGCATGTCTTACAGAGGTTGTTGTGGCAGGGTTGTGTGCTGTCGTGCTCGCTGTACTCCTGAAAGCTGGGTAATTTGCTGCGAACGATGGTCTGTTTGAGGTTAGGCGGCTGTTTGAAGGCCAGTAATGGAGGCGTGGGGATGGCCTTTGCGAGGTGTTCATCATCATCGATGACATGTTGAAGGCTGCGAAGAACATGGCATAGTTTCTCCGCTCCAGGGAAGTACTGGACGGCGAAGGGTACTCTGTTGGTTGTGTCCCGTGTTTGTCTTCTGAGGAGGTCTATGGGATATTTTGCTGTGGCCCGTCAGAACTGTCGATCGACGAGTCGAGCTTCATATCCCATTCTTACGAGGGCATCTTTCAGCGTCTGTAGGTGTCCATCGCGTTCCTCCTCGTCTGAGCAGATCCTGTGTATTCGCAGATGTTGATGAACACCTCGCTAAGGCCATCCCCACGCCTCCACTACTCACCTTCAAACAGCCGCCAAACCTCAAACAGACCATCGTTCGCAGCAAATTACCCAGGCTTCAGGAGAACAGCGACCACGACACCACACAACCCTGCCACGGCAAACTCTGCAAGATATGCCACATCATCAACATATATACCATCATCACACGTGAGGACACCACCCACCAGGTACATGGTACATACTCATGTGACTCGGCCAACGTTGTCTACATCGTACGTTGCAGGAGAGGATGCCCCGGAGCATGGTACATCGGCGAGATCATGCAGACACTGCGACAATGGATGAACGGATGTCGCACAACAATCGCCAGGCAGGAGTGTTCCCTCTCAGTCGGCGAACACTTCAGCAGTCAAGGACATTCAGCTTCCAATCTTCGGGTAAGCATTCTACAAGGCGGCTTTCGAGACACACGACAATGCAAAATCGTAGAGCAGAAGCTGATAGCCAAGTTCTGCACTCATGAGGATGGCCTCAACCGGGATCTTGGGTTCATGTCTCGCTACATGTAACCCTACCTGATGTAGGGTCATCCAGACTCGAGTCGTCGTTGGCTTGTTCTCTCTACACAGATGCGGCCAAACCTGCTCTGATTTCCAGAAAAAAAAATGTTTTTTTGTTTTTTTTTTGTTTTTCATACAGACCCCAGCATCTGCAACATTTGACCCCTTGTGACCCCACCTCATTGTGCTTTGATGTAATGTTTTCCTGACTGACCTGTTTGGACACCATTCACACCTTTCATTGCTGTGATTATCTCTCTGCTGAGGTGTGATAAATGGCAGTTAGAAAGATTACCTGTAATCATGTGGCATTGAAGGTGGACAAATCCCCAGGGCCTGATAACATGCATCCTAGGGTACTGAAGGAGGTGGCCCTAGAGATAGCGGATGCACTAAGGATGATTTTTCAGAATTCATTAGACTCGGGAACAGTGCCGATGGATTGGAGGGTAGCTAACGTTACCCCACTATTCAAGAAGGGGGGTAGGGAAAAAGCAGGTAATTACAGACCTGTAAGCCTTACATCAGTTGTGGGCAAAATGCTGGAGTCCATCATTAAGGATGAAATAGCGGAGCACTTAGCAAATGGGGACAGGATAGGACAGAGTCAACATGGATTTACAAAGGGTAAATCGTGCTTGACTAATCTATTGGAATTTTTTGAGGGAGTAACTGGTAGAATAGATGGGGGAGAGCCAGTAGATGTGGTGTACCTGGACTTCCAAAATGCCTTCGATAAGGTCCCACATAAAAGATTAGCATGGAAAATTGAGGCTCATGGGATAAAGGGGAAAGTTTTGGCGTGGATAGGGAACTGGCTGTCAGATAGAAAACAGAGAGTTGGAATAAACGGCTCATTTTCTGAATGGCAGGCAGTAACAAGTGGGGTACCACAGGGATCTGTCCTGGGCCCCCAGCTGTTCACAATTTACATTAATGACCTGGATCAGGGAGTCGGATGCAGCATTTCCAAATTTGCAGACGACACTAAACTAGGAGGTGGGGTGGGCTCAGAGGAAGAGACCAGGAAGCTCCAGAGCGATTTGGACAGACTGGGCGATTGGGCGGATAAATGGCAGATGCACTATAATGTGGACAAGTGCGAAGTTATCCACCTTGGGTGCAGGAACGGGAGGGCAAATTATTATTTAAATGGCAATAGATTGGGAGAGGGGGAAGTACAGAGAGACCTGGGTGTTCTTGTACACCAGTCACTGAAGGCGAGCATGCAGGTGCAACAGGCGGTCAAGAAGGCAAACGGTATGCTGGCCTTCATAGCAAAAGGGTTAGAATACAGGAACAGGGATACCTTGCTGCAGCTGTACAGGGCACTGGTGAGACCACACCTCGAGTACTGTGTACAGTTTTGGTCGCCTCATCTGAGGAAGGATGTTCTTGCCATGGAGGGGGTGCAGCGGCGATTCACCAGGCTGATACCAGGAATGGCGGGAATGACCTATGAGGAGAGACTATGTAGTTTAGGGATGTACACACTGGAGTTTAGAAGATTGAGAGGGGACCTCATAGAAGTGTATAAAATTCTGACAGGTCTAGACAGACTGGATGCAGAAGGAATGTTTCCCTTGGCGGGTGAGAACAGAACTAGAGGACATAATTTAAGGATAAGGGCTAAACCATTTAGGACAGAGATGAGGGGGAATTTCTTCACTCAGAGAGTGGTGAACCTGTGGAACTCATTGCCACAGAGGGCAGTGTACGCCAGCTCATTAAATATATTTAAGAGGGAATTAGATATATTTCTACGGGCAAAAGGGGTTAAGGGTTACGGAGAGAAGGCGGGGACGGGATACTGAATTAAAGGATCAGCCATGATCTCATTAAATGGCGGAGCAGGCACGAAGGGCCGAATGGCCTACTCCTGCTCCTATCTTCTATGTATCTATGTATTATTCTCTGACTCTATAAGTTGTGTCTTTATGCATCTCTCCACTTCACCTGACGAAGGAGCAGCGCTCCGAAAGCTTGTGATTTCAAATAAAACTGTTGGACTAAACCTGGTGTTGTGTGATTTCTTACATTTGTCCACCCCAGTCCAACACCGGCATCTCCACACCCTTTTAAACAGGCACAGAATGATCCGGATCTGACAGCACATCCCTTTTAAACAGACTCAGAATGATCCGGGACTGACATCACATCCCTTTTAAACAGACACAAAATGATTCTGGACAGAAAGTGCATCACTTTTAAACAGACCGTTAAATGATCCGGGACTGACAGCGCATCCCTTTTAAATATACACAGAATGATCCGGGACTGACAGCTGATCCTTTTTAAACAGACACAGAATGATCCGGCACTGAAAGCAGATGCCTTTTAAACAGACACAGAATGAACCTGGACTGACAGCACATTCCTTTTAAACAGACACAGAATGAACCGGGCCTGAAAGTAGATCCCTTTTAAACAGACATAGAATGCTGCCTGACCTGCAGAGTATTTAGAGCATTTTATCTGTTTCTATTTCATATTTCCAGCATCATAACAATTTTGCTTTTGAATTACAATTACATGTAAATGGATCGTCATTTCCGCCACCTCCATCTTGATCCCACCACAAATCACACATTCCCCTCACCTTCCCTTTGAGCATTACGAAGGGACCACTCCCTCTGTGACACCCTGGTCCACTCCTCTATCACCCGCAACACTGCTTCCCCTTCACCCAGCACCTTCTCTTGGAAGCGCATGAGATGCAAGACATGCCCTTGTACCTCCCCCTTCCCACTCTCCAGGGCCATAAACACTCCTTCCAGGTGAAGCAGCGATTTATTTGTACTTCTTGCAATTTAGTAAGCTGTATTCGCGACTCGCAATGCGGTCTTCTCTACATTTGGGAGAGCAAATGCAGATTGGGTGACCGCTTTGTGGAACACCTCTGGTCCGTCTTCAAGGCTGACCCTGAGCTTTCGGTTGCTTGTCAGTTTAATTCTCTGCTCCACTCCCACTCAGTCTTCATTGTCCTCGGCCTCCCACACTGTTCAAATGAAGCTCCACGTAAGCTCAAGGAACCACAACGCATCTTTCGATTAGGCAATCTACAGCCTTCTGGACTAAACATAGATTTCAAATTCAGCCCATAACCACTGCCCCATCGCTTTTTTTTCCATTTGCTTTAATTTTTAATTAATTTTTTCTCTCTCCCACATGGCAGCTGTCTTTCATTCTGCAAATGCCATTGGCACTTCATCTTGAGCTTTCTTTTGTTTCTTAACTTGTCCCATTGCCTTGTCCATTTGCCTTGCACCATCTCTTAATCTCACTTAATGTCTCTTAATCTCTGCTGTCCAGAGCATTTTTTGCTTCTCAATTTGTCCCATTGGAATCTCACTTTGCCTTGCGCCATCTCTTAATCTCTCAATGTCTCTTAATCTCTCCTGCCTTCCATCCTATCACAGACATTGCATTTGTTCCTTCCTCCCCTCCCGCCTTTCCCTGCCCCTGCACTTGCTCAAAAGTCTGCTCCATCTCCAGCTTTTTCCAGTTCTTGCGAATGGTCATCGAACTGAAAGTTTTCCTGTGTTACACTCTACACAGATGCAGCCTGGCCTGCTGAGTATTTACAGCATTGTCTGTTATTATTTAAGATTTCCAGCATCTGCTGCATTTTACCGTTGCATACCTAATGGCCTTTGTGTCGCATTGGCTATTATATTGGGCTTCTAGTTGTAGATAAATCAAGTCATTAAAGGTTGTGTGTTCGAGTCCCACCAGATTCTGATTTTGGTCAGGGTTCGGTATTTCCTATTCTGGACAGACTATTTTGCAGTAAATCGGTAATTCAGAGAAGGGAAACTGCTGCCCCTACATTTCCTATGACTCAAGTGGCTCCACTCTCACCCCACTTTCCCGCTAAATCCTCATAACTCCTGAGTCTGTTCCACAGGAACATTCAATTCAATTCAATTCAAAGCCTCGAGCCTCTTACAGAGCAACAGGAGCATACCATTCAGTCCCATGGCCCTTTTACAAAGGAACAGGAGGAGGCCATTCAGACACTTGACCCTTTTACATAGGAACAGGAGGAGGCCATTCAGACATTGTCCCTTTTACATAGGAACAGGAGGAGGCCATTCAGTCCCATGATCCTTTTACAAAGGAGCAGGAGGAGACCATTCAGTCCCATGGCCCTTTAACATAGGTACAGGAGGAGGCCATTCAGTTCCATGGACCTTTTACATAGGAACAGGAGGAGGCCATTCAGTCCCATGGCCCTTTTACATAGGAACAGGAAGAGGCCATTCACTCTCATGGACAATTTACATAGGAACATGAGGAGGCCATTCAGTTCCATGGACCTTTTACATAGGAACAGGAGGAGGCCATTCAATCCCATGGCCCTTTTACATAGGAAGAGGAAGAGGCCATTCAGTCTCATGGCCATTTTACATAGGAACAGGAGGAGGCCATTCAGTCTCAAGGCCCTTTTACATAGGAACAAGAGGAGGCCATTCAGTCCCATGGCCCTTTTACATAGGAACAGGAGGAGGCCATTCAGTCCTAAGGCCCGTTTACATAGGAATAGGAGGAGGCAATTCAGTCACTTGGCACTTTTACATAGGAAAAGGAGGAGTCCATTCAGCCCCTCAGGCCTATTGCACTGGGACAGAATGAGCTATTCGGAACCTCGAGCCTGTTACACAGGGACAAGAGGAGGCCAATAAACCCTAGAGTTTGTTGCATTCGACAGAAGGAAGACGTTCAGTGATACAATATCTGTACAAGAACAGTGGAACTCCAATCAACTCCTCGAACTCGTTGCATAGGATGGAGAGGAGGCATAACAGACCCGTGATCGTGTTATACAGGAAGAAGAGGAGTCCATTCAGCCACTCAAGCCAGTAGTACAGGAACAGGAGGAGGCCATTCAGCCCATAGCCCATCAAGTCTTTTATACAGGAACAGGAGGAGGCAGTCCAGCCCCGCAAGCCTGTTATACATGAACAGGAGGAGGCCATTCAACCCCTCCAGCCTGTTACACAGCAAAAGCAGGAGGCAATTCAGCCCCCTGAGCCTGTTATAAAGTAACAGGAGGAGGCCATTCCGCCCCAGGAGTCTGCTAGTTAGGTACCGGAGATGGACACTCAGCCCCTCGAGCCTATTATACGGGAACAAGAGGAGGCCATTCAGCCACTCGTCCCTATTATACGGGAACAGGTGGAGTGCATTCAGTCGCTCGCGCCTTTTATACAGGAACAGGAGGAGGTTATTCAGCCTGTCTAAACTGTTACACAGATTCAAGAGGAGGCCATTAAGCCCCTCAATCCTGTTACTCAGGGTTAAGAGGAGGCCACGCAGCCCCTCGAGCCAGTTATATGGGAATGGGAGACTAACTACCCTGTCAAGATTCTTCAGAATCTTGTATGTTTCAACTAAATTACATTTAATTGTTCAAAAATCCAGAGAGTATTGGCCCATTCTGAACAATCTCTCATCATAGGACAGCCCTCTAATTCCAGGAATCAATCTAGTGATTTTTCATTGCACTGCCTCTAAGGCAAGTATATCCTTCCTTGGATATGGAGACCAAAACTGCGCACAGTACTTCAGCTGTGGTCTCATCAAGGCCCTGTTCAATTGTAATATAATTTCTTTACTCCTGTACACCAACCCCTTTAAATAAATGCCAACATGCCATTTGCCTTCCTTATTGCTTGCTGTACCTGCATGCTAGCGTTCTGTGTTTCTTGCACGAGGGCACCAAATTATTAATAATAATAATAATAATAATCAACTTTATTGTCATTGTTAGTGCACAAGTGCAGTACATCGAAATGTAGGGTTGCAGCTTCCGAGAGTGTACATTTACATTAAGACATTTAAACATTCAACATTCATTTGGCTTGTAATACATTAACATAAACATAACCATAATAAAGTGCATTGGCAGATGTGCAGGCTTTAGAGTTTATTTGTGGAGTTCAGTAGGATGACAGCCCTGGGAAAGAAGCTGTTCCTAAATCTGGTCGTTAGGGTGTGAATGCATCTGTAGCGTCTCCCAGATGGCAGGAGGGCGAACAGACTGTGGCTGGGGTGGGTAGGGTTTTTGATGATGGTCCGTGACCTCCGTAAACAGCGTTTCTGGTTTATGAGCTCTATGGTTGGTAGCCGGGTGCCGGTAATGCGTTGGGCAGTTTTGACTACCCGCTGCAGGGCTTTCCGGTCATAGTAGCTACAGCTGCCATACCATACTGTGATACAGTTCATCAGGATGCTCTCTATTGTGCAGCGGTAAAAGTTAGAGAGGATCAGGGGTGACAGGTTACATCCCTTCAGCCTCCTTAGGAAATATAGGCGCTGCTGGGCGTTCTTCACCAGACAGGAGGTATTAAGGGACCAGGAGAGGTCTTCCGTGATGTGGACTCCGAGGAACTTAAAGCTGTTAATCGCTGATGATAATCTCACTGAGCACCAACATTTGCAAGTTTCTTAACAATTAATAAATCTTCAGTTTTTCTATTCTCCCTACCAAAGTGAATAACCTCACATTTTCCTACATGATACTAACCGTGAAACCTTGTTGCCCATTCACTTAGTCTATCTATATCCCTTTGTACACACTTTGTATTCTCCTCGTAGCTTACTGTCGCACCTAGCGTTGTCTCATCCAGAAAACTTGGATGCATTACACTCGATCCCTTCATCTAAGTCATTAATATAAATTGTAAATAGATGAGGCCCCAACACTGTACCCTGCGGCACCACACTTGTTACAGCCTGCCAACCTGTAAAAGGTCAATTTATCCCTACTCTCTGTTATTTGTCAGTTAACCAATCCTCTATCTATGCAACCTTTTTACAGCCAACCCCATGAGCTTTAATGCTAGCACAATGGCAATATGCTGAAAATCCGAAATAACAACAGAAAATGCTGGAAAAACTCAGCACGCCAGGCAACATCCGTGGAGAAAAAATAGAGTTGGCGATTCGTGTCTAACCCATTGCTTTGAGTCAAACGGCTTCCTGTATGACGAGGGACATAGAGGAGATGATAAAACAAATAAAAGAAGGTGTATGATGCATGTCAGATTAATTCTCCAAGGGAAAACAAGACCAAATACAATAAGTTGAGATGGGATTTGATGCTGAAATTAAGATTGGCAAAGAGATAATATGAGAGTAGAATGGCAGTTAACAAAAAAGAGAAACCAAAAATCTTTTGTTAACAGTAAGCGGGTAGCAAGAGACGGGGTGGGGCCTATTAGAGTAAAATAAATAGATATATGCTTAGAGGCACAGGGCGAGGCTAGAATACTTAATGAGTACGTTCTAATGGTGTTTACTAAGGAAGTGGATGCTGACAAAATATCAGTAGAAATGGAAAAGGTAGAAACATTGGAAGGGGTGAAACTGGGCTGGGCTTAGAGAGGATACATCGCCTGGTCCAGATGACTCGCATCCAAGGTTGCTAAGGGAATTGGGGGAGGAGATAGCGGAAAGGCTTGCCTAATTTTCCAGTCTTCCTTAGATGCGGGGAAGGTGCCTGAGGATTGCAAAATGGCAAATGTGACACCATTGTTCAAGAAACCCCCCTTCTGCCATTGGGAATAAGCAACCCTTTACTCGGACTCTCTGCTTTCAGTCCTGAAGCCAGCCAGCTAACCTTTCTGCTACTTATCCCCTGACTCCGCATTCTCTGACCTTGTTCATTAGTCTGTATTGGGTAACTTATAGAAGGCCTTTTGAAAATCAAGATAATTTACATCAACCGCATTACCACTGTATACTCTGTCAGCTGTGGCTCAGTTGGTAGCACTTTCGCCTTTGAGTTAGAAGGTATTGGGTTCAGGTCCCACTCCAGGGACTTGAGCTCAAAAATCTCCGCTGACACTCCAGTGCAGTGCTGAGGGTGTCATGCACTGTTGGGAGTGCCGTCTTTATGATGAGGCATTAAACTCCCCCAGGTGGACCTAAGAAATCCCATTGCACTATTTCGAAGATGAGCAGGGGAGACCTCCCCGGTGTTCTGGCCAATATTTATCCCTCAACCAATATAACAAAAACAGATTAAATGGTCATTATCACACTGCTGTTTGTTGTAGCCTGCTGTGTGCAGATTGGCTACCACATTTCCCAGATTACAACAATGACTGTACTTATAAGTACTTCATTGGCTGTAATCGCTTTGAAATATTCGGTGGTCGTGAGAGGCGCTATATAAATGCAAGTCTTCCTTACACTCAAAATTATTTCTTAAAAAAACTCAACGTGGTTTGTCAAAATAGACTTTCCCTTTTGAAGTCCATGCTGACTATTCATTTTTATATTTTTTGCTTTCTAGATATTCTAATATTTTCTCCTTTAGTAGGGATTTCATTATTGTTCCTACGACCGACGTTAAGCTGACTGGTCAATAAATCCCTGGACATGTTCATTCCCCCTTCTTAAATATCGATATAACATTAGCTATCCGCTACTCCTCTGGCACTGCACCTTTTTCAAACCAATTATTAAAGATGCGTAATAATGCCTCTACGACCTCTTCCCCAGATTCTTTTAAAATGCGAGAATTAAATCCATCTGGATCAGGGGTTTTATTCTCTTTTAGTTTGATTAGTTTATTTAATATATCCCTTTTTTGTTTTAAATGCACTTATCTCATTACTAACCTCAAAATCCAATGTCATGTCCATCTGTTCTATCTCCCTGTTAAATACTGAAGCAAAATATGTATTTAATATTTCTGCCATCTCTCTATCGATACCTGTGCTATTATCCTGTCTTTCTCTTAAAGGCCCTATTCTCATCCCAAACTTCCTTATTTATTGACGTGCCTATGAAATATTTTACTATTTTGTTTTATGTTCCTCGTTAATTTAATTTCATAGTTCCTCATTGCCTCCAGAACTGTTTTTTTTACTTCTCTCCTAGGCTTTTTGTATTCTCTCTTGTCGTGTACACACTTGCTTTCGATGTACTTAATGCATGCCTCTTTACTCACCCTCAATTGTTCCTTTATGGCTTTCTTAATCCATGGAGTCTCATTGCTGTTAAGTTTTTTCTTTCCTGTTAGTGGAATATATTTCTCCTGCACTCTGTTGAGCACCATTTTAAATGTTTCAAATTGCTGTTCCACATAGTTGTTTGCCAATATTGTAAACCATTTTTTCACCCAAGATTTATTCCCAGCTCCTCAAAATCAGCTTTTTCACAATCGTTTAACCTGGTTTTCGTCATACTTATGTGCTTCTTAATTAGCATTTGACAGCATATTATGTTGGCCAAGATTTTCCGATTGCAGGCCTCCCGTGGGCAGAGAGCTGCGATTTGGAAAAATCTGCACTCTTATCTTAGGGCTCACGGGAGGTGCACAGTTCTGATGCCGTGCCTCTCCAAACTGTCGGTGTGCAGGGCCCACATATCCCAGAGGCACAGGTAGTTCGCAGCGTCCCTGTGATCACGTAGGTCATGGGGAGCCAATCAGAGAAGGGCATCTCCCTTCATACATTTGTCAGGAAGCGATTTCAAATTTATGAATGGAGGTCACCCCCAAAACATAGTAAAACTTCAAATAAATTTATAAATAACATCACATTTGTCAAATGACTAGAAATTACATAAATTAACTAATTTGAACAAAAATTTAAAACTTTGAAAAAAGTTATTAAAGATTTTAACGTGTCTAAAAATAAACTTACCATTCTTTAAAGTAATTTTAAATGATGAATCAGTGGGAAAATATTTGTTTTACTTTTTTCAACTCTTATCCTGGTAAATGGAGGCCTTGCGCCTGCTTTTACCAGGCACAAGAATCGTAACTGTTTTGTGCGGGTGGAGGGTCTCCAAACAGCGGACCTGACCGCCCGCAGAGTTTGTACTCATGGGCAGCAGGAGGATCTGTCAAGAGCTTTCTTGACAGATCAGAAATTCCGGTTTCCAGCACATGCGCAGTGCATGCCTGAAACCAGCATTTCCGATGCGCGTACCACTCATAGGGATCAGAATATCCGTCAAATTATGTCACTATTGCCTAGGTGTTCCCCTACTTTTACTGCACTTATCTGCCCAGTTTCATTCCCCATTGCTAGATCGAATAGTGAATCCTCCCGCATTGGGCGTTTTGCATATTGGGTTAGAAAGCAGTCTTGTACACATTGTAGGAATTCCATTCCTTTATTCTGTTTACCTAACTCTTCTGTCTAATTAATATCGTTGGATTTGAAATGCCACGTGATTATTAATTTATGCACTTCACTCACTTCCATCATTTGTTTGCATATTTCTTCCTCCACCTTCTTTCCACTATTAGTTGGTCTGTAGACTCCGCTTATTAGCGTGATTGATCCTTTATTATCTTTTATCTCTATCCATAGCATTCACTTTTTGACATGCTTATATCTACGTCACATTTTCTACTGCCATTATGATTTCACTACTGAGTACATCTGCTCCACCCTTCCTTTTTCCCTCCTTATCTTTTCTAATTATGTTATACACAGTAATGTTTTCTTCCCAGTTCTGATTTTTCAGTAGCGATGTTTCAGTATTCCCTACTATGTCGGGTTCTTCGCCCCCTGTTTTAACACAGAAAATTTGTGTGTTGTTATACAGAGATGTTAACTGATTCTTAATAGGATTTCCTCTTATTTATGCTTAATGATCCTTTTATACTTCTGTTCGATAACTCTATTTATTCACTTGACATCAATGTCCTCCCTTACTTTATTTTGACCATTGCTCTCTGTTCCAGTATTGTCTATAATAAGGATGGTTACTTTTATTATGGATCCCTCCCCCACCATTTCACTTGTTTAAAGCGTTTGCCACCTCCCTATTTACCCCTTCTCTAGGACACTTGTGCCATCCCGTTTCAGGTGGAGCACCTCCCATCGGTACAGTTCTTTCCTGTTCAAGAACTGGTGCCAGTGTCCCATGAAAATGGAATCCTCTTTCCCACACGAGACCTTCAGGCATGTGTTAATTGTCCTGACCTGTCTGCTTCTATGCCAATTTGCACCTGGCTCGGGCAATAATCCAAAGCTTATTACCCTCGTGGTGATGATTTTTAATTTAGCTTCTAAATCCTGATAATGTTTCATCCGGATCTCCTCCCTGTTCCTAACTATGTTGTTTGTTCCAACATGCTCCACGACAACTGAATTTACCCCATCCCTTTCCAAGTTCCTTTCCAGCCGCCGTGAAATATTCCTTAGCCTGACACCAGGTAGTCAGCACACCCTTCAAGATACTCATTCCTGGGTGCAGAGGATGCTATCTATCGCTCTAAGTATAGACTCGCCTATCTCTATCACAATTCTATTCTGCTATTGCTTGGATAGCCTTCTGAGCCACGGTGCCTTGATCTGCATTGTGGCTGTCCTCCCTGCGGTCTTTCTCCTTGTCATCACAGGTAGCGAATACATTGTACCTGTTGGACAGGGCCAATGTCTGCGTGACCTCCTTCTGAACCTTTCTAAATCCCCACTACCCGTCTCCCCAACATTCACCGCCTGCCTTTCCTGAACCTGTGCTTTCCTCTGGGGAGGGACTGTATCTTATATATATAAACGAGTCGATCTGTCTGTCTATCTGTCTGTCTGTCCTCGGGTGTGCGTCTGTCCGGCTATGCGCTCGAAAGTTATAGAGCGGACCTACACGCGCGTTACCTCCGAAGAAAGCTTACGGTTCCAGGACGGTCGTAAGCATATTTACTTTTCGGTCGGACGAAAATTGTTCGCGCCTTATGCAAAAAACCTTCAAAATTAAACTCATTATCTGCTACTTAGCATTGATTGACTGACGTCAAGGTTCGACCAATCCTGTGCCGTCACGATTGACCAATCCTACAGTACAGTCCCCTGATAGTTGGCCAATCGGTGCGTGTGTGTGGGCGGGACTAATCGTTTTCATCTCAGGGATGAGCTAGCCATTGTTTCACTGCTTCCAGCTCAAACCAATCTGCTCATCCAGCTTTGAAAAAGTTAGTATCTCTTTTAAAAATAACATAAGATTTACCAAAAACGTTTTATAAGTACTTTCACTTCCATATTTCAAGGTATTAAAAAGGTAGAAATGTTGCCCGGCAGCAGATTGAGAGAGGGACACAGACAGGCCCCAAAGCCTGGGACTCCATTTAAACCGCCCGGCCCAAAACAGCCCTGGCAACGCCGGGCTCCCCCCAGCTAGTTGTGGATAAAACTGCTCAGAAATTCCTCCCCCTCCTTATGTGTCGTTGTGTGTCCAACTCGCACTCCAGCTCAATGACGTTGAGCCGGAGAGATTCGACATGGAGACATCTCCTGCAGATATGTTTGCTCGGGAAAGACTCATTGTCCACAAATTCCCACGTACTACATTCCAGACAAAGAACCAGCCCTGCCACATCTTAGTCTAGACTTATTTGATTTATGTAATTATCTAAAGTATTTATTCCACAATCATTTTTAGTTATGTTAATTCCTTTAACTTGTTCAGCTATCATAGAAACATAGAAAACATAGAAGATAGGAGCAGGAGTAGGCCATTCGGCCCCTCAAGCCTGTTACGCCATTTAATGTGATCATGGCTGATCATCCAAATTCAGTACGCTATCCGTGCTTTCTCCCAATATCTATTGAGCCATTTAGCATTAAGAAATATATGTAACTCTTTCCTGAATATATATATCATAACTTGGCCTCAACTGCCTTAAGTTGTAGAGAATTCCACTGGTTCACCACTCTCTGGGTAAAGAAATTCCTCCTCATCTCAGTTCTAAATGGCTTAACCCTTATCCTTAGTCTGTGACCCCTTGTTCTGGACTCCCCCACCATCACAAACATCCTTCCTGCATCTAGTCTGTATAGTCCTGTTAGAATTTTATAAGTTTCAATGAGATCCCCTCTCATTCTTCTAAACTCTAGCGAATATAAGCCCAATCGACCCAAACTCTCTTCATACGTCAGTCCTGCCATCCCAGGTATCAGTCTGGCGAATCTGTGCTGCACTCCCTCCATAGCAACAACATCCTTCCTCAGATAAGGCGACCAGAACTTCACACAACACTCAAGGTATGGTCTCACCAAGGCCCTGTACAACTGCAGCAAGACATCCTTGCTCCTGTACTCGAACCCTCACGCTATGAATGCCAACATACCATTTGCCTTCTTAACCGCCTTCTGCACCTGCATGCTTACCTTCAGCGACTGGTGCACATGGACTGTTCCCATTTTCCCAATCCTTTGCTAGTCAGATACTAATCTGTCTTCCTGTTATTGCCACCAACGTGGAGAACCTCGCATTTATCCACATTATACTGCATCTTGCATGTAAATGCCCAATCATCCAACCAGTCTAAATCATACTGGAGTTTTTCTGCAACTTCATCAGAGCACACACGCCCAACAAGCTTTGTGTCGTCTGCAAACTTGCAGATATTACCATAGTTCCCTCGTCTAGATCATTAACATATATTGTGAATAGCTGGGGTCCTAGCACCGATCCCTGCGGTACTTCACTAGTTACTGCCTGCCACTCGGAAAAAGACCCATTTATTCCAACTCTTTGCTTCCTGTCTGCCAACCAGTTCTCTAATCTAGTCAGTACCTTACCCCAATCCCATGTGCTTTAACTTGGCACGCCAATCTCTTATGCGGGACCTTATCGAAAGCCTTCTGAAAGTCGAAATACACCACATCCACTGGTTCTCCCTTATCTATTCTACCAGTTACATCCTCAGAAAATTCCAGTAGATTATTCAAGCATGATTTACCTTTTGTAAATCCATGTTGATTTTGTCCGATCCTGTCACTTTTTTCCAAGTGCTCTGCTATTACATCTTTTATAATGGATTCTAGCATTTTCCCCATTACCAATGTCAGCCTTAACGATCTATAATTCACTGTTTTCTCTCTACCACCATCAAATTAACACACTATGTTATAGTATCCCACTCCTTTTACGCATTGTCTTAGTTTAGAAAGAAACATGAACCTTAATTCTCACAAACCAATCACCTACCTGCTGTCCTGTGACATCTCATCTTCTAATTACTGGAAACAATGGAAGGGTCTGCCATCACCGCTGCCTCCGATTAGGTCTGCGCTATTCCTCCACGCATTCCTCTGTGTCCGGCCATCGCCGCTGCCTCATTCAGTATAGAACGAACTTTATTATGTATCTAAGTCCATGGCGTACCTGCTTTGGGAGTCTTGGCGAGTTCGTTTAGGGGGAGCCTTACGCGTTATCTTGTGCTGCTCCTGCCCTGGGAGTGTTTGATAAGATGATGTAGGGCAGTTTTACTCTGTATATAACCCTGCCCTTCGTTGTGTTTGATGGGGCAGTGTAGAGGGAGCTTTACACTGTATCTAACCATTGCTGGACATGCCGTTGGAGTGCTTGATGGGTACTGTAGAGGGAGTTTTTCTATGTATGTAACCATTGCTGTACTTGCCCTGGGAGTGTTTGATGGGGCAGTGTAGAGCTAGCATTACTCTCCATCTAAGCCGTGCTGTACCTGTCATGGGAGTGATTGATGTGACGATATAGGACAGTAAAACTCTGTGTCTAACCAGTGCTGTACCTGCCGTGGGAGTGATTTATGGGAATGTGTAGAATACATTTACTCTGTATCTAACCCGTGCTGTACCTGCCATGGGAGTGTTTGATGGGACGATGTAGCACAATTTTACTCTGTATCTAACTCTTGCTGTACCTGGCCTGGGAGTGTTTGATGGGACAAGGAGGCTATTTGTTGTTAACACAGTGCCTGGAGATTTATTACAGAGTGCAAACCCTCACTGGGAGAGAAATATATTGTACACAGGAACCCGGATTACAAAATGAAAAACAGATGCATGTCTCATCATTATGTTTAAATCCTGTCGCCACTGACTCCGAAGGCTCTCTCACACACATCCGCTGTCTTACTCGGTCCTGAATTTCTCACGCTCGGCCTCAGCCAATTTTCTCATTCTCTTCCTGTCTCTGTGTCTCTCTCCCTATCTCTTGCAATGTGTTTATCTCTCTCCCCTCTGTTTCTATCTTTCACTCTCCCTATCTTTCAATCTCCCTATCTCGCAAACCCTCTATCTCTCAACCTGCTTTCTCTCTCACTCTCTGTCTTACCATGCTGTCTCTCTCTCTTTCATCCCTTCTTCTGATCTGTCACATTTTTTACTATATTTTCTGCTGTTTCTTTCTTTCAATCTCCCAATCTCCCATTCTTTCTCTCTCACTCTCAAAAGAATATATAACAATAGGACATAAGACCAGGAGTAGATCATATGTCCCCTTGATCATTCTACTGCATTCAATAGAATCATGGCTGATCATTCACCTCAACTCCACTTTCCCGCCTGATATCCATATCCCTTGATTCCACTAGAGTCCACAAATCTATCTATCTCAGTCTTGAATATATTCCAAGACTCAGCATCCACAGCCCACTGGGGACATAGAATTCCAAAGGTTCACAAACTTCTCTCTCTTTGTGTCAGGTACTATACAGCCCTTATGTGTATCTCAGTTTCAGCTCCTGTATATGTAGAGCACAGAGCACGTAAGCTGCCACGATTCACCTCCGCCAGGTACTGCATGGACTGTGCATGTCAGTGCCAGCTCCTATATATGTACAGCACAGAGCTGGTAAAAGGGAACAATACACTCCCGTCTGCTAATGCATGGCCCGTGAGTTTCTCAGCATCAACTCCTGTCTATAATGTGAACATCGGTTCAAAGGTAGAGGACGTGAGAGAGATTCAGGCTAGGAAAAATCATGAGTGAACGAGAGAGAGACCTGAGGTATGCCAGGCGAGAGATAGCAAGAGAGAGAGTGGTGAAGTAGGCCAGCGGACAGAGTATGTTAGTGAGATAGAGAGAGGGAGAGAGGTCACGTGAGAGAGAGGCAGGCTAGGCAGCCCAGGAGAAAGAGAACGAGAGGGAGGTGAGGTAGGCCAGGCAAGAGAGTATGCGAGTGACTGCGAGAGAGAGGAATGTGACTGGCCAGGTGATAGAAATAGAGAGAGAGGGACAGGTGAGGTAAGCCAGGTGAGAGAGTATGTTTGTGATTGAGAGAGAGTGGAGAGAGAGAGAGAGCCAAAGAGAGAGACTGGCCAGATGAGAGTGAGAGGAGAAACGAGAGAATGGGTCAGTGTAAGAGAGGGAGAGCGGAGGCAGGCCAGCTGGGTGTGAGATAATCCTACAGTGTTACTAGGAACAATGTGTTTCTGCACGTGTGTTAATATTTATTTCTGATTTTTGGGGGAATTTTACTGCCAAAAAAATGACTCTAGTAGTGTTCTAATGTGTGCAGGCTTTTCAGTGTTTCCACTAATATAAACATGGGGACTGGGTGTAGATTTAGAGGGGCAAACTGTCCATCTCACGGAGCGAGAGTTGGCGGGAGTCGCGGGCTGAGCGGTGAGCGGTGAGTATAAAACGCTCCAGAGACCAGGTAGGCTCAGTGCAGAGCGAGAGTCGGCGGGAATCACGGGTTGAGCGGTGAGCGGTGAGTATAAAAGGCTCCAGAGACCAGGTAAGGCCTCAGTGTGGAGCGAGAGTCGGCGGGAATCACGGGCTGAGCGGTGAGCGGTGAGTATAAAAGGCTCCAGAGTCCAGGTAGGCTCAGTGCGGAGCGAGAGCCGGCGGGAATCACGGGCTGAGCGGTGAGCGGTGAGTATAAAAGGCTCCAGAGACCAGGTAAGGCCTCAGTGTGGAGCGAGAGTCGGCGGGAATCACGGGCTGAGCGGTGAGCGGTGAGTATAAAAGGCTCCAGAGACCAGGTAGGCACAGTGCGGAGCGAGAGTCGGCGGGAGTCACGGGCTGAGCGGTGAGCGGTGAGTATAAAAGGCTCCAGAGACCAGGTAGGCTCAGTGCAGAGCGAGAGTCGGCGGGAATCACGGGCTGAGCGGTGAGCGGTGAGTATAAAAGGCTCCAGAGACCAGGTAAGGCCTCAGTGTGGAGCGAGAGTCGGCGGGAATCACGGGCTGAGCGGTGAGCGGTGAGTATAAAAGGCTCCAGAGACTAGGTAAGGCGTCAGTGCAGAGCGAGAGTCTGCGGGAATCGCGGGCTGAGCGGTGAACGGCGAGTATAAAAGGCTTCAGAGACCAGGTAAGGCGTACAAGTCTCCAATCTCTGAACACCGAGGGATGGAGGGAAGTTTAAAGAAATCGAAGTGTGCCGTCACCAGGAAGCAGGTAATGATTGGTTGGTGAGTATTTCTCTCTTTTTAAACCTTAACTCTGTGGTTTATAGTTTCTAAAGTCTCTGTGGTGCAGCGGGGACTGTTTATATAGCAGGGCCCTTATCTTAATCATTTAGCAGTAAGGAAACTTCAGTTCTGCGGTTTATATTATGTAGGGTCTCTGTGGTGTAGCGGGGACTTCTGCCATACAAGCGCCCTAGAGCATATCTTAAATTGGTGGTATTGAATTAATTTTTATTAATTAAATGGTAAGTCATGTCAGGACAGCCCAGCTGCGTGTAATGCTCCACTGCTCTATGTGTGAATTCAGGGACACTGCCGGAAATGTATCCAGCTGCAGCTTCTAGCAGACTGCATTGAGGCTCTGGACCTGCGGATGGATGAGTTTTGGAGAATTCGCGATGCTGTGAGGGTCATGGATAACACGTTTAGCGAGTTGGTCACACCGCAGGTAAGGGCTACACAGGCACAGGCACAAATGAAATGTGTGACCATCAGGTGGAGCAGTAGAAGCAGGCAGGTAGTACAGGGGATCCCTGTGGCCATCCCACTCTCAAACAGGTATACCGATTTGGATACTGTTGAGGGGGATGGCTTACCAGGGGAAGGCTGCAGCAGCCAACTCCCTGGCACTGCGGGTGCTTCTGCTGCTCAGGAAGGGAGGAAAAAGAGTGGGAGAGCATTAGTGGTAGGGGATTCTTTCGTAAGGGGAACAGATAGGCGTTTCTGTGGCCGTAGGCGTGACTCCAGGATGGTTTTTTGCCTCCCTGGTGCCAGGGTCAAGGATGTCACTGAAAGGCTGCAGGGCATTCTGAAGGGGGAGGGTGAACAGTCAGTGGTCGTGGTTCACATTGGGACAAACGACATGGGTAGGAAGAGGGATGAGGTCCTGCAGCAAGAACTTAGGGAGCTAGGTAGCAGATTAAAGAGCAGGACCTCAAAGGTTGTAATCTCTGGATTACTCCCGGTGCCACATGCTAGTGAGTATAGGAATAGGAGGAAAGAGCAGATGAATGTATGGCTAAAGATTTGGTGCAGCAGGGAGGGCTTTAGTTTCCTGGATCACTGGGTCTGCTTCTGGGGAAGTTGGGACTTGTACAAGTCGGTCGGGTAGCACCTGAACCAGAACGGGACAAATATCCTTGCGGGGAGGTTTGCTAGCACTGTTGGGTAGGGTTTATACTAACTTGGCAGGGGGAAGGGATACAGAGTGGCGCTATAATAGTGGGTGAAGTACAACCAAATATAGAGGAAAAAACAAGTCAGCTTGGAAGGCAGAGCAAATATTTAATGGCGCAAGGGAGTAGGGCAAGGCTGGATGTCATTTATTTTAATGCAAGGAGTCTTGCGAATAAGGTGGATGAACTGAAGGTGTTGCTTAATACATGGGAGTATGATATTGTTGCTATCACGGAGACATGGTTGAGGGAGGGGCAAGACTGGCAGCTCAATATTCCGGGGTATAGAATCTTCAGGCGAGACAGGGGGGGGTGGTAAAAGAGGAGGGCTTGTCGCAATATTAATTAAGGAGTCAATTACTGCTGTAACGAGGGATGATATATTAACAGGTTCCTCTAATGAGGCCATATGGGAAGAACTTAAAAACAAAAAGGGGGCAAGCACTTTGCTGGGCGTGTACTCTAGGCCCCCAAACTTTCAGTGGGAGATAGAGGAACAGATATGTAGGCAAATCTCAGAGAAATGTGCAAATAATAGGGTAATAATAGTGGGGGATTTCAACTTCCTCAATATTAACTGGGATAATCAGAGTGTGAAAGGCTGAGAGGGAGCAGAATTCTTAAAGTGCATCCAGGAGATCTTTTTGAGCCAGCATGTAGAAAGTCCTACAAGCGAGGGGGCGGTATTGGATCTAATTCTAGGGAATGTAGCCGGGCAAGTGGTAGAAGTGTTAATGGTGAGCACTTTGGTGACAGTGACCATAATTCGGTGAGATTTAAGTTAGTCATGGAAAGGGACAGAGATCGACTGGAAGTAAAGGTTCTAAATTGGGGGAAGGCCGATTTCAATATGATAAGGCAGGATCTGTCCAAATTGGACTGGGATCAGCTACATGTAGGAAAATCCACATCGGAGCAAAGGTAGTTTTTCTGAAAGGAAATTGAGAGAGTAAAATGGCAACATGTTCCCGTAAAGATCAAGGGTGGGACCAACAAGCCCAGGGAACCTTGGATGTCAAGGTATGTACGAGAATAGATTAGGAAAAAAGCGCAGCTTTTGGCAGATACTAAGGACTAAAGACAGAGGAAGCCCTTGATGAGTATAAAAAGTGCAAGGGGATGGTAAAAAAGAATTAGGAGAGCGAGGAGGGGCCATGAAATAACACTGGTGAGCAAAATAAAGGAAAACCCTAAGGTGTTTTATAAGTATAATAAGAGCAAGAGGATAACTAGGGAAAGAGTAGGGCCCATTAGGAACCAAAGCGGCAATCTGTGTGTGGAGCCAGAAGATGTAGGTCGGGTTTTAAATGTATTTTTTGCATCTGTTTTCACTATGGAGAAGGACGATGTAGACATAGAAGTCGGGCAGGGTCACTGTGATATACTTGAACATATTAGCATCGAGAGGGAGGAGGTACTAGCCGTTTTAGCAGGCTTAAAAGTGGATAAGTCCCCAGGCCCGGATGAGATGTGTCCCAGGCTGCTGTGTGAGGCAAAGTAGGAGATTGCAGGGGCTCTGACACAAATTTTCAGATCCTCTCTGGCCACAGGGGATTTGCCAGAGGACTGGAGAACAGCTAACGTAGTACCATTATTCAAGAAGGGTAGTAGGGATAAACTAGGGAATTACAGGCCAGTGAGCCTAACATCAGTGGTAGGAAAATTAATGGAAAAAATTCTGAGGGACAGAATTCGTCTCCACTTGGAGAGGCAAGGATTAATCAGGGATAATCAGCATGGCTTTGTCAAGGGAAGATCATGTCTGGCTACGTTGATTGAATTTTTCGAGGTGGTGACTAGGTGTGTGGATGAGGGCAGTGCAGTGGATGTGGTATACATGGATTTCAGTAAGGTTTTCAATAAAGCCCCACATAGGAGACTGGTGAAGAAGGTAAGAGCCCATGGGATCCATGGTGCCTTAGCACATTGGATCCAAAACTGGCTTAGTGGCAGAATGCAGAGGGTGATGGTCAAAGGTTGTATTTGCGACTGGAAAACTATGTCCAGTGGGGTACTGCAGGGATCGGTGCTGGGTCCCTTGCTGTTTGTTGTCTACATTAATAATTTGGATGTGAATGTAAAAGGTATGCTCAGTAAGTTCGCAGATGACACGAAAATTGTTGGGGTAGTAAATAGCGAGGCTGGAAGCCTCAGTCCACAGGACGATACAGATGGGTTGGCCAGATGGGCGGAACAGTGGCAAATGGAATTTAACCCTGAAAAGTGTGAGGTGATACATTTTGGAGGGACTAACAAGGCAAGGGACTAAACAATGAATGGCAACACCCTGGGAAAGACAGATGATCAGAGGGACCTTGGTGTGCATGTACATAGTTCCCTGACGGAAGCAGAACAGGTGGATAAGGTGGTTAAAAAGGCATATGGGATACTTGCCTTCATTTGCCGAGGCATAGAATAAAAGAGCAGGGATGTTATGATGGAGCTGGTTAGGCCACAGCTGGTTAGGCCACAGCTGGAATATTGTGTGAAGTTCTGGTCGCCACACTATAGGAAGGATGTTTTTGCTTTGGAGAGGGTGCAGAGGAGATTTACCAGGATGTTACCTGGGCTGGAGCGCTTCAGCTATGAAGAAAGACTGGACAGGCTGGGGTTGTTTTCCTTGGAGCAGAGAATGCTGAGGGGGGACCTGATTGAGGTGTACAAAATTATGAGGGGGCATAGATAGGGTAGATAGAAAGGAACTTTTTCACTTAATAGAGGGGTCAATAACAAGGGGGAATAGATTCAAGGTTAGGAGCAGGAGGATTAGAGGGGTTTTCAGGAAGAAATTTTTCACCCAGAGTGTGGTTGGAATCCGGAACTCACTGCCAGAAAGAGTGGTAGAGGCAGGAACCCTCACAACATTCAAGAAGCATTTGGATGAGCACTTGAAATGCCATAGCATACAAGGCTACGGACCAAATGCTGGACAATGGGATTAGATTAGAGAGGGCTTGACGGCCAGTGTGGACGCGATGGGCAAAAGGCCTCTTTCTGTGCTTTATAACTCTATGATTCTATGACTCTATAAATATGAGCTATGGGCCTATGGGAGGGTTTCATTGATTACTTTCGGAACTTGGCAGAATAATAGCACCGGCAGAGTGTCTCAGAGAACTTTGTTAATATTACCCTGTGGCCTCTGTCAGAATGTTAATATTCCCGAGGTTAGTTGGAAGGATTACAGTACACAGGTTGTCTCTGGCGGCTGGTTATGTTGCACACAGTGTGTCCGTGAGGGTGGTAATATTAAGGAATATCACTGACCCCGTGGCTTGGATAGAATAAGTGGTGGGATTTAGTTCTGATGCTGGAAAATTCTTTTCATCATTTAATGAATTTTACAATTAGAGAAAAGGGATATGTCACACATTCTTCAACTGCTCTCTGAACTTAGTCTGGGTCACGGCATAAATGCAAGTGTTTGTGCATCATCTAGGGTGCGGAAGCATGAATCCAATTTCTTTTACATAAATAGGTAGATATGCAGACGGATACCCCAATTTCTGCATCCGGTTACATACAGAATGATATACCTATCAATTTATCCAATGAAAAGCAACGAGTTAAGAAAGTAACTATAGGTTTTTATTGGCTAAATAACAGAGCCCACCCTCGTGGGTGATCGGATCCAACAAGGAGGAATACCAGCCAGTCGACCACCTTTATACCTGGGCAGGTAGGTGGAGCCGTGGGCGGAGTCAGCAGTGGTCAGCCCAGGTGTAACAGTGTGACAAGAGGCGACCTCGTATAGTGATACAACAGTGTGAACAGTGATAACCATAGAGTAATGATATAACAGTGATAACTATAGTGTAACGACAGTGAACGATAAAAGTGGTTTACCACATTCACCACTTGTTTAGATTTGAGTCCGGCGGGGTGAAGTGTACTACCAGTTCTGGTATGTCAGTCTGTCCGGAGGCCTCGTAAGCCTTTCTGATCGTCGCAGCGGCGGTGTTGCATTATCCAGTGTTAATGCTGGTGTCTGCCTGGTCGGCGAAGGCTCGTGGGGTTCCAGCATGCCGTCTACCTCGGGTGGCATTGGGGGGGTGGTGGGGGCGGGGTAACGGTGGTGTCTCAGGAGTGCCCGAGGGTGCGAGGTCTCGTAAGGAGACTGTGTCCTCCCGCCCGTCTGGGTATGCCACATAGGCGTACTGGGGGTTGGCGTGCAGGAGGTTCACCCTCTCGACCAGGGAGTCTGTTTTATGGGCCCTCACGTGCTTTCGCAGCAGGACGGGCCCCGGAGAGGTCAGCCAGGTTGGTAGCGTGGTTCCTGTAGTCGACTTCCTGGGGAAAACAAACATTCGTTCATGGGGGTGGCGTTAATGGCAGTGCACAGCAGTGACCGGATGGAATGCAGCGCTGCCGGGAGGACTTCCTGCCAGCGGGAAGTTGGGAGGCCCTTAGACTTTAAGGCTAAGAGGACGGCCTTCCATACCGTCGCGTTCTCTCTTTCCACCTGCCCGTTCCCTCGGGGGTTGTAACTGGTGGTCCTGCTTGCAGCGATACCTCTCACTAGTAGGAACTGATGGAGTTCCTCGCTCATGAAGGAGGAGCCCCGGTCACTACGTATATAGTTTGGGAACCCGAACAAGGCGAAGAGGTCGTTCAGGCATTTAATGACCGTGGTACTGGTCATGTCTGGGCAGGGGAAGGCAAAGGGGAAACGGGAGTACTCATCAACAATGTTGAGGAAGTGCACATTGCTGTCAGAGGACGGGAGGGGCCCCTTAAATTCGATGCTCAGGCGCTCGAAGGGGCGGGTGGCCTTGATCAGGCTTGCTCTGTCCGGCCTAAAGAAGTGCGGTTTGCACTCGGCACAGGTCTGGCAGTTCCTAGTCATGGTCCTGACCTCCTCGATGGAGTAGGGCAGGTTGCGGGCCTTAATGAAGTTGTGAAGTCTGGTGACTCCGGGGTGGCAGAGGTCGTTGTGGAGGGTCTGAAGTCCATCAGTTTGCGCGCTGGCGCATGTAATTCGTGAAAGAGCATCAGGGGGTTCGTTCAGCATGCCTGGCCGGTACAAGATATCATAATCATAGGTGAAGAGCTCGATTCTCCACCTCAAGATCTTGTCATTCTTGATTTTGCCCCTCAGCTTGTTATTAAACATAAAAGCGACCGAACGCTGGTCGGTGAAGAGGGTAAATCGTTTGCCTGCCAGCTAATGCCTCCAGCATCGTACCGCCTCCACAATCGCCTGGGCCTCCTTCTCGACCGACGAGCGTCGGATATCAGGGCCCTGTAGGGTCCTTGAGAAGAAGGCCACCGGTCTCCCCTCCTGGTTAAGGGTAGCGGCTAGGGCGAAGTCGGATGCATCGCTCTCCACTTGGAAGGGGATGGACTCATCCACTGCGTGCATTGTGGCCTTGGCAATGTCTCCCTTAATGAGGGAGAAGGCTGCGCACGCTTCCTCCGTAAGGGGGCAGGATGTGGACTTCATAAGGGGTCTGGCTTTGTCCGCATAATTGGGCACCCATTGGGCATAGTAGGCGAAGAGCCCCAGGGTTCTCTTTAGTGCCTTTGGACAGTGGGGGAGGGGTAGCTCCATGAGGGGGCGCATTCTTTCGGGGTCGGTGCCGATGACTCCGTTCTCTACTACACAGCCGAGGATGGCAAGGCGCGAGATGTTAAACACACATTTCTCCTTATTGTAGGTGAGGTTCAGCCGTTGGGCCGTACGGAGGAATCTCTCCAGATTAACATCATGGTCTGCCGGTCACGGCCGCAGATGGTGACGTTATCTAGGTAGGGGAACGTGGCGTGCAGCCCATTCTGGTCAACCATCCGGTCCATCTCCCTTTGGAAGACCGAAACCCCGTTGGTAACGCCGAAGGGAACCCTAAGGAAGTGGTAGAGGCGGCCATTCGCCTCGAAGGCGGTATACTGGTGGTCCTCAGGGCGGATAGGGAGTTGGTGGTTGGCCGACTTAAGGTCGATGGTCGAGAATACTCGGTATTGTGCGATCTGATTGACCATATCAGATATGCGGGGAAGGGGGTATGCATCCAGCTGGGTGTACCTGTTTATGGTCTGGCTGTAGTCGATGACCAGGCGGTTTATATTGCCGGTCTTAACGACCACGACCTGGGCACGCCAGGGGCTGGTGCTCCCCTCGATGAAGCCCTCCTTCAGGAGACGCTGCACCTCGGAGCTAATGAAAGCTCTGTCCCCGGCGCTGTACCGCCTGCTCTTGGTAGCGATGGGTTTGCAGTCGGGGGTGAGGTTAGCGAACAGGGAAGGTGGCGGTACCTTGAGGGTGGATAGGCCGCAGGTGTTACGCGGTGGGCGGTTTAAAATCTGTTGGTTGTCGACTGTGAGTGGGGGGAGGGGTCTGCCATATGCTAGCGTGATGCTTTGGAGGTGGGGTTGGAAGTCTAGACCTAGTAGGACGGCAGCGCATAGCTGGGGCAGGATGAGGTGTTTAAAATTTTTATACTCCGTGCCCTTAACCGACAGGGTCACAACACAGTAGCCGCTGATGTCTGTGGCGTGGGACCTCGATGCCATCGAGATCCGGTTGCGCATTGGCCGGACAGTGAGGGAGTAGTGGCTCACCGTGTCTGGGTGGATGAAACTCTCCATGCTTCTGCTGTCGAACAGGCAGGTCGTGGCGTGGCCGTTTACTTTGATGTCCATCATGGACTTGGACAGGTGGTGTGGGCGGGCTTGGTCCAGTGTGACGGAGGCTAGTGTATAGCTGAGCGAGTTGCTGTCGTCTGCGGGTGAGACGGTGGTCGGGTCTGGAGGCACGGTGGCGGTAGAGCGTGGTGGGTGAAATGGCGGTGCCCACGAGGTTGGACAAAATGGCAGAGAAGATGGCTGCCCCCACAACTCACATGAGGCACTGCTGGTGTCGGTTGCCTGGATCAAAGATGGCCGCCCCCATGACTCACATGTGGGGATGCTGGCCTCTGTGGCCGTGATGGAAGATGGCCGCCCCCACAGCTCGCATGAGGCACTGCTGGCCTCTGCAAACGCCTGCAGAGGGAGATCAACAAAGTGGCCTTTCTTCAGGCAGCTCGAGCAGGTCGCGTTTCTGGCTGGGCAGCGCGCCCTCGGGTGTTTCGCCTGGCCGAAGAAGAAGCAGCCGGCGGCCCGATCACGGGGGTCCGATGTCGCAGCCAGTACCGGGGGTGGCGGTCCCGATCGGGTCCGGGACACCGAAGCTGAGGTAGGTCCCGGGGGGGTGATGCGGGGGGTATTGCGGTCGGGGTCGGTCCAGAGTCCCAGGGTCGCAAATTACAGTACCTGGAATACGCCTCGAGGTCCCGATGGGCCACTTCTAGGGAGCGAGCGAGGGCTGCAGCTTTGTCCAGGTCGAGGTCCTTTGCTTCAAGCAGTCTTTGCCGTGAGTAGTCGGACCGCAGGCCTTTCACGAAGGCATCGCGGACATTGTCTTCATTATTTTCTGCCGCCGTTACCGCTTTAAAGTTACAGTCCCTGCCGTGTGCTTGTAGCGCCTGTAAAAATTCATCTACAGACTCTCCTGGCTGTTGCGGGCGGGATCTTAGGAGGAGTCTGGCATACATGGAATTTACCGGGCTCTGGTACTGTCGTTTCAGCCGGTTGATGGCGTCCTCATATGTTTTAAGATCCCGGATGAGTGCGAATACTTTAGGGCTCACTTGGGCGGTCAGAACTCTTAGCTTGGATTTCTGAGGCACGCCGGATTCTCCCAGGTGGGACTCGAAACAGCTCAGCCAGTGTTCGAAGTCGAGAGCTGAGTTTGCTGCCTGTGGGTTTAGATCCAGATACGGTGGTCGGAGGGCTCGCAGCCAAGCCTACTGCTGTGGCTGTTGTAGCTGGGCATCTGGCTGGTCATTTGGCTGCACGTCTGGCTGCTCGTTTGGCTGCTCAAGTAACGACATTTTAAAATTTAGCCAATAAAGTTGATATACCTATCAATTTATCCAATGAAAAGCGGCGAGTTAAGAAAGTAACTATAGGTTTTTATTGGCTAAATAACAGAGCCCACCCTCGTGGGTGATCGGATCCAACAAGGAGGAATACCAGCCAGTCGACCACCTTTATACCTGGGCAGGTAGGTGGAGCCGTGGGCGGAGTCAGCAGTGGTCAGCCCAGGTGTAACAGTGTGACAAGAGTCGACCTCGTATAGTGATACAACAGTGTGAACAGTGATAACCATAGAGTAAAGATATAACAGTGATAACTATAGTGTAACGATAGTGAACGATAAAAGTGGTTTACCACACAGAATACACCATGACGATTGCCCATAACAGGAAGAAATACCCCGAGATAACAAACAGCAAAATAATGGATTTCCTTCGGCTCTCCATCTCTGGGTATTTTGGACACTCCCCGCTACTGTGACCCCGGAGTCTCCTGCGGGCTCTGCTGGCCACTTAGCTGTGTCTGACGGTTAAAGTGTTGAACGGCAGAATCAGAACAAATGGAACACAAGGGGTTAGAATATAATGAAGAAGTTCAATTGTTGCCCAGACCCGTGAAAACATTAATTCCAATTTTGCAAAAGAAAACCAGTGAGTGTTCGTAAGCCCATATTTACCAGTTAACATAAAATACCAGGTGATATCCTTGAAACAGCTCAGAACAGACACTGTTCCTAAAACCAAAGGTGATGTTTCCTCGGTGCAATATTTATTTTTCAGCCACTGGTAACAAATGGCCACAAATCGATCAAAGGTGAAAGTGACGGTGAACCAGACAGAACTGTCTGTGGCTGTATAAATCAGGACGGTGTGTATATTACACACGGGAATAGACGGCACAAAATAATAAAACTGTTCCTTATAAACAATGGGAATGTGCCTCAATATCAGATCGAGGATAACGACCAGTAGATCCTGGATCACTGGGTCTGCTTCTGGGGAAGTTGGGACTTGTACAAGTCGGACGGGTTGCACCTGAACCAGAACGGGACAAATATCCTTGCGGGGAGGTTTGCTAGCACTGTTGGGTAGGGTTTATACTAACTTGGCAGGGGGAAGTGATACAGAGTGGCGCTATAATAGTGGGTGAAGTACAACCAAATATAGAGGAAAAAACAAGTCAGCTTGGAAGGCAGAGCAAATATTTAATGGCGCAAGGGAGTAGGGCAAGGCTGGATGTCATTTATTTTAATGCAAGGAGTCTTGCGAATAAGGTGGATGAACTGAAGGTGTTGCTTAATACATGGGAGTATGATATTGTTGCTATCACGGAGACATGGTTGAGGGAGGGGCAAGACTGGCAGCTCAATATTCCGGGGTATAGAATCTTCAGGCGAGACAGGGGGGGGTGGTAAAAGAGGAGGGCTTGTCGCAATATTAATTAAGGAGTCAATTACTGCTGTAACGAGGGATGATATATTAACAGGTTCCTCTAATGAGGCCATATGGGAAGAACTTAAAAACAAAAATGGGGCAAGCACTTTGCTGGGCGTGTACTCTAGGCCCCCAAACTTTCAGTGGGAGATAGAGGAACAGATATGTAGGCAAATCTCAGAGAAATGTGCAAATAATAGGGTAATAATAGTGGGGGATTTCAACTTCCTCAATATTAACTGGGATAATCAGAGTGTGAAAGGCTGAGAGGGAGCAGAATTCTTAAAGTGCATCCAGGAGATCTTTTTGAGCCAGCATGTAGAAAGTCCTACAAGCGAGGGTCGGTATTGGATCTAATTCTAGGGAATGTAGCCGGGCAAGTGGTAGAAGTGTTAATGGTGAGCACTTTGGTGACAGTGACCATAATTCGGTGAGATTTAAGTTAGTCATGGAAAGGGACAGAGATCGACTGGAAGTAAAGGTTCTAAATTGGGGGAAGGCCGATTTCAATATGATAAGGCAGGATCTGTCCAAATTGGACTGGGATCAGCTACATGTAGGAAAATCCACATCGGAGCAAAGGTAGTTTTTCTGAAAGGAAATTGAGAGAGTAAAATGGCAACATGTTCCCGTAAAGATCAAGGGTGGGACCAACAAGCCCAGGGAACCTTGGATGTCAAGGTATGTACGAGAATAGATTAGGAAAAAAAGCGCAGCTTTTGGCAGATACTAAGGACTAAAGACAGAGGAAGCCCTTGATGAGTATAAAAAGTGAAAGGGGATGCTAAAAAAGAATTAGGAGAGCGAGGAGGGGCCATGAAATAACACTGGTGAGCAAAATAAAGGAAAACCCTAAGTTGTTTTATAAGTATAATAAGAGCAAGAGGATAACTAGGGAAAGAGTAGGGCCCATTAGGAACCAAAGCGGCAATCTGTGTGTGGAGCCAGAAGATGTAGGTCGGGTTTTAATGTATTTTTTGCATCTGTTTTCACTATGGAGAAGGACGATGTAGACATAGAAGTCGGGCAGGGTCACTGTGATATACTTGAACATATTAGCATCGAGAGGGAGGAGGTACTAGCCGTTTTAGCAGGCTTAAAAGTGGATAAGTCCCCAGGCCCGGATGAGATGTGTCCCAGGCTGCTGTGTGAGGCAAAGTAGGAGATTGCAGGGGCTCTGACACAAATTTTCAGATCCTCTCTGGCCACAGGGGATTTGCCAGAGGACTGGAGAACAGCTAACGTAGAACCATTATTCAAGAAGGGTAGTAGGGATAAACTAGGGAATTACAGGCCAGTGAGCCTAACATCAGTGGTAGGAAAATTAATGGAAAAAATTCTGAGGGACAGAATTCGTCTCCACTTGGAGAGGCAAGGATTAATCAGGGATAATCAGCATGGCTTTGTCAAGGGAAGATCATGTCTGGCTACGTTGATTGAATTTTTCGAGGTGGTGACTAGGTGTGTGGATGAGGGCAGTGCAGTGGATGTGGTATACATGGATTTCAGTAAGGTTTTCAATAAAGCCCCACATAGGAGACTGGTCAAGAAGGTAAGAGCCCATGGGATCCATGGTGCCTTAGCACATTGGATCCAAAACTGGCTTAGTGGCAGAATGCAGAGGGTGATGGTCAAAGGTTGTATTTGCGATTGGAAAACTATGTCCAGTGGGGTACTGCAGGGATCGGTGCTGGGTCCCTTGCTGTTTGTTGTCTACATTAATAATTTGGATGTGAATGTAAAAGGTATGCTCAGTAAGTTCGCAGATGACACGAAAATTGTTGGGGTAGTAAATAGCGAGGCTGGAAGCCTCAGTCCACAGGACGATACAGATGGGTTGGCCAGATGGGCGGAACAGTGGCAAATGGAATTTAACCCTGAAAAGTGTGAGGTGATACATTTTGGAGGGACTAACAAGGCAAGGGACTAAACAATGAATGGCAACACCCTGGGAAAGACAGATGATCAGAGGGACCTTGGTGTGCATGTACATAGTTCCCTGACGGAAGCAGAACAGGTGGATAAGGTGGTTAAAAAGGCATATGGGATACTTGCCTTCATTTGCCGAGGCATAGAATAAAAGAGCAGGGATGTTATGATGGAGCTGGTTAGGCCACAGCTGGTTAGGCCACAGCTGGAATATTGTGTGAAGTTCTGGTCGCCACACTATAGGAAGGATGTTTTTGCTTTGGAGAGGGTGCAGAGGAGATTTACCAGGACGTTACCTGGGCTGGAGCGCTTCAGCTATGAAGAAAGACTGGACAGGCTGGGGTTGTTTTCCTTGGAGCAGAGAATGCTGAGGGGGGACCTGATTGAGGTGTACAAAATTATGAGGGGGCATAGATAGGGTAGATAGAAAGGAACTTTTTCACTTAATAGAGGGGTCAATAACAAGGGGGAATAGATTCAAGGTTAGGAGCAGGAGGATTAGAGGAGTTTTCAGGAAGAAATTTTTCACCCAGAGTGTGGTTGGAATCCGGAACTCACTGCCAGAAAGAGTGGTAGAGGCAGGAACCCTCACAACATTCAAGAAGCATTTGGATGAGCACTTGAAATGCCATAGCATACAAGGCTACGGACCAAATGCTGGACAATGGGATTAGATTAGAGAGGGCTTGACGGCCAGTGTGGACGCGATGGGCAAAAGGCCTCTTTCTGTGCTTTATAACTCTATGATTCTATGACTCTATAAATATGAGCTATGGGCCTATGGGAGGGTTTCATTGATTACTTTCGGAACTTGGCAGAATAATAGCACCGGCAGAGTGTCTCAGAGAACTTTGTTAATATTACCCTGTGGCCTCTGTCAGAATGTTAATATTCCCGAGGTTAGTTGGAAGGATTACAGTACACAGGTTGTCTCTGGCGGCTGGTTATGTTGCACACAGTGTGTCCGTGAGGGTGGTAATATTAAGGAATATCACTGACCCCGTGGCTTGGATAGAATAAGTGGTGGGATTTAGTTCTGATGCTGGAAAGTTCTTTTCATCATTTAATGAATTTTACAATTAGAGAAAAGGGATATGTCACACATTCTTCAACTGCTCTCTGAACTTAGTCTGGGACACGGCATAAATGCAAGTGTTTGTGCATCATCTAGGGTGCGGAAGCATGAATCCAATTTCTTTTACATAAATAGGTAGATATGCAGACGGATACCCCAATTTCTGCATCCGGTTACATAAAGAATGATATACCTATCAATTTATCCAATGAAAAGCAACGAGTTAAGAAAGTAACTATAGGTTTTTATTGGCTAAATAACAGAGCCCACCCTCGTGGGTGATCGGATCCAACAAGGAGGAATACCAGCCAGTCGACCACCTTTATACCTGGGCAGGTAGGTGGAGCCGTGGGCGGAGTCAGCAGTGGTCAGCCCAGGTGTAACAGTGTGACAAGAGGCGACCTCGTATAGTGATACAACAGTGTGAACAGTGATAACCATAGAGTAATGATATAACAGTGATAACTATAATGTAACGACAGTGAACGATAAAAGTGGTTTACCACATTCACCACTTGTTTAGATTTGAGTCCGGTGGGGTGAAGTGTACTACCAGTTCTGGTATGTCAGTCTGTCTGGAGGCCTCGTAAGCCTTTCTGATCGTCGCAGCGGCGGTGTTGCATTATCCAGTGTTAATGCTGGTGTCTGCCTGGTCGGCGAAGGCTCGTGGGGTTCCAGCATGCCGTCTACCTCGGGTGGCATTGGGGGGGTGGTGGGGGCGGGGTAACGGTGGTGTCTCAGGAGTGCCCGAGGGTGCGAGGTCTCGTAAGGAGACTGTGTCCTCCCGCCCGTCTGGGTATGCCACATAGGCGTACTGGGGGTTGGCGTGCAGGAGGTTCACCCTCTCGACCAGGGAGTCTGTTTTATGGGCCCTCACGTGCTTTCGCAGCAGGACGGGCCCCGGAGAGGTCAGCCAGGTTGGTAGCGTGGTTCCTGTAGTCGACTTCCTGGGGAAAACAAACATTCGTTCATGGGGGGTGGCGTTAATGGAAGTGCACAGTAGTGACCGGATGGAATGCAGCGCTGCCGGGAGGACTTCCTGCCAGCGGGAAGTTGGGAGGCCCTTAGACTTTAAGGCTAAGAGGACGGCCTTCCATACCGTCGCGTTCTCTCTTTCCACCTGCCCGTTCCCTCGGGGGTTGTAGCTGGTGGTCCTGCTTGCAGCGATACCTCTCACTAGTAGGAACTGATGGAGTTCCTCGCTCATGAAGGAGGAGCCCCGGTCACTATGTATATAGTTTGGGAACCCGAACAAGGCGAAGAGGTCGTTCAGGCATTTAATGACCGTGGTACTGGTCATGTCTGGGCAGGGGAAGGCAAAGGGGAAACGGGAGTACTCATCAACAATGTTGAGGAAGTGCACATTGCTGTCAGAGGACGGGAGGGGCCCCTTAAATTCGATGCTCAGGCGCTCGAAGGGGCGGGTGGCCTTGATCAGGCTTGCTCTGTCCGGCCTAAAGAAGTGCGGTTTGCACTCGGCACAGGTCTGGCAGTTCCTAGTCATGGTCCTGACCTCCTCGATGGAGTAGGGCAGGTTGCGGGCCTTAATGAAGTTGTAAAGTCTGGTGACTCCGGGGTGGCAGAGGTCATTGTGGAGGGTCTGAAGTCTATCAGTTTGCGCGCTGGCGCATGTAATTCGTGAAAGAGCATCAGGGGGTTCGTTCAGCATACCTGGCCGGTACAAGATATCATAATCATAGGTGAAGAGCTCGATTCTCCACCTCAAGATCTTCTCATTCTTGCTTTTGCCCCTCAGCTTGTTATTAAACATAAAAGCGACCGAACGCTGGTCGGTGAAGAGGGTAAATCGTTTGCCTGCCAGCTAATGCCTCCAGCATCGTACCGCCTCCACAATCGCCTGGGCCTCCTTCTCGACCGACGAGCGTCGGATCTCAGGGCCCTGTAGGGTCCTTGAGAAGAAGGCCACCGGTCTCCCCTCCTGGTTAAGGGTAGCGGCTAGGGCGAAGTCGGATGCATCGCTCTCCACTTGGAAGGGGATGGACTCATCCACTGCGTGCATTGTGGCCTTGGCAATGTCTCCCTTAATGAGGGAGAAGGCTGCGCACGCTTCCTCCGTAAGGGGGAAGGATGTGGACTTTATAAGGGGTCTGGCTTTGTCCGCATAATTGGGCACCCATTGGGCATAGTAGGCGAAGAGCCCCAGGGTTCTCTTTAGTGCCTTTGGACAGTGGGGGAGGGGTAGCTCCATGAGGGGGCGCATTCTTTCGGGGTCGGTGCCGATGACTCCGTTCTCTACTACACAGCCGAGGATGGCAAGGCGCGAGGTGTTAAACACACATTTCTCCTTATTGTAGGTGAGGTTCAGCCGTTGGGCCGTACGGAGGAATCTCTCCAGATTAACATCATGGTCCTGCCGGTCACGGCCGCAGATGGTGACGTTATCTAGGTAGGGGAACGTGGCGTGCAGCCCATTCTGGTCAACCATCCGGTCCATCTCCCTTTGGAAGACCGAAACCCCGTTGGTAACGCCGAAGGGAACCCTAAGGAAGTGGTAGAGGCGGCCATTCGCCTCGAAGGCGGTATACTGGTGGTCCTCAGGGCGGATAGGGAGTTGGTGGTTGGCCGACTTAAGGTCGATGGTCGAGAATACTCGGTATTGTGCGATCTGATTGACCATATCAGATATGCGGGGAAGGGGGTATGCATCCAGCTGGGTGTACCTGTTTATGGTCTGGCTGTAGTCGATGACCAGGCGGTTTATATTGCCGGTCTTAACGACCACGACCTGGGCACGCCAGGGGCTGGTGCTCCCCTCGATGATGCCCTCCTTCAGGAGACGCTGCACCTCGGAGCTAATGAAAGCTCTGTCCCCGGCGCTGTACCGCCTGCTCTTGGTAGCGATGGGTTTGCAGTCGGGGGTGAGGTTAGCGAACAGGGAAGGTGGCGGTACCTTGAGGGTGGATAGGCCGCAGGTGTTACGCGGTGGGCGGTTTAAAATCTGTTGGTTGTCGACTGTGAGTGGGGGGAGGGGTCTGCCATATGCTAGCGTGACGCTTTGGAGGTGGGGTTGGAAGTCTAGACCTGGTAGGATGGCAGCGCATAGCTGGGGCAGGACGAGGTGTTTAAAATTTTTATACTCCGTGCCCTTAACCGACAGGGTCACAACACAGTAGCCGCTGATGTCTGTGGCGTGGGACGTCGATGCCATCGAGATCCGGTTGCGCATTGGCCGGACAGTGAGGGAGTAGTGGCTCACCGTGTCTGGGTGGATGAAACTCTCCATGCTTCTGCTGTCGAACAGGCAGGTCGTGGCGTGGCCGTTTACTTTGATGTCCATCATGGACTTGGACAGGTGGTGTGGGCGGGCTTGGTCCAGTGTGACGGAGGCTAGTGTATAGCTGAGCGAGTTGCTGTCGTCTGCGGGTGAGACGGTGGTCGGGTCTGGAGGCACGGTGGCGGTAGAGCGTGGTGGGTGAAATGGCGGTGCCCACGAGGTTGGACAAAATGGCAGAGAAGATGGCTGCCCCCACAACTCACATGAGGCACTGCTGGTGTCGGTTGCCTGGATCAAAGATGGCCGCCCCCATGACTCACATGTGGGGATGCTGGCCTCTGTGGCCTTGATGGAAGATGGCCGCCCCCACAGCTCGCATGAGGCACTGCTGGCCTCTGCAAACGCCTGCAGAGGGAGATCAACAAAGTGGCCTTTCTTCAGGCAGCTCGAGCAGGTCGCGTTTCTGGCTGGGCAGCGTGCCCTCGGGTGTTTCGCCTGGCCGCAGAAGAAGCAGCCGGCGGCCCGATCACGGGGGTCCGATGTCGCAGCCGGTACCGGGGGTGGCGGTCCCGATCGGGTCCGGGACACCGAAGCTGAGGTAGGTCCCGGGGGGGTGATGCCGGGGGTATTGCGGTCGGGGTCGGTCCAGAGTCCCAGGGTCGCAAATTACAGTACCTGGAATACGCCTCGAGGTCCCGATGGGCCACTTCTAGGGAGCGAGCGAGGGCTGCAGCTTTTTCCAGGTCGAGGTCCTTTGCTTCAAGCAGTCTTTGCCGTGAGTAGTCGGACCGCAGGCCTTTCACGAAGGCATCGCGGACATTGTCTTCATTATTTTCTGCCGCCGTTACCGCTTTAAAGTTACAGTCCCTGCCGTGTGCTTGTAGCGCCTGTAAAAATTCATCTACAGACTCTCCTGGCTGTTGCGGGCGGGATCTTAGGAGGTGTCTGGCATACATGGAATTTACCGGGCTCTGGTACTGTCGTTTCAGCCGGTTGATGGCGTCCTCATATGTTTTAAGGTCCCGGATGAGTGCAAATACTTTAGGGCTCACTTGGGCGGTCAGAACTCTTAGCTTGGATTTCTGAGGCATGCCGGATTCTCCCAGGTAGGACTCGAAACAGCTCAGCCAGTGTTCGAAGTCGTGAGCTGAGTTTGATGCCTGTGGGTTTAGATCCAGATACGGTGGTCGGAGGGCTCGCAGCCAAGCCTACTGCTGTGGCTGTTGTAGCTGGGCGTCTGGCTGGTCGTTTGGCTGCACGTCTGGCTGCTCGTTTGTCTGCTCAAGTAACGACATTTTAAAATTTAGCCAATAAAGTTGATAAACCTATCAATTTATCCAATGAAAAGCGGCGAGTTAAGAAAGTAACTATAGGTTTTTATTGGCTCAATAACAGAGCCCACCCTCGTGGGTGATCGGATCCAACAAGGAGGAATACCAGCCAGTCGACCACCTTTATACCTGGGCAGGTAGGTGGAGCCGTGGGCGGAGTCAGCAGTGGTCAGCCCAGGTGTAACAGTGTGACAAGAGTCGACCTCGTATAGTGATACAACAGTGTGAACAGTGATAACCATAGAGTAAAGATATAACAGTGATAACTATAGTGTAACGATAGTGAATGATAAAAGTGGTTTACCACACAGAATACACCATGACGATTGCCCATAACAGGAAGAAATACCCCGAGATAACAAACAGCAAAATAATGGATTTCCTTCGCCTCTCCATCTCTGGGTATTTTGGACTCTCCCCGCTACTGTGACCCCGGAGTCTCCTGCGGGCTCTGCTGGCCACTTAGCTGTGTCTGACGGTTAAAGTGTTGAACGGCAGAATCAGAACAAATGGAACACAAGGGGTTAGAATATAATGAAGAAGTTCGATTGTTGCCCAGACCCGTGAAAACATTAATTCCAATTTTGCAAAAGAAAACCAGCGAGTGTTCGTAAGCCCATATTTACCAGTTAACATAAAATACCAGGTGATATCCTTGAAACAGCTCAGAACAGACACTGTTCCTAAAACCAAAGGTGATGTTTCCTCGGTGCAATATTTATTTTTCAGCCACTGGTAACAAATGGCCACAAATCGATCAAAGGTGAAAGTGACGGTGAACCAGACAGAACTGTCTGTGGCTGTATAAATCAGGACGGCGTGTATATTACACACGGGAATAGACGGCACAAAATAATAAAACTGTTCCTTATAAACAATGGGAATGTGCCTCAATATCAGATCGAGGATAACGACCAGTAGATCCGCCGCTGCCATGGCCACCAGGTAGCGAGTGACACATTTGGAGAGACTGCACTTTCCCCGAGACAGGATCACAATCGTCACCAAGTTTACTGTGAGGAAGGGAAACTAAGAGGAAAACTTAAATCACGCTGGGAGCAAACGCAGCAGTTTGGTGGAATCCGGTGTGAAATCTCTATCTCATTAAAGATAGGCAAAGATATAACCGAATTCTATTATCAATCTTTAGCTGAATACAGGGATTATTGTAAAATTAATTCAGCGATAAATGAAATGGAATATATACAACATGAAAATTACAGATGTTTGATCGATGAGAGGTTAAATGCTGGTTCAACCTTCAACCCAACAGACAAAAGCACCGCCCGAGGTACCAGGGATACAAAGGACCAGAGCCTCTCAGGAAGCCTTCGTGTCCTAGGTTCAGTCAGCCTTTGGAGCGGTGCAATTCGCCTCCGTGCCTGTGTTAGCGAGGGGGAAAATCCCGCTTGGATTCCTGCTCCTGGTTAGAATATCCATTATATTTAGAACTGAAAATGATTGCAGCAGCAAGATACAGAAACATCATCCCTTGGCATGCAATAATTACAGGCAATTATGTTTACAATGAACGGATGTAATATGCAAATGCTAATAAAATACATAGAAGTGCACTGCAGTTATAAAGATAACTGGACGGCACAATGAGTTTTGAATATTTAGTTTTCTGCATTATTTTGAAATACATAAATTTCAGCCTATTGAAAGGAAGATTTTCCAATTTACAGTTCAACGAATGGACTCTGGTTTAAAATAAACAGTTATCATTGACCAGGTAATGATGCATTAAATGTGTTTATTAGCAGCCAAGACAGATGATTATCCCACAGGCAAAGTGCTGCTGTTTGGTTTTGTTAAGTATCTGAACACAAATGGAAGATAAGTATCCTTTTACCTTTTCACCTGTTGGTTCCCAACTTGTGTACAGAATATTACGCGAGGAATATCCGAGGATTCCGTCACCCTCATTACTTCAGTTATTATCAGCTGCGATTGGTTATCCTGGAGTGCAGCAGGAGGCAATAGAGAATCAATCTGGGTCTCATTGAGAGATCTACTGGACTGTGACAGGGGGGCATTGGATCCAAAGGCAAATTCAAAGAAAAATTGGAAATAAATATATTGATAGCTGGCGGAATTAAAATTTTGCAAGAATGTAAATTATACTCGGAATCCTATTCTATCCACCAGAAGCAGTGCCAGTAATGCAGAACTGGAGATAGTGAGAAATGAGACACTGACTGGAACTGAATGATAAGCGGATATTTTAGACATTTAAAGATGTGTATGTGATCTGCCAGAATTTGTTCCTGTGACTTTGTGTACTTAAACTTACCGAGCATTAGGTGAAAACAAAAGCAAAATACTGCGGGTGCATAAAATACTAAATGAAAACAGAAAATGTTGGAAATATTCAGCAGCTCAGGCAGCATCTGTGGAGAGAAACAGAGTTAACGTGTTAGGTCGATGATCTTTCAATATTCGGTGAAACAAATCCTAAACCAAGAAAACACTCTTCTGATCTGTTACAAATGTTCAGTGTGGATAGCAATAAGAAATACATAATTTAAAGGGTCTCGCCCGGTATCATTGCTTGAGTTGAAATTAGAGTGATTGAAGCTTATCATGCACAGAATAAATGGCCGACAGCAGCGCAGATGGGATAACGAATGGCAAGGAGAAAAATAGAGTTAGGCATCATTTTCAGAATAATAACAGGATACAGACAATTACCAGGGACTCCAACAACAGCGAGGACAGGATAGGAGGGAATTAATTTCAAGACCATTAATGCAGATAGAAACGATTGAACGTATTTTTATATAACAACCCAATCTTTAACAATCGTGCAACAAGTTGAAAGACAAAATACCATTAATAATTGAGTCTTCCACGTTAAATAGAAATAATAATATTGCAGTGTAATATGGTTTATAGAATTAATCACTGGATGTTGCTACTTATTCGGAACACCAACAGCAGTGAGGAGCGGATAGTAAATACTTTGTATGTCACAAAATATTTCCATTAACCACAATTGTTCACGATAATTATCTGGAAGTAGTGGGGCGGGGGCCACAACCATGATTTCACTTCTATGATTTGCTGCTGGTATCTGTGCTGGAGGCAACTCGCTGATGGTGTGAGGTGACACAGTGAAGGGAGCTCCTTATCTAGAGCAGAGAGAAATCCCCCGAATGACATCATTAGGCACCACTGAAACTGACTTTAATTACTGTCATTGATCAACCCGACTCATTGAACCACTGTCACAAAAACACTTTACTGCATCACACTCTAGCTCACCTTATTGTTCGCAGTTTTAAATTAAAGGTGAGCGAATGTGAAATCTTTCACACGCCCATCAAATGCTGAGTACAGAATAGGGAGAATGGAGTTTCTCTTCCTGCATTGAACTAAAATTGAGAACAAAAGACGAGAAAGTCACAGAAAAATGGTATGAATAAAAGAAGAAAAAAGCTGTATTGTCCCAAACTTGTTCTCTGATTTGTTCCATTCCAGGCCGTCAGGGTAAAATCATTCACCATAAATGAATGTGCATAAACGGCAGGATCGTACAAATGATCTCAGTGATGCAACGATGGGACTTGCCTTCACGACACTGCTCCTGCTCAGTCCAGGAATTTCAATCCCTGGGCCGCCTAGAGTACACTGCTCCTGCTTCAGTCCGGGAAATCGAATCACTGGGCCGCTTATATTAAACTTACCGGCCTCAAACTGCAATTTCAATCACTGGGTCGCCGAGATTAAACTGCTCCTGCATCAGTCCAGGTATTTCAATCCATGGCCGCATAGATTACACTGCTCCCGCTTCAGTTCAGGAAATCCAATACCTGGGCCTTATATATTACACTGCTCAGGCCTCAGTTCCGGAATTTCAATCCCTGGGCTGCCTAGATTACACTGCTCCTGCCTCAGTCCAGGAAATCCAATCCCTGGGCTGTTTATATTACAATGCTCAGGCCTTAGTCCAGGAATTTCAATCCCTGGGCTGCCTAGGTTACACTGCCCCTGCCTCAGTCTAGAAATTTCAATCCCTGGGCCGCCTAGAATACACAGCTGTGGCCTCAATCAAGGCATCTCTGCTGCCTGAATCTAGAACAAGAATATGAACAAGTTATTTCTAAAGAATTGCCTTAACCAGTCAAACATGTCACGGTGCATTACCGAGGGGAAGAATAAATGAAAGCACCAAAGCATTAATACCAAGGAATCAAAGGACAACCCTTAAAATATTAACCACTGAGAGAGATCATTGAATCATAATATCATAGAATGGTTAATAATAAAAAGGAGGGCATTTGGCCCGACGAGCCTGTGCCAGATCTCTGCAAGAACACTTCAGGTGGTTCCACTACCCCAACCTTTCCCCGTATCCCTGCATTTTTATCCTTTCAGGGGTCTATCGAATTCCCTTCAGAAAGGCACGATTGAAATTGTTTCAAGACCCTTTCAGGCAATGCATTCCAGAGCCTAACCACGCCCTGCATAAAGAAGGTTTGTCCTCATGTTACGTTTGGTTCTTCTGCCAATCAGCTTTAATCTGTTTATTTTGCTTATTGACCTTTCCAGCAATAGGAATAGTATCTTTCTATAAACTTAACATAAAATAAGAACATAAGAAATAGGAGCAGGTCTAGGCCATTTGGAACTACGAGCCGGCTCCGCCATTCAATAATGTCATGGCTAATCTTCTAACTCATCTTCACTTTCCTGAACTATCCCGATATCCCTTGGTTCCCATAAAATTCAAAAATCATTCTTTCTCTGTCTTGAATATACTCAATGATTGAGCCGCCACAGCCCTCTGCTGTAACGAAATCCAAAGCACCACCACCCTCTGAGTGAAGAAATGTCTCCTTAGCTCATTCCTAAATGGCTGACCCCATATTCTCAGACTGTGACCCCTGGTTCCAGAATAGCTAGCCAGGGGAAATATCATGCTGTCGAACCCTGTAAGAATTTTGTACGTTTCAATGAGGTCAACTCTCATTCTTCTAACTACTAGAGGATATAGGACTAGTCTACACAATCCCTCCGCATAGGACAATACCCTCATCCAAGGAACCAGTCTGGTGATCCTTCGTTGCACTCCCTCTATGGCAAGCATATTCTTCCTTAGGTAAGAAGAACAAAACTGTACATCATACTCCAGGTGTGGTCTCAACAGGGCCCTATATAATTGCAGAAAAACGTCTGTACTCTTATACTCAAATCTTCTTGCAGTGAACGCCAGCATACCATTTGTTTTCCTAATTGTTTGCTGTACGTGCAGGTTAACTTTCAGTGATTCCTGTACAAAGATAACCAGGTCCTTCTGAACACCAGCATTTCCTAATATCTCACCATTTAAAAAATGCACTACTTTTCTATTTTTCCTACCAATGTGAGTAACTTCACATTTCTCTGCATTATATTCCATTTGCCATGTTCTTGCCCACTCACTTAGGCTGTCTATAACCACTTGCAGCCTTCTTGCATCCTCCTCACTACTTACATTCCCACACAGCTCTGTATCATTAGCAAACCTGGTTATATTACATTTGGTCCCCTCATCCAAATCATTGATATAGATTGTGACCTGCTGAGGCCCAAGCATTGATCCTTCCGCACACCACTAGTTACAGCCTGCCAACCCGAAAATGGCCCATTTTTCCCTACTCTTTCTTTTCTGCCTGCTAACCAATCCTCAGTCCATGCTAATATATTACCCACAATCCCATGAGCTTAATTTTATTTAATAACTTCTCGTGTGGCAGCTTATCGAATGCCTTCTGCAAATCCAAATTGACCAAATCCACTGGTTCCCACTTTTTTATTCGCAAAAACACTAACAGGTTTGTCATACCCGATTTCGCTGTCATAAATCCGTGTTCACTTTGCCCAAACCTATTATTATGTTCTAACTGCCCTGTTACCACGTCCTTAATAATAGATTCTAGCATTTTCCCTACTACAGATGTCAGGGGATCTGGATGTATTTCCCTATTTTCTCTCTCCCTCCTTTTGTAAATAGTGGGGTTACATTTGCAACATTCCAATCTGCGGGAACCGTTCTTGCATCTATGAAATTTTGTTAAATGACAAACAAAGCATCCTCTATTTCCATAGCAAACACTTTGAACCACTACGATGTAGGCCATCTGGTCCAGGGTATTTTTATCAGCTTTCAGTCCCATTAATTTCTCTTTTACTACTTTTCCACTGATACAATTATCTTTCAGCTCCTCATTTACCCCAATCCCTTGATTGGCTACTATTTCTGCAAAAAAATGTTTGTTTTCTTCCGTGAAGACAGACACAAAATAATTTTTTAATTTCTTTGCAATTTCCTTATTCCCCATTATTATTTCTATTCTCTCATCCTGTAAGTGACCCACACTTACTTTTGCTAATCTTTCCCTTTTTACATACCTATAGAAGCTTTCACATTTGTTCATGTCTCTCGCCAGTTTACTCTCATTTTCTACCTTACCATTCCTTCTCAATTTCTTGGTCCCGTTTTGCTGAATTCTAAAATACTCCCAAACCTCAGGCTTTCTATTCTTTGTGGCAGCTCTATAAAAATCTTCCTTGCTTATAATAGTATCTTTAATACTCTTGTTCGACACGGTTGGACCACTTTTCCTGTAGGGTTTTTGTGTCTTAAAGACATGTATATTTGTTGTAAATTACGTAATAATTCTTTAAATGACAGTCATTGCTCGTCAACCATCACACCTTTTCAGGTAGTTTCCCAATCTACCTTAACAAACTCGCTCCTCATAACTATTTGCATTGCTTTGTCAGATTTAAGATCCTAGTTTCGGATTCAGCTCAGTCACTTGCAAACTCAATAAAGAATTCTATCATATGTTGGTCACTCATCCCTAAAGTCCCCTTTAATACAAGCATATTAATTAACCCTTTCTCGTTGCAAAATACTATCTCTAAAATGATATCTACCGTAGTTGGTTCCACAACATACTGATGTAGAAATCTATCTTACGCTGTCTAGACCCCTCTGAGTTTGAACATCTCTATCAAATCCCCTCTCAACCTTTTCTTCTCTAAGGAGATTAACCCCAGCTTCTCCAATTCTATCCACGTAACTGAATTCCCTCATCACTGGAACCCTCATCCCTGGAACCATTCTTGTAAATCTTTTCGGAACCCTCTCTAATGCCTTCACAATCTTCCTAAAGTGCGGTGCCCAGAATTGGAAACAATTCTCAGTTGAGGCCGGACCAGTGGTTAATAAAGCTTCAACACAGCCTCCTTGCTTGTGTACTCTATACCTCTATTTAATGAAGCCCAGGATCCCGTATGCTTTTTCAAACGATTTCTCAACCCATCCTGCCACCATCAATGATTTATCAACATATACCCCCAGGTGTCTCTGTTCATCCACCCCATTTATAAGCGTACTTTTCTCATTGATATTGCATCTCCTCGTTCTTCCGAACAAAATGTATCACTTTCCACTTTTCCACGTTTAATTTAATCTGCCAACTCTCCGCCTTTCCCAACAGCCTTTCAATCTCCACTTTAGGCTATCACTATCCCCCTCACTGTTCTCTATACCTCCAAGTTTTGCGTCATCTGCAAATTTTTAAATTGTGCCCCGTGGACCCAAGTCCAAGTCATTAATATATATCATGAAAAGCAGTGGTCCCTGTATCGACAACTGGGGAACAATCCGATAAACAAACTTTCACCAGTGCTCTCTGCATCCTGTCACTTAGCCAATTTGGTATTAATGCTGCCACTGTTCCTTTAATTGCATGAGTTTCAACTTTGCTGTCAAGCTAATTACGTGGCACTTTATCAAATGTAATTTGGAAGTCTATGATCACCACATCAATCGCATTGCCCTCATCAACCCTCTCTGTTACCTCATCAAAACACACAATAAAGTTAGGTAAACACGATATGCTTTTGCAAATCCATGCTGGATTTCACACTTGTCCAAGTGACTGTTAATTTAGTGAGAGGAATTCCTATTAAAAATTTGCTAAAGTGCCTGAACAGCAATAAGCACAGTGTCCAGTCTGTAACAGGAGACACTGGGCCCGAAATTGGAGTCAGATGCTTCCCGCAGGTGCAACCCCCCGACCTGCAATTACATGGTGCGCCTGCCATTGTGCTGTGGGCACACATGTGATTCCAATCCTGGGCCTGCTCCAGCTGCCAGTGTGCGGTGCTCATGTATCGCAGGGGCGCAGTTAGTTTGCAGCTCCACATGGGCCTTGGGGAGCCAAGCGGATCAGGGAATCTCCTTTCATTGATTTGACAGGAAGACAGAGATCTGAAACAAAACATAATTAAAACTTCAAATAAATTAAAATTAATAATCACATATTTAAAATAACTATAAATTACATAAATACATTGTTAAAAAAAATTTGAAATATTTAATGAAAGTCTATAAAGGGGCTAAAAATAAATGTTTCTTTATTTAATGTAGTTTAAAATGATAAACCTTTGGAAAAATTGTTTAATTTTACTTAATTACCCTCTTACCTTGTTAAAGGCAAGTGTTGTGCCTGCTTTTTCCACGGGCAGCTGCTAGAGGCTTACCCGCTCGGAGAAACCTGTAAAAACATCGGAAGTTCCAGGTCTATGCGCTGCCTCTCTGGTGCATGCCTTTGACCACCAAACTGATTCATTCAAGGGAACGGATGTTGCGGTTTCCAGTGCATGTGCAGTGCATTCACGAAACTGGCACTTCCATTGGCCTTATGGGTGAGTACACAACACCTACTCACCCGTGGGGACCCGAATTTCTAGCCCTGTACAGTGTCCGTATCATACATTGCGAGAAACTAGACATAGTAGAGATTACTGAGATATGGCGCAGAGAAATCAGGACAATGATTTAAACTTTGCAGGGTGTTACATATTTAGAAAAGCTAGAGAGGGAAAAAGGGGAGGTGGTGTAGCTGCTCATATAAGATAAAATAATGGCAGTAGAAAAAAGTGTTGCAAGACAAAAATGGAATTCATATGGAAACATAAAAAAAGATAAAAAAGAATCAATCACACCAGTAGCCGGAGTCTACAGACCACATAATAGTGGAAGTGAGGTGGAGGAAGAAATATGCATAAAAATTATGGGAATGAGTAAAACACATAGACTAATAATCATGGGGGATTTCAAATGCCCCGATAATAATTGGATAAAAGAGGTAGGTAAAGGGGCTAAGGGAATGGAGTTACTAACATGTGTACAGGACAACTTTCTACCCAATATGTATGAAGTCGAACAAGGGAGGATTCGCTACTGGATCTAGTAATGGGGAATGAACAAGATCAGCTAAGAGAAGAAAAGGTTGTGGAACATATGGGCAAGTGACACAATAAAATATGCTTTAAGATGATATTTGAGAAAGAAAAAAATTGACAAAACCAGGTTAATAGATTGGAGAAAAGCTGATTTTGAGGGCTGAGAATAGAACCTGGGAAAAAACGGCAACAATATTGGCAAAGAACAATGTAGAACAGCAATGGGAAACATTTAAAATGGTGTTCAACAGAGTGCAGGAAAAAATACATTCCGCTAAAAGGAAGGAACAAGCTGAACAATAATTAGACTCCATGTATGAATAAAGACATAATGGAATAATGAAGGGTAAGGAAAAATGCATGCATTAAGTACATAGGCAACAGCGGAGTGTATGATAAGAGAGAATACGATATGATTAGGAGAAATGTCAGAAATAAACCAATTAGGGAGGCAAAGAGGAACTATGAAGTTACATTTTGATGGAACATAAAACAAAATAGTAAAATATATTATAAGCACAACAAAAAAAAGTAAGTTTGGGACGGGAATAGTATCATTAAGTGATAGCCAGGATAATACCATAGGTAACGACAGAGAGATGGCAGAAATAACAAATAATTATTTTGTTTCAGTAATTGCCATGAAGATAGAACAGGTGGACAAGACATTGGACGATGTGGTTAGTAATGAGATTAGAGCATTTAAAAAATAAGTGGATATGTTCAATAAATTAATCTAACTCAAAGATAAAAAAACAGGATTTTATTCAAGTGTTGTAAATGAATCTGGGGAAGAGATAGCAGATGCATTACTGTGCATATTTAATAATTCATTAGAGAAAGGTGAAGTGCCAGAGGACTGGTGGACAGCTAAGTTTATTCCAATATTTAAGAAGGGGGTAGAACATGTCCAGAGAATTATATATCAGTCAGCACCATATCAGTGGTAGGAGAAATAATGGAATCCCTACTAACGGAGAACAAAAGAACATTAAGAAACCAAAAATATATTAATGAGTAGTCAATATGGATTTCAGAAGGGGAAGTCATGCTTAACTACTTTACTCAATTTTTTGAAGAGCTAACAGAGAGAGCTGACAATGGTAAATCGGTAGATGTCTTTTATCTGGATTTTCAAATGGCCTTCAATAAGATACCCCATAATGGACTGAAGAACAAGGTCAGAGAATGCGGATTCAGGGGAGAAGTACCTAAATGGATTGCAGGCTAGCTTCAGGACAGAAAGCAGAGAGCAGGATTAAAGGGTGGCTATTCACAGTGGCAGCAGCTGGGCAGTGGTGTTCCACAAGGATCCGGGCTGGGACCATTGCTGTTCACAATTTAAATTAACGATCTATGCATAGGATTCAAAAACTTAATTTCTGAATTTGCGAATGACACCAAATTGGGGCGGATTATCAATACTGATGGGGAATGCAACCATTTACAGGAGGACATTCATAGACTTGTAGAATGGGCATATAATTGGCAAAAGAAATTCAACAGAGATACATGTGAGGTATTACATTTTGGCAGGAAGAATAGGGAGGTCACTTATTACTTGTAGGGTGCGAACCGAGGTGGGGTAGAAGAACAAATGGTTCTCGGTGTACATATACACAAATCAGTAAACGTTGCAACACAGTTTAGTAACTCCATACAAAATTGTCAATCCAAGCAACAGAGTTTATTTCTAGAGAGATAGAATTGAAAATTAGAGAAGTTTTGCTAAACCGGTATCAAACCTTCTTTAGTCCACACTTAGAGTACTGCGTACAGTTCTCGTCGCCATATTATGAAAATGAATATAGAGACACTGGAGAAGGTGCAGAGAAGATTTACAAAGATGATACCAGAAATGCGAGGGATACATATCAGGAAAGTGTGAACAGGCTGGGTCTCTTTTCTCTTGAAAAATAAAGGCTGAGGAGAGACCTATTAAAGTTATTGCAGAGTGCATACAGATAGAATATTTCTAGTTGTGGGGAGGAACATAACTCGAGACCATCAATATAAGGAAATCACCAAGAAATACAATAGGGAATTCAGGAAAAAAGTCTTTACACAAAGAGTGGTGAGAATGTGGAATTCGCTACCATAGCAAGTGATTGAATCAAATAGTATAGATGCATTTAAGGGGAGGCTGGATAGCATATGAGAGAAAATGAAATAGAAGGTTATGATGATAAAATTAGATTAGGAAACACGGGAGGAAGCTCGAGTGGAGCATTACCGCTGGCATGGACAGGTTGGACTGAATGGCCTGTTTCATTGCGATATGGCAAGCTTGCTGACGATTCATTGCTAGGTGGAAAAGTAAGATGTGAGTAGGAAACAAAGAGCCTTCAAAGGGATATAGACAGGTTAAGTGAGTGGGTATTAAGCTGGCAGATAGAGTTTAACATCGGAATCATGATGTTATTCTCTTTGGTAGGAAGAATAGAAAAACATAATATGATCGATTTCTTCATTAAGAAGGAGAATGAAGTAGTTGACTCAGAGTCTAGTGTCCTCAATTTAAATAAAGGAAACTATGATGGCCTGAGGAGCGAGCTGGGTAGGATTGATTGGGGAATGGCACTCAAAGGGTTGACGGTGGATAGGCAATGGCAAACATTCAAAGACCGAATGGATGAGCTACAGAATTTGTTCATCCCAGTTTGGCATAAAAATAAATCAAAAAAGGGTGACTCAACCTTGGCTAATAAGGGAAATTAGGGATAGCATAAGATCCAAGGAGAGGACATATAAATTGGCCAGAAAGAGCAATAATCCTGAGGATTTGGAACAGTTTAGGATTCAACAACGGAAGACAAAGGGATTAATTAAGAAAGGGAAAATAGAATATGAGAGTAAGCTTTCAGGGAACATAAAAACTGACTGTAAAAGCTTTTATAGATATGTGAAGAGAAAAAGATTGGTGAAGTCAAGCGAAGGACCCTTGCAATGAGAATTAGGGGAATTTATAATGGGGAACAAAGAAATGGCGAACCAACTAAATACATATTGTAGTCTGTCTTCACAAAGGAGGACACAATAACCTCCCAGAGATGCCGGGGAACATTGGGTCTGATGAAAGGTTGCAACAGAAAGAAATCAGTATTTGTATGGAAATGGTGTTAGGAAAATTGATGGGACTGAAGGCCGATAAATCCCCAGGGCCTGATAATCTACATCCCAGGCTACTTAAGGAAGTGGCCCTAGAAATAGTAGATGCATTGCTAGTCATCTTTCAGGTCCATTATAAAAGATGTACTAGCAGAGCACTTGGAAAGCAGTGACAGGATCGGACAAAGTCAACCTGGATTTTCAAAAGGTAAATCATGCTTGACTAATCTACTGGAATTTTTTGAAGATGTAACTGGTAAAATAGATAGGGGGAATCAGTGGATGTGTTTTATTTGGACTTTCAGAAAGCTTTCGATAAGGTCCCGCATAAGGGATTACCGTGCAAAATTAAGGCACATGCGATTGGGGGCAAGGTATTGACTTGGATAGAGAACTGGTTGGCGGACAGAAAGCAAAGAGTTGGAATAAACAGGTCGTTTTCCGAGTGGCAGGCAGTGCCTAGTGGGGTACCGCAAGGATCGGTCCTAGGACCCCAGCTGTTCACAATATATATTAATGATCTGGACGAGGGAAATTGATGTAATATCTCCAAATTTGCAGACGACACAAAGCTAGGTGGGAGGGTATGCTGCGAGGAGGATGTCGTGAAACTCCAGTACGATTTGGACAGGTTGGGTGATTGGGCTGAAACATGGCAAATGCACTATAATGTGGATAAATGTGAGGTTATCCACTTTGGTGGCTAAAACAGGAAGGCAGATTATTATTTGAATGGCAATAGATTGGGAGAATGGTAAGTGCAAAGAGACCTGCGTGTTCTTGTGCACCAGTCGCTGAAGGTAAAAATGCAGGTGCAGCATGTGGTTAAGAAGGCAAATGGTATGTTGGCCTTCATAGCAAGAGGGTTTGAGTACAGGAACAAGAATGTCTTGCTACAGTTGTACAGGGCCTTGGTGACACCGCACCTTGAGTATTGTGTGCAGTTTTAGTCACCTTACCTTGTACGTTTAGTTCCCAGTCATGATTATCTTGCAGCCATGTTTCCATAATGGCCACTAGATCATACCCATGTGTAGTTATTCGTAACATCAACTCTTCAATTTTGTTACGATTGCTGCATGCATTTCGATAAAGAACTTTCAAATATGTATTCTGACAATTTATTCCTGCTTTTACCCCTTTTACTTCTTTACCTTTATCATTATAAATTCTGTCCCTTCCTGGCGAATCGAATAGCTAGGGCTGAAGAGAGGTCTTTGAACTAATTAGTGGGGGGAAGGTTTCAACAGAGCGAAAAATAATAGTGCAAGGCAGCAGTGGGGGGAATTAAAAACCAGAGCGTGTCAGGAAGGGATAGAATATATAAAGATAAAGGTAAAGTCGAGTTGACGGTACAAATAACTACACATGGGTATGGTCTACACAGGGGGCAAGCAACCTTCGATCTAGTCCTGTGTAACGAGACAGGATTAATTAAAAATGTCCTAGTAAAGGATCCCCTTGGAATGAGTGACCATAACATGGTTGAATTCCATATTCAATTAGAGGGTGAGAAGATTTGATCTGCAAACAAGCGTGCTAAGCTTGAATAAAGGAGAATATGAAGGTATGAGAGCGGAATTGAGTAGAGTGGATTGGGAAAATAGATTAAAGAGTAAGATGATACATGATCAGTGGTGTACATTTAAGGATTTATTTTACAACTTCCAAAAAATATATATTCCACTGAGAAGAAAAGGGCGTAAAAGAAAAGACAGCCATCCGTGGCTAAGTAAAGAAATTAAGTATGGTATTCGACTAAAAACAAGGGCATATAAGGTAGCCAAATCTAGTGGGAGGATCGAGGATTGGGAAAAATTTAAGACAGCAAAAAATAACAAAAAGATTGATTAAGAAAGGGAAGATAAATTATGAAAGTAAATTAGCAAGAAACATAAAAACAGATAGTAAGAGATTTTATAGTTATATAAATAGAAAAAGGGTGGCTAAAGTAAATGTTGGTTCCTTAGAGGATGACACCGGTAAATTAATGGTGGGAAATATGGAGAAGGCAAAAACACTGAATGAATATTTCGTATCAGTCTTTACAGTAGAAGAAACTAAGAATATCCCAACACTGAACAAACAGGGGGCTATAGGGGAGGAGGAGCTAAACACGATCAAAATCACTAAGGAAGTGGTACTCGGTAAAATAATGGGACTCAAGGTGGATAAATCACCTGGACCTGATGGCTTACATCCTAGGGTCTTGAGGGAAGTGGCGGTAGGGATTGTGGATGCATTGGTAATAATTTTCCAAAACTCCCTGGACACAGCAAAGGTCCGGGCAGACTGGAAAACTGCTAATGCAACGCCCTTATTTAATAAGGGCAGTAGGCAGAAGGCTGGAATCTATAGACCGGTTAGCCTAACATCTGTGGTAGGTAAAATATCGGAGTCCATTATTAAGGAGACAGTAACAGGACATTTGGATAATCATAATTTATTAGGACAAAGGCAGCATAGTTTTATGAAGGGGAAGTCATGTTTGACAAATTTGCTGGAGTTCTTTGAGGAAGTAACATATAGGGTGATACTGGACCTAATTCTGGGGAATGTAGCCGGGCAAGTGGTGGAAGTGTCAGTAGGAGTGCATTTTGCCGACACTGACCATAATTCGGTGAGATTTAAGGTGGTCATGGAAAAAGACAAAGACGGCCCGGAAATAAGGGTTCTAAATTGGAGGAAGGCCGATTTTAATATGATAAGGCAGGATCTGGCCAAAGTGGACTGGGAGCAGCTACATATAGGAAAATCCACATCAAGACAGTGGGAGACTTTCAGAAGGGATATAGAGAGAGTACAATGCCAACATGTTCCTGTAAAGGTCAAGGGTGGGACCAACAAGCAAAGGGAACCTTGGATGACAAGGGATTTACAAAAATGCATTAGAAATAAAAGGGGGGCTTTTGGCAGTTGCAAAAGACTAAAGACGGAAGAAGCCCTAGAGGAGTATAAAAAGTGCAGGGGCATAATTAAAAAAGAAATTAGGAGGACGAGGAGGGGCCATGAAATAACACTGGCGAGCAAAATAAAGGAAAATCCTAAGATGTTTTATAAGTATATTAAGGGCAAGAGGATAACAAGGGAAAGGGTAGGGCCCATTAGGGACCAAAGTGGCAATCTGTGTGTAGAGCCAGATGATGTAGGCGGGGTTTTTAATGAATTTTTTGCATCTGTGTTCACTATGGAGAGAGACGATGCAGACATAGAAATCGGGCAAGGGGACTGTGACATACTTGAACATATTAGCGTCGAGAGGGAGGAGGTGCTAGCGGTGTTAGCAGGCCAAAAAGTGGATAAATCCCCAGGCCCTGACGAGATGTATCCCAGGCTGCTGTGGGAGGCAAAGGACGAGATTGCAGGGGCTCTGACACAAATTTTCAGAACCTCTCTGGCCACTGTGGATGTACCAGAGGACTGGTGAACAGCTAACGTAGTACCATTATTGAAGAAGGGTAGCAGAGATAAACCAGGGAATTACAAGCCAGTGAGCCTAACATCTGTGGTAGGGAAATTATTGGAAAAAATTCTGAGTTACAAAATTAGTCTCCACTTGGAGAGGCAAGGATTAATCGGGAATAGTCAGCATGGCTTTGTCAAGGGTTAATCATGTCTGACAAATCTGACTGAATTTTTCGAGGGGGTGACTAGGGGGGTGGATGAGGGAAATGCTGTGGATGTGGTTTACATGGAGTTCAGTAAAGCTTTTGACAAAGTCCCGCATAGGAGACTGGTCAAGCAGGTAAGAGCCCATGGGATCCAGGTTGCCTTGGCACATTGGATCCTAAACTGGCTGAGTGGCAGGAGTCAGAGGGTGATGGTCGAAGGATGCTTTTGTGACTGGAAGCCTGTGTCCAGTGGGGTACCTCAGGGATCGGTGCTGGGTCCCTTGTTGTTTGTGATCTACATAAATGATTTGGATGAGAATGTAAAAGGTATGATCAGTAAGTTCGCAGATGACACGAAAATTGGTGGGGTGGTAAATTGTGAGGAGAATAGCCTCAGGCGACAGGACGATATAAACGGGTTGGTCAGATGGGCGAAAAAGTGGCAAATGGAATTTAACCCTGAAAAGTGCGAGGTGATGCATTTTGGACGGACAAATAAGGCAAGGGAATAAACAATGAGTGGTAGGACCCTAGGAAGGACAGAGGGTCAGAGGGACCTTGGTGTACATGTACATAGATCTCTGAAGGCAGCGAAACAGGTAGATAAGGTGGTTAAAAAGGCATATGGGATACTTGCGTTCATTAGCCGAGGCATAGAAAATAAGAGCAGGGAGGTTATGATGGAGCTGTACAAAACACTGGTGAGGCCACAGCTGGAGTACTGTCTGCAGTTCTGGTCGCCTCACTATAGGAAGAATGCGATTGCTTTGGAGAGGGTGCAGAGAAGATTCACCAGGATGTTACCTGGGATGGAGCGCCTCATCTATGAAGAAAGACTAAACAGGCTGGGGTTGTTTTCCTTGGAGCAAAGAAGGCTGAGGGGGGACATGATTGAGGTGTACAAAATGTTGAGGGGCATAGATAGGGTTGATAAAGAGGAACTTTTCCCCTTAGTAGGGGGGTCATTAACAAGGTGGCATAAATTCAGGGTAAGGGGCAGGAGATTTAGAGGGGATTTGAGGAGGAACTTTTTCACGCAGAGGGTGTTTGGAATCTGGAACTCACTGCCTGAAAGGGTGGTAGAGGCAGGAACCCTCACAGCATTCAAGAAGCATTTGGATGAGCACTTGAAATGCCATTGCATACAAGGCTATGGACCAAATGCTGGAAAATGGGATTAGACTGGACAGGGATGGATGGGCGGCGCAGACACGATGGGCCGAAGGGCCTCTTTCTGTGCTGTAAAACTCTATGACTCTATGACTCTATGAGGGTGGATAAAGGGGAACCAGTGGACTTAGTGTATTTAGACTCCCAAAAGGCATTTGATAAGGTGCCACACAAAAGATTATTGCTCAAGATAAAAAAACACGGAATTGGTGGTAATATTCTGGCATGGATAGAGGATTGGCTATCTAACAGAAGGCAGAGAGTTCAGATAAATGGTTCATTCTCGGACTGGCAATCAGCAACTAGTGGTGTTCCACAGTGGTCAGTGCTGGGTCCCCAACTCTTTACAATCTATATTAACGATTTGGAGGAGGGGACCGAGTGTAACAGATCAAAATTTGCAGATGATACTTAGATGGGAGGGAAAGTAGTGAGTGAGGAGGACATAAATAACCTGCAAGGGGACATAGACAGGCTAAGTAAGTGGGCAGAGATTTGGCAGATGGAATACAACAATGGAAAGTGTGAGGTTATGAACTTTGGCAGGAAAAATCTTAATGGCAAGAAACTGAAAAGTACTGAAGTACAAAGGGACCTGGAAGTCTTGGAGCACGAAACTCAAAAATTTAGTATGCAGGTGCAGCAAGTGATTAAGAAGGCCAATGGAATGTTGGCTTTCATTGCTAGGGGGATATAATATAAAAATAGGGAGGTATTGCTTCAGTTGTACAAGGTATTGGTGAGACCGCACCTGGAATACTGCATACAGTTTTGGTGTCCATACTTAAGAAAAGACATACTTGCTCTCGAGTCAGTGCAAAGAAGGTCCACTCGGTTAATCCCGGGGATGAGGGGATGGACATATGAGGAGAGGTTGATTAGATTGGGACTCTACTCATTGGAGTTCAGAAGAATGAGAGGCGATCTTATTGAAACATATAAGATTGTGAAGGGGTTGGATCGGGTGGTTGCGCAGAGGATGTTCCCGATGATGGGTGAAACTAGAACTAGGGGGCATAGTCTTAGAATAAGGGGCTGCTCTTTCAAAACTGAGTTGAGGAGGAACTACTTCACTCAGAGGGTGGTAGGTCCATGGAATATGCTGCCCCAAAAAGCAGTAGAAGCTACATCATTACATAAATTTAGAACAGAAATAGACAGATTCCTGGAAGTAATGGGAATAAAGGGTTATGGTGAGCGGGCAGGAATTTGGACATGAGTCTAGGTTCGGATCGGTCATGGCCCTGTGGGTAGCGGAGCGGGCCCATGGGCCATGTAGTCTGATCCTGCTCCTGTTTCGTGTGTCTAATTCTGTTAGATTCAGGAGATGGTTCTGTGAGAGTAGATTGGCGGTTAGGATCAGATCAGCCATGATCTTATTGAATGGAGGAGCAGGCTCGAGAGGCCGATTGGCCTACTCCTGCTCCTATTTCATATGTTCTTATGTTCTTATGATCTGGTGGCCATTACGGAGACATGGCTGCAGGGTGACCATGACTGTGAACTTCACATCCAGGGGTATTTGACTATTAGGAAGGACAGACAGGAAGGAAAGGGAGGTGGGGTGGCTGTGTTAATAAAGGATGGAATGACTGCAATGGTGAGAAATGAAATTGGGTCAAAGGATCAGGATAGTGAAACGGTTTGGGTGGAGATAAGGAATATAATGGGGAAAAAGTCACTAGTGGGTGTAGTCTATAGGCCTCCTAACAGTTGCATCGTTATTGGTCGGAGTATAAATCAGGAAATAGTTGGGGCTTGTAATAAGGGAAGAGCTATAATCTTGGGAGATTTTAACTTTCATATTGACTGAACAAATCAAATTGTCAGGGCAGCCTTGATGAAGAGTTCATAGAGTGCATTAGGGACAGGTTCCTTGAGCAGTATGTTACTGAACCAACCAGTGGGCAGGCAATCTTAGATCTGGGCCTGTGTAATGATGCAGGATTAATGAAAATGTCCTAGTAAAGGATCCCCTTGGAATGAGTGACCATAACATGGTTGAATTCCAAATTCAGTTGGAAGGTGAGAGAGTTGGATTTCAAACCAGCGTACTAAGCTTAAATAAAGGAGACTATGAAGGTATGAGAGCAGAGTTGACTAAAGTGGACTGGGAAAACAGATTAAGGTGTAAGACGCTACATGAGCAGTGGTGTACATTCAAGGAGATATTTCACAACATTGAAGAAAAATATATTCCATTGAGGAAAAAGGGGCATAAAAGAAAAGACAGCCATGCGTGGCTGAGTAAAGTAATAAAGGTAGTATCCGACTGAATGCAAGGGCATATAAAGTATCCAAATCTAGAGGGAGGAGAAAAGATTGGGAAGCATCTAAAAGCCAGCAAAGAATAACTAAAAGATTAATTAAGGAAGGGAAGATAAATTATGAAAGTAAACAAGCAAAAAATATAAAAACAGATAGCAAGAGTATATACAGTTATATAAAAAGAAAAAGGGTGGCTAAAGTAAATGTTGGTCCCTTAGAGGACGAGACCGGGAAATTAGTGGTGGGGAACATGGAGATGGCAGAAACGCTGAACAAATACTTTGTATCAGTCTTTCCAGCAGAGGACACTAAAAATATCCCAACAGTGGGCAAACAGGATGCTATAGGAGGGGAGGAGCTACACACGATTAAAATCACTAAGGAGATGGTACTCGGTAAGATAATGGGTCTTAAGGCGGATAAATCCCCAGGACCTGATGGCTTACATCCTAGGGTGTTGAGAGAAGTAGTGGTAGGGTTTGCGGATGCATTGGTGGTAATTTTCCCAAACTCCCTGGTTTCAGGAAAGGTCCCAACAGCTTGGAAAACTGCTAATGTATCGCCCTGATTTAAAAAGGGAGGTAGACAAAAGGCTGGAAACTATAGACCAGTTAGCCTAACATCTGTGGCTGGTAAAATGTTGGATTACATTATTAAGGAAGCAGTAGCAGGACATTTGGTTAAGCATAATTTAATCGGACAGAGTCAGCATGGTTTTATGAAGGGGGAGGCATGTTTGACAAATTTGCTCGAATTCTTTGAGGATCTAACAAACAGTGTGGATAAAGGGGAACCAGTGAATGTGGTGTATTTGGACTTCCAAAAGGCATTTGATAAGGTGCCACACGAAAGATTACTGCACAAGTTAAAAAATCACGGGATGGGGGTAATATACTGATATGGGTGGAAGATTGGCTATCTAAAAGAAAACAGAGAGTTGGGATAAGTGGTTCATTCTCGGGTTGGCAATCAGTAACTAGTGGTGTTCCACAGTGGTCAGTGCTGGGACCCAAACTCTTTACAAACTATATTAAAGATTTGGAGGAGGGGACCAGGTGAAACATATCCAAGTTTGCCGACTATACAAAGATGTGAGGGAAAGCAGTGAGTGAGGAGGGTATAAAAAACCTGCAAAACGACATAGACAGGCTGATTGAGTGGGCAGAAATTTGGCAGATGGAACATAATGTTGGAAAGTATGAGGTTATGCACTTATGCACTTAAGTGTGAGGTTATGCAAAAAATCAAAGAGCAAATTATTATTCAAATGAAGAGAAACAGCAAAGTGCTACAGTACAAAGGGATCTGGGGGTCCTGGTACATGAAACACAGAAGGTTGGTATGCAGGTACAGCAGGTGATCAGGAAGGCGAAAAGAATCTTGGCTTGTATTGCAAGTGGGATGGAGTATAAAAGCAGGGAAGTCCTGCTTCAGTTATACAGGGTACTGGTGAGGCCACACCTGGAATATTGCGTACAGTCTTGGTTTCCATATTTAAGAAAAGATGTACTTGCTCTCGAGTCAGTTCAGAGAAGGTTCACTCGGTTGATTCCAGAGATGAGGGGGTCGACTTATGAGGAAAGGTTGAGAAGGTTGGGCCTCTACTCGTTGGAATTCAGAAGAATGAGAAGCGATCTTATCGAAACATATAAGATTGTGAGGGGGCTTGATTGGGTGGATGCGGGGAGGATGTTTCCACTGATGGGTGAGACTAGAACTAAAGGGCATAATCATTGAATAAGGGGCTGCCGTTTCAAAACTGAGATGAGGAGAAACTTCTTCACTCAGAGGGAAGTAAATCTATGGATTTTGCTAGCTCAGAGAGCTGTGGAAGCTGCGACATTAACTAAATTTAAAAAGGAGATTGGCAATTTCCTAGCTGATAAGGGAATTAGGGGTTAAGGGGAGCGGGCAGGGAAGTGGACATGAGTCTAGTTTCGGATCAGTCATGATCCTATTGAATGGCAGAGCAGGCCAGAGGGGCCGTATAGCCTACTCATGCTCCTACATCTTATGTTATTCACTTCCTTGCCTTCTGTAAAATGCCTGTTGCTTCAATGTCTGCAGGAAATGACATTGGGAACAAGATATTTTAAATGTTTACTTGCACACATTTAACTGTTTCTCACAGTGTCAGAACCATCACGGTTATTATCCAACTTCCGTGTATTTTGTTGCCGACTGCATCTCCCTAACAAACTTAGCTGATCACAGCACGGCTATCAATCAACTCAGTTCCAGTGTGAAAAAAGCTACATTAGCAACGTGTGCAAGACTGGAATGAGAGAGTACCTGGGCCGTGATAACTTATCCTGAGCATTAAGATATTCATTAGTTCTTGCCCCATGCTGCCTAAGACAATTCTCCTCAAGCTGGTTATTTTGCCGGTAATCTCCAAACGGTGATCTCTGGTTACCGACCCTCCTGCCACTGGAAAGCGTTTCTCCTTATTTTGTCGACCAGAACCCCTGGTAATTTTGCAAGCCTCTATTAAATGTCCTCTTAACCTTCTGAGGAAAGCAATCCCAGCTTCTATACACTATCAACATAACTGAAGTCCCTTATCCCTCGGGCCACTCTGTAAGATGTCAAACTGAGGATCTCGCTCTGTATGTCTGGCGGACATAGACATATACTTGAGCTACAGGGGCGTCAAGGGTTATGGGGAGCGGGCGGGAAACTGGCGTAGAGTGGAAAATCTGATCAGCCATGATCTTATGGAATGGCGGGACAGGCTCGAGGGGCCGAATGGCCCAGGCTGCTCCTATTTCTTCTGTTCTTATTCTTCTTTCTCTCCCTTCTGCCTCTTTGTCCCTCGGTCAATTCTTGCTCTGACGGACATTACGTCGCTCACTTCCTCGCTAGTATTGTGGTGAGTATCCCCACCTCGCACACTGGAGACCGGGGTTCAATATCCCGAATGGGAGTATTTTTCACACTCTAGGCAGCGCCTTAAAATGCTACTTGGGAATGATGTACAGAAAAAAATAAAGTAAAATGATTTTAAAAGATGTACCGGCATATGTAGAACTCTATAACAACTTCTTGCATCAATTCCTCTTGATCATTGTGTTTTCCTTCTGTTTGACTTTTGTGTGGAGCACTGAGGAAGGAGAGAGGACAGAGCAATGCAGATAACAGCGGGAGTGAGCACGAATGCTCTTTCAAGGAGTCAGCACTGGCACGATTGGCCGAATGGACTCCCACTGTGCTGCAAGCCTCCATGAATCAGATGGATATCTGCGACACACCCATACAAAGAGAGCACACACCTGTGTTTTTGTATGTGTTTGAGTCTTTGTGCGGCTCAGTATCACACCTGTTGAGATCAGCTAACTCAGCACAGGCCGGGGATAAAGCCTGGTCCTTCCAAAATGCAATGAAACAAGAAACAAATACTTGCCAGGAAAGGCTCAGCGAGTTCGAGAAATCTGTGCGTTTGTATGATTTAAACCACAACGGCTTCGAACCCGATGATACTTCACACTGGTGAAGAAATTCAGTTCACTTTTTCGACACAATTCGAAGCAGCAGAAGCTATGAACAGGTTGAAGCCGGCAAATATGAACACATCTATCACTAAGCAACAACAACATTTGAAGTATACGGCACAGACAAGGAAGAAAGGAAAGAAACATTTTAAGAAAGAGCGGAATTATAAGGGCTTGGGTTTTTATACACTGGCACTGTGTTTCTTTCTGCACTGGGACATCAGAGTGCACAGTGGGCTCATCAGCCACATCAGTTCCTGAAACATGGTTCAATAGGAACTGAGGAGGCAATTCAGCCTCTCGAGCCGGTCAAACAAGATCAGGAGGAGGCCATTCAACCCCTCGAGTCTGTTACACTGGAACAGGAGGCCATTCACCCCGTCGAGCCTGTTACACAGCAACAGGAGGAGGACATTCCGTCCCTCGAGCTTGTTACACAGGAACAGGAGGAGGCCATTCTGCCGCTCGAGCCTGTCAAACAAGATCAGGAGGAGGGCCATTCAGCCACTCGAGCCTGTTACACTGGAACAGGAGGAGGACATTCAGTCCCTCGAGCCTGTTACACAGGAGCAGGACGTTTCAACTCTTTAATGGGGAATTGCTGCAGCTTACCATCAAACTGGAGAATATTTGTACAGAACCTTTAGAAACGTTAGAGATCTCTGCAAAGACAATAAATAATAAAGACATTTAGCCCCTCGCGACTGTTACACTGGAACAGGAGAAGGACATTCAGCCACTAGAGCCTGTTATGGAGGAACAGGAGTAGATTCAGCCCCTCGAGCCTGTTACACAGGAACAGGCCATTCATCCCCTCAAACATGTTACACAGGAACAGGAGAAGCACATTCATTCCCTTGACCCAGTTACACAGGTACAGCTAATTTATTATTAATGTTTCATGTGGTGTGTTTGCTGTGAAATAAATTGTTAAAAACATTTAACCTGCATCGCCCGAGAAACAAACCCGGGGCTCCCGCGTGGCGGGCAAGAATTGTATTTCTGAACCACCAATACACACAGATGAAACAAATTCCATTTTCGGGTAGCTACAATATATTTTTGACTTATGTTAATACAAGCGGGGACACTGCGTTAAAATAAAAAGCAAAATGCAGCAGATGCTGGATCTGGAATTGTTGATTAAATGCTGGAAACAATCCGCAGGTCCTGGAAGATCTGTAGACAGAGAAACACAGGGTTAACCGTTCAGGTCCATGAGCTCTCGGAAGAGCTAAGATTTTGCAGTTTTGTAGGTCCCGTGTGAGTTTCCTTCCAAAGTTTTTAAGCTGCTCAAAAATTACATAATTAAGAAACTAACCTTCACCAAAAGAATAAATAGACCGTGTGGGGATCGAATCTGCAACTTTGGCATTAGTAATACCACGCTCTAACCAACTGAGCTAGCCAACCCAATTGTAACCTTTTATTTAGTACAGTCCCTGTTTCTGGTCTTTGCCAGTTAATTCACTTTCTCTTCGAAGGCTGTAAAAGGAAGACTTGCATTTCTACAGGCCTTTCACAGCCTCAGGACTTCCCAAAATGCTTTACAGCCAATTTATACTGTTTTAACTGTTTTGCTTCTGTGACAGGTAGATTGCTCAGGAGGAGGTCAAGTAGGTTTTCCCACTCGTGTTGGTTCGCTCACCACCTGCCGCAGGCCCAGACAGGCAGCCATATCCTTCAGGACTCTACCAGCTCGGTCAGTATTGCTGCTAACGAGTCACTCTTGGAGATGGACATTGAGGTCCCCCACCAAGAGTACATTATGTGCCCTTGCTGCCTTCATTGCTTCTTCCAAATGGTGTTGAACATGGAGGAGTACTGATTCATCATCTGAGGGATGGTGGTTTTTTGTAATCAACAGGAGGTTTCCTTGCCCATGTTTAACCTGATGCTCTGGGAATTCATGGGGTTCGGAGTCAATGTTGTGGACACCCAGTGCCTTTCCCTCCCGACTGTAAACACTGTGCCGCCTGGTAGATCTGTCCTGCTGGTGGGACTGTATACCCACCTCCTGTTCCACTGTAACAGGCTTGACGGGCTGATTGGACTCCTCCTATTCCGATTTAACATACTCGAGGTGTTGAATGGCCTCCGACTGTTCCACTGTTACAGGCTCGATGGGCTGAATGGTCTCTACTTATTCGAGAGCAAAAAACTGCCGATGCTGGATATCCGAAATAACAACAGAAAACGCTGGAAATTCTCAGCAGGCCAGGCAACATTCGTGGAGAGTGAAACAGAGTCAACGTTTCGGGTCTGCAGAGGGGTTTTGGCCCGAAGCGTTGACTCTGTTTCTTTCTCCATGGATGTTGCCTGGCCTCTACTTATTCCTTTTTAACAGTCTTGAGTGGTGTAAATTGGCTCCTCCTTTTCCTATGTAACAAACTCGATGGATTGCATGACCTCACCTTTTCGTGTGTAACAGTCTCGAGGGTCTGAATGGCCTCCTTCTGTTCTTGTGTAACAGGCTTGACGGGCTGAATTGTCTACTTTATTTCTTGTGTCACTAGCATGAGGGCAGAATGTCCTCCTCCTTTTCCTATGTAGCAGGCTCCAGGGGCACAATTGTCTCCTCCTATTGCAGCGTAACTGGCTCAAGAGGCTGTAAAGTCTACTCTTGCTCCTTTGTGACAGGCTCGAGAAGCTGAATGTCCTTCTCCTGTTCCTCAGTAACAGGCTCGAAGGGCAGAATGGTCTCCTCCTGTTCCACACAAACAGGCTTGATATTCTAAATCTGGTGTCTCTGGATTACTGGTTCAGTAACTCCAAAGGAAAAGTGATCCAACAGTGGCTAACTGCAAAAGTTAAGGACAGCATTAGATTGAAAGAAGAATCTTATAATGTTGTAAAGAATAAAAGTAAGCCTGAGGATTGAGAGAGTTTCAGACACCAGCAAAGGTTGACCAAAAAATTGAGAAAAAGGGAAAAAATTGAACGAGAGAAAGCTAGCAAGAAATATAAAAGCAGAATATAAGAGTTTCTACAAGTATGTAAAAAGGAAAAGAAAAGCAAAAGTAAACGTTGGTCTATCGAGGCTGAAACAGGTGAAATTATTATGGGGAATAAGGAAATGGCAGAAACGTTAAACAAATATTATGTATTGGTCTTCACAGTAGAAGACACAAAACGTGTGCCAAAAATGGCGAGGAACAAGGGGTCTAATGAGGTTGAGGAACTTAACGTAATTAATATGAGTAGAGAAAAAGTACTAGAGAAACTAATGGGACTAAAAGCCAACAAATTCCCTGGACCTGACGGCCTCCATCCTAGGGTTCTAAAAGAGGTGGCTGAAGAGATAGTGGATGCATTGGTTTTGATCTTCCAAAATTCCCTAGCTTCTGGAATGGTCCCAGCACATTGGAAGGTCGCAAATGTATCACCGTTATTCAAGAATGGAGGGAGAGAAAAAACAGGGAACTCCATGCCAGTTAGCCTGACATCAGTCATCAGGAAAATGCAGGAATCTATTGTTAAGGAAGTGTTATCAAGTTACTTAGGAAATCATAACATGATTAGGCAGAGTCAACATGGTTTTATGAAAGGGAAATGCTGTTTGACAAATTTATTAGGTTTTTCAGGGTGTAACTAGCATGGTAGATAAAGAGTAATCAGTGGATGTGGTATATTTGGATTTCCAAAACGCATTCGATAATGTGCCACTTAAAAGACTTTTACACAAGATTTGGGCTCATGGGGTTGGGGGTAATATAGTAGCATGAATAGAGGATTGGTTAACGGACAGAAAACAGAGAGTAGGGATAAACAGATATTTGTCAGGTTTGCAGGCTGTAACTAGTGGGGTGGCGCAAGGATCGGTGTTGGGGCCTCAGCTATTTACAGTTTATATTAATGACCGAGATGAAAGCACCGAGTGTAATGTATCCAGGTTCGCTGATAATAAAAAGCCAGGTGGGACAGTAAGCTGAGAAGAGAACACAAAGAGTCTGCAAAGGGATATAGATAGATTAAGTGAGTGGGCGGTAAGGTGGCAGATGGAGTATAATGTCAGGAAATATGTGGTTATTCACTTTGGTAGGAAGAGAAAAACAGAATAATTTTTAATTGGTGAGGAACTTTCAAATGTTTGTGTTCAGAGAGATTTGGGAGTCATCGGGCAAGAAATACAGAAAGCTGGCGTGCATGTACAGCAAGTAATAAGGAAGGCAAATGGAATGTTGGTCTTTATTGCAAGGAGGTTGGAGTACAGGAGTAAGGCAGTCTTATCACTATAGTACAAGGCCTTGGTGAGACCACACCGAGAGTACTGCTCACAGTTTTGACCTGCTTATCTAAGGAAGGATATATTTGCCTTTCAGGCAGTGCAACAAAGGTTCACTTGATTGATTCCTGGGATGAGATGGCTGTCCTATGATGAGAGATTGTGCAGAATGCGGATATACGCTCTGGAGTTTAGAAGAATGAGAAGTGATGTCATTGAAATATACATGATTCTGAAGGGGATTGGCAGGGTAGATGCTGAGAGGTTGTTTCCCCTGGCTGGATGTGTCTAGAACTAGGGGGCATAGTATCAGGATAAGGGGTAGGCCATTCAAAACTCAGATGAGGGAGAATTTCTTCACTCAGAGGGTTGTGAATCTTTGGAATTCTCTGCCCCAGAGGGCGGTGAGTGCTGAGCCTTTGAGTATATTCAAGGCTGAGATAGATTGTCAGACTCTAGGGGAAATCAAGGGAAATGGAGATGAGGTGGGGAAGTGGAGTTGAGGTCGATGATCAGTCATGACCTTATTGAATGGTGGAGCAGGCTCGAAGGGCCATATGACCTACACCTGCTCTTATTTCTTACGTTCTTATGTTCTTATAACCACAATGTTAATATGATTGGATTCAACCTGTGTAACAGGCTGGAGAGTCTGAATAGCCCCCTCCTGTTCCTGTATGACAGGCCGTGGGACTGAATGGCCTCATCCTTTTCATGAGCAACAGTCTTGAAGGGCTGAATGGCTTCTTCATTTTCCTGTATAACTGGCTCGACAGGCTGAATAGTCTCCTCCTGTTCCCGTATAAAAGCCTCAAGGGGCTGAATGGCCTCCTCCTGTTCCTGTATAACATGCTCGAGGGGCTGAATGGCCTCCTCCTGTTCCATTGATACAGACTCGAGGGGCTGATTGGCGTCCTACTGTTTCTGTATAAAAGGCTTGAGGGGCGGAATGGCCTCTTCCTGTTTACGTGTAACTGACTCAAGGGGCTGAATGGCATCCTCCTGTTCATGGATAACAGGATTTAAGGCCTGAATGGCCTCCTCCTATACCTGTGTAACCGAATCGAGGGGCTGAAAGGCCTCCTCCTGATCCAGGGTAACAGGCTTGAGGGGCAGAATGGCCTCCTTCTGTTCCTGTATGATAAGCACGATGGGCTGAATGCCCTCTTCCTATTCCAGTGTAAAACAATCGAGGGGCAGAATGGCTTCCTCCTTTTCCTGCATAACAGGCTTAACAGGCTGAATAACCTCCTCCTGTTCCCACAAAACAGGCTCGATGCCCTGAATGGCTTCTTCCTGTTTATGTGTAACAGAGTCGAGGAGCTGATTGGCCTCCTCATCTTCCTGTATAACAGACTTGGGAGGCTGAATTTCCTCCTCCTGTTCCTGTGTAACAGGCTCGAAGGGCTGAATGACCTCCTCCTATTCCTGTGTAATGGGCTCGATGGGCTGAATGGCCTCCTCCTGTTCCCGTATAACTGGCTTGAGGGACTTAATGACTTCCTCCTGTTACTGTATAATAGGCTCGAGGGGCTGAATGGCCTCTTCCATTTCTTGTATGACAGGCCGAGGGGCTGAATGGCCTCATCCTTTTCACGAATAACAGGCTTCAGGGGCTGAATGGCCTCCTGCTGCTCCTGTCTAACAGACTCGCTGGGCTGAATGGACTCCTCCTGTTCCTGTATAGCAGACTCGAGGGGCTAAATGGCCTCCTCCTTTTCATGTATAACAGGCTTGTAGGGCTGAATGGCTTCCTCCTTTTCCTGTATATCTGGCACGACAGGTTGAATAGCCTCCTCCTGTTCCCGTATAACAGGCTCAAGGGGCTGAATGGCTTCCTCCTGTTCCCATATAACATGCTCAAGGGGCTGAATGGCCTTCTCCTGTTCCATTGATACAGACTCGAGGGACTGATTGGCGTCCTACAGTTTCTGTATAAAATGCTTGAGGGGCTGAATGGCCTCTTCCTCTTTATGTGTAACAGACTCAATGGGCTGAATGGCCTCCTCCTGCTCATGTACAACAGGCTTGGAGGCCTGAATGGCCTCCTCCTATTCCTGTGTAACCGAATCGAGGGGCTGAAAGGCCTTCTCCTGATCCTGTGTATCAGGCTTGGGAGGCAGAATGGCCACCTTCTTTTCCTGTATGATAGGCACGATGGGCTGAATGCCCTCTTCCTATTCCTGTGTAACAGAATCGAGGGGCTGAATGGCTTCCTCTTTTTCCTGCATAACAGGCTTAACACGCTGAATAACCTCCTCCTGTTCCCACATAACAGGCTCGATGTCCTGATAGGCCTCTTCCTGTTTATTTGTAAAAGAGTGGAGGAGCTGATTGGCCTCCTCCTGTTCCTGTATAACAAACTCGAGGGGCTGAATGTCCTCCTCCTGTTCCTGTGTAACAGGTTCGAGGGGCTGAATGGCCTCCTCCTATTCCTTTGTAACAGGATCGAGGGGCTGAATGGCCTCCTCCTTTTCCCGTATAACAGGCTTGAGTGACTGAATGACTTCCTCCTGTTACTGTATAATAGACTCGAGGGGCTGAATGGCCTCTTCCAGTTCATAAGAACATAAGAACGTAAGAAATAGGAGCAGGAGTAGGCCAATCAGCACCTCGAGCCTGCTCCGCTATTCAATAAGATCATGACTGATCTGATCCTAGCCGCCAATCTACTATCACAGAACCATCTCCTGAATCTAACAGAATTAGACACACGAAATAGGAGCAGGATCAGGCTACACGGCCCCTGGGCCCGCTCCGCTACCCACAGGGCCATGTCCGATCCGAACCTAGACTAATGTCCAAATTCCTGCCCGCTCCCTGTAACCCTTAATTCGCTTTACTTCTAGGAAACTGTCTATTTCTGTTTTAAATTTATGTAATGATGTAGCTTCTACAGCTTTTTGGGGCAGCATTTTCCATGGACCTACCACCCTCTGAGTGAAGTCGTTCCTCCTCATCTCAGTTTTGAAAGAGCAGCCATTTATTCTAAGACTATGCCCCCTAGTTCTAGGTTCACTCATCATCGGGAACATTCTCCCCGCATCCACCCGATCCAACCCCTTCACAATCTTATATGTTTCAATAAGATCGCCTCTCATTCTTCTGAACTCCAATGAGTAGAGTCCCAATCTACTCAACCTCTCCTCATTTGTCCATCCCCTCATCCCCGGGATTAACCGAGTGAACCTTCTTTGTACTGACTCGAGAGCAAGTATGTCTTTTCATAATTATGGACACCAAAACTTTATGCAATATTCCAGGTGCGGTCTCACCAATACCTTGTACAACTGAAGCAAAACCTCATTATTTTTATATTCTATTCCCCTAGCAATGAAAGCCAACATTCCATTGGCCTTCTTAATCATTTACTGCACCGGCATACTAATCTTTTGAGTTTCGTGTACCAGGACCCCCAGATCCCTTTGTACTTTAGTAGTTTCCAGTTTCTTGCCATTAAGATAATAACTTGCTCTACGATAAAGTGCATAACCTCGCACTTTCCTGTATTGTATTCCATCTGCCAAATCTCTGCCACTTACTTAGACTGTCTATGTCCCCTTGCAGGTTTTTTTTATATCCTCCTCATTCACTACTTTCCCTCCCATCTTAGTATCATCTGCAAACTTTGATATGTTACACTCGGTCCCCTCCTACAAATCGTTATTATAGATTGTAAAGAGTTGGGGACCCAGCACTGAACCCTGCACAACACCACTAGTTACTGATTGCCAGTCTGAGAATGAACCATTTATCCCAACTCTCTGCCTTCTGTTAGATATCCAATCCTCTATCCATGCCAGAATATTACCCCAGCCCCGTGATTTTTTATCTTAAGCAATAATCTTTTGTGTGGCACTTTGTCAAATGCCTTTTGGAAGTCTAAATACACTACGTCCACTGGTTCCCCTTTATCCACCCACATATTACTTCCTCAAAGATCTCCAGCAAATTTGTCAAACATTACTTCCCCTTCATAAAACCATGCTGACTTTGTCCTATTAAATTATGATTATCCAAAGGTCCTGTTACTGTCTCCTTAATAATGGACTCCAAAATTTTACCTACCACAGATGTTAGGCTAACCGGTCTATAGTTTCCAGCCTTCTGTCTACTGCCCTTTTTAAATAAGGGTGTTACTTTAGCAGTTTTCCAGTCTGCCGGGACCTTTGCTGAGTACAGGGAGTTATGGAAAATTATTACCAATGCATCCACAATCCCTGCCGCCACTTCCCTCAAGACCCTAGGATGTAAGACATCAGGTCCAGGTGATTTATCCGCCTTGAGTCCCATTATTTTACCGAGTACCACTTCCTTAGTGATTTTGATCGTGTTTAGCTCCTTCCCCCTTAGCGCGCTGTTTGTCCAGTGTTGGGATATTCTTAGTGTCTTCTACTGTAAAGACTGATGTAAAATATTCATTCAGTGTTTTTGCCATCTCCATATTTCCCACCATTAATTTCCCGGTCTCGTCCTCTAAGGGACCAACATTTACTGTAGCCACCCTTTTTCTTTTTATATAACTATAAAAACTCATACTGTCTGTTTTTATATTTTTTGCTGATTTACTTTCATAATCTATCTTCCCTTTCTTAATCAATCTTTTTGTTATTTTTTGCTGTCTTTTAAAGTTTTCCCAATCCTCTATCCTCCCACTAGATTTGGCTAACTTATATGCCCTTGTTTTTAGTCGAATACTATCCTTAATTTCTTTACTGAGCCACGGATGGCTGTCTTTTCTTTTACACCCTTTTCTTCCCAGTGGAATATATTTTTTTTGGAAGTTGTGAAATAACTCCTTAAATGTACACCACTGATCATGTATCCTCTTCCCTTTAATCTATTTTCCCAATCCACTCTACTCAATTCCACTCTCATATCTTCATAGTCTCCCTAATTCAAGTTTTGCACGCTTGTTTAAGATCCAACCTTCTCACCCTCTAATTGAATGTGGAATTCAACCATTTTATGATCAGTCATTCCAAGGGGATCCTTTACTAGGACATTTTTAATTAATCCTGTCTCGTTACACAGGACCAGATCTAAGCTTGCTTGCCCACTGGTCGGTTCAGTTGCATGCTGCTCAAGAAACCCATCCCTAATACACTCAATGAACTCATCCTCAAGGCAGCCCTGCCCAATTTCATTTGTCCAATTAATATGATAGATAAAATCCCCCATAATTATAGATGTTCCCTTATTACATGCCTCAACTATTTCCTGATTGATACTCCATCCAACAGATTTGCAACTGTTCGGAGGTCTATAGACTACGCCCACTAGTGTTTTTTTCCCCTTATTATTCCTTACCTCCACGCAAACTGCTTCATTATCCTGATCTTTTGACCCAATATCATTTCTCTGTATTACAGTGATTCCTTCCTTTATTAACATAGCCACCCCACCTCCTTTCCTTCCTGCCTTTCCTTCCTGATCGTTAAATAACCTGGTATGTTTAATTCCCAGGCATTGTCACCCTGCAGCCATGTTTCTGTAATAGCCACAAGATCATACCCATATGTAGTTATTTGTGCCATTAACTCGTCTATTTTGTTACGAATGCTACGTGCATTCAGATAGAGAACTTTCAAATATGTTTTGTGACACTTAGTTCCTGCTTTTGCCCTTTTTATTACTTTACCTTTTACTCCATACCTTCTGCCCCTTCCTGACACACTCTGGCTTTTAATTTCCCCACTGCTACCGAAGTCTATGACCTTCTCTGTTGTCATTTTTATTATTTGCTCTCTCGGAACCTCCCCCCCACTTGTTAGTTTAAAGCCCTCTCTACAGCCCTTTTTATATGATCCGCCAGGACTCTAGTCGCAGCACTGGCCAAGTGAAGCCCGTCCCAATGGAACAGTTCCCTCCTGCCCCAGTACTGGTACCAGTGTCCCAGGAAGCAAAACCCATTTCTCCCACACCAGCCTTTGAGCCTCGCATTTAACTCACTAATTTTATTTGTCCTAGCCAAATTCGCTCGTGGCTCAGGTAATAATCCAGAGATTATTACCCTTAAGGTTCTGTTTTTGCTAATTTGACCCCTAGCTGCTCATACTCCTTTAACAGAACCGGCTTCCTAGTCATATCTACGTCGTTTGTACCAACATGGACCACGACAACTGGATCCAACCCCTCCCACTGCAAGTTTCTTTCAAGCCTAGAGGAGATGTCCTTAACCCTGGCACCGGGTAGGCAAGACAGCCTTCGGGGCTCTCGCTCTCAGCTGCAGAGAACTCTGTCTATCCCCTTAATAATACTATCCCCTACCACTACAATATTTCTATTTACTTGCCCTCTTGAGTGGCCCCACATTCCACGGTGCTGTGGCCAGGTTGCTCTGCCTCCCTGCAGTCCCTGCTCCTGTCCCCACAGGGAGTAAGAACCTCGAACCTGTTGGACAAGAGCAAGAGCTGCGTCTCCTGCAGCTCTACCTCCTGGATCCCCGTACCTGCCTCACTCGTAGTCACACCGTCCTGTCCGTGACCATGGGCTACATCTGAATTAATTAACTTCATATTTGTGACCACCTCCTAATACACAGAGTCCAGATACTTCTCTGCCTCCCTGATGTGTCGCAGTGTCTGAAGCTCAGACTCCAGCTCATCAACACGGAGCTGGAGTTCCTGTAGCAGCAGACACTTGTCACAGACGTAATCACCGTGAGACTCAATGGGGTTCACCGGCTCCCACTTCTCGCAACAGTAACACATCACCTGCTCCATTCTATGTAATTAATTAAATTTATTATTGTTAGTTATGGACACCCTCTGCCCGATTTTAGATGCTAGTATCCCCTTTAATTAATTGGATTTAAATTAAATCAATCCCTCTAGTTATACCAGTTAAATGGTTTACCAACTGTCACTCTGCACCAGAAAGGCCTTATTAACTACAACCCACAGAGTTAAAGTTTGAAAAGAGCACCTAACACCACACTTACCCACAGTCAGAGCACTCTTTGATGACTCGCACTCAGTGCTTGCTCGCACTAGGCTGGTCTTTTTATACTCTTTGTTTGTTTACAGCCAAATGAGTCACCCCTGCTGATAGGTTAGAAAACTGGTTTCCACTGCCCGCTGTGCCAATTTACTCCTACTGCAGTGTAATCTTGTTTTACTCTTCTTAAACCAACAGAATCCCAAATATTTAACTTTTCCCCTTTACTTAAATTGCTTAAGTAATCTTATCAAGAATGATTTAAAGAGAAATAACAATTAAAGAACTCTCACACTTACCCAAACTCAGAGCACTCTTTGATGACTCGCACTCAGTGCTTGCTCGCACTAGGATTGGTCTTTTTATACTGTTTGTTTGTTTACAGCCAAATGAGTCAGCCTTGCTGATTCGTTAGAAAACTGGTTTCCACTGCCTGCTGTGCCAATTTAGTCCTACTGCAGTGTAACCTTGTTTTACTCTTAAACCAACCGAATCCCAAATATTTAACTTTTCCCCTTTACTTAAACTGCTTAAGTAATCTTATCAAGAATGATTTAAAGTGAAATAACAATTAAAGAACTAAAACACTTACCCAAACTCAGAGCACACTTTGATGACTCGCACTCAGTGCTTGCTCGCACAAGCAGGTCTTTTTATACTCTTTGTTTGTTTACAGCCAAATGAGTCACCCCTGCTGAAATGTTAGAAAACTGGTTACCACTGCCTGCTGTGCCAATTTACTCCTACTGCAGTGTAATCTTGTTTTACTCTTCTTAAACCAACAGAATCCCAAATATTTATCTTTTCCCCTTTACTTAAATTGCTTAAGTAATCTTATCAAGAATGATTTAAAGAGAAATAACAATTAAAGAACTCTCACACTTACCCAAACTCAGAGCACTCTTTGATGACTCGCACTCAGTGCTTGCTCGCACTAGGACTGGTCTTTTTATACTGTTTGTTTGTTTACAGCCAAATGAGCAAGCCTTGCTGATTCGTTAGAAAACTGGTTTCCATTGCCTGCTGTGCCAATTTAGTCCTACTGCAGTCTAACCTTGTTTTACTCTTAAACCAACCGAATCCCAAATATTTAACTTTTCCCCTTTACTTAAACTGCTTAAGTAATCTTATCAAGAATGATTTAAAGTGAAATAACAATTAAAGAACTATAGCACTTACCCAAACTCAGAGCAAACTTTGATGACTCGCACTCAGTGTAACAGACTCGAGTGGCTGATTGGCCTCAGCCTGTTCCTGGGTAACAGGCTCGAGGGGCTGAATTGCCTCCTCCTGTTCATGAATAACAGGCTTAATGGGCTGAATGGTCTCCTACTCTTCCTGTATAACAGACTCGATGATCTGAATAGCCTTCTCCTGTTCCTATATAATTGACTCGAGTAGCTGAATGGCCTCCTCCTGTTCCTGTGCAACAGGCTTGAGGGGCTGATTGGCCTCCTCCTGTTCCTATATAATAGACTCGAGCAGCTGAATGTCCTCCTCCTGATACCGTGTAAAAGGCTTTAGTGGCTGAATGGCCTCCTCCTGTTACTGTGTAACAGGCGTTAGGCGCTGAATGGCCTCCTACTTTCCCTGTATAACAGACCCGAGTGGCTGAATGGCCACCTCCTGCTCCTGTGTAACAGGCTCAAGGGGCTGAATTGCCTCCTCCTCTTCCTGAATAACAGACTCGAAGAACTGAATAGCTTCCTCCTGTTCCTATAAAACAGACTCGAGGGGCTGAATGCAATCCTCCTTTTCCTGTATAACAGGCTCGACAGGCTGAATGGCCTCCTCCTCGTCCTGTGCAACAGGCTTTCGTGGCTGAATGACCGGCTCCTGTTCAATTGTAACAGGCTTGAGGGGCTGAATGGCCTCCTCCTGTTTTTAAGTAACTGGCTCGCGTGGCTGTCTGGCCTCCTGCTGTGCATGTATAACAGGATCGAGGGGCTGAATGGCCTCCTCCTGTTCATGTATAACAGGCTTGAGTGGCTGAATGCCCTCCTCCTGTTATTGTATAACAGACTCGTGTGTCTGAATTGCCTCCTCCTGTTCTTGTATAACAGGCTACAGGGGCAGAATTGCCTCCTGCTGTTCCTAAGCTAAAGGGCCATGGGAGTGAATGGCCTCCTCCTGCTCCTGTGTAAAAGACTCGAGGGGTTGAATTGAATCGTCCTGTTCCTGTGTAAGAGATTCAGGGGTTGAGAGGACTCAGAGCGAATGTGGGGTGGGACGGGAGCCACTTGTGTAAAAGGAAGTGTCGGGGCGGCAGTTTCCCTTCACTGAATTACCGATTTACTACCAAATGTACCGTCAGTAGAGGAAACACCGAACCCTGACCCAAAATCCGACTCTGGTGGAATTCGAACCAACAACGTTTTGAAAGATTTTATCTTTCACATAGCTAGAAGTCCAATGCTCTTTCCATTGCACCACAGAGCCAATTGCATGACACATTATTACAAAAGCAAAATAGTGTTGATGTTGGAAATCTGAAATATAAATAGACAAAATGCTGGAAGCACCCTGCAAGTCAGGCAGCTTTTAAAAGGGATCTACTTTCAGTCCCGGATCATTCTGTGTCTGTCGAAAAGGGATATGCTGTCAGTCCCGGATCATTCTGTGCCTGTTTAAAAGGGATGTGATGTGAGTCCCGGTTCATTCTGTGTCTGTTTAAAAGGGATGTGCTGTCAGTCCCAGATCATTCTGTTTCTGTTTAAAAGGGATGTGCTGTCAGTCCCAGATCATTCTGTGTCTGTTTAAAAGTGATGTGTTGTCAGTCCCGGGTACAACCACTGTCTGGCAACACACAAGCTACCTAATATCTAGCAGAAGGCACATATAATAGCACTATTAAAGCCTGGAATAGATCCCTCAGATCCTAAGAGTTTTCGGCCAATTTCATTGCTTTGCCACACCTATAAGCTGTTTGAACGCCTGATACCCAATAGGATAGCACCAACTGTAGATGAGAAAATCATTCCAGAGCAAGCAGGATTCCGCCCCGGCAAATCAATAACAAGCCAACTGCTCAACCTCACACAACACATCGAAGATGGTTTTGAGCAAGGGATGGTAACAGGTGCTGTTTTTGTAGACCTGTCAGCAGCATACGATACAGTGAACCATAGACGTCTCCTCTGCAAGATTCTAGAGATGACAACAGAGATTCACTTAACAGAGCTGTTAGAAAGCTTGCTTCAGAATCGCCGGTTCTATGTTGAACTAGGTGGGAAGTGCAGCAGGTGGCGTATTCAGAAGAATGGTCTTCCTAAGGGAAGCATGCTTGCACCGCTGCTGTACCACAGCTACACGAATGACCAACCTATAGATGGTGTCACACGCCGTTTTATGTATGCTGATGAATTATGTGTCACTGCCCAAAGCACTGATTTTAACACTGTGGAGAAAACGCTTTCTGAGGCCGTGGAGGGACTAAAATCCTATTATGAAGAAAACCACCTTCGCGCAAACCCATCAAATATGCAAGTTTGTACATTCCACCTCAGAAACTGTGAAGCCAAACGCCAGCTGAAAGTAACCTGGTGTGGAGCAACACTGACGCATTGCGAGCACCCTATCTACTTAGGAGTCACCCTTGACTGATGCCTCACCTTCAAGAACCACATCGAGAAGAAAAAGGCAAAAGTGAGCGTACAAAACAACATCCTGAATAAGCTCACTAACACAAGATGGGGAACAAGTCCGAAAACATTGTGAACCAGTGCACTTACTCTTTGCTATTCCACTGCTGAATACGCCTGCCCTGCATGGGAAAGGTCTACTCATTCCAAGAAGATGGATGCCGTTCTGAATGGAAGCTGCCGATTTATCACAGGTTGCTTAAAACCAACAAACATCAACAGTCTATATATCCTCGCGGGTATCGCTCCCCCTGATATAACAAGAACGGTAGCCAGCAAGAAAGAACGACTCCGTCAAACATCAGATGAGAGACACCCTCTGCATTGTCATACACCTACACCAAGCCGCCTAAAGTCAAGAAAGAGCTTCATGAACAGTGTTGTTCCATTACAATCAACCTCATCTGAAGCCCGCATCGCCTTGTGGAAAGACCGGCTTGCCAGGCTTGAACAACCCCCTGCGCTGGAAATTCTACCTGATGAAAGCCTTCCCCCAGGAGCTGATTGCAACTGGGCTATCTGGAAGTGCCTTAACAGATTTAGGACCGGTGTAGGTTGCTCAACGGTGTCACTAAGCAAATGGGGATATTCAACCTGCCCGACAACTTGTGAATGTGGAACTGAGGCACAGACTATGCAACATCTCCTGCAATGCCCATCGTTGCAGATCTTGCCGAATTCAACAACAAGGCACAAAAATGTGTCCAGTTCTGGCAGGGCTATGTATAGACTGTCCATGAACACGATAAGAAGAAGAAGAAGTCCCCGGTCATTCAGTGACTGTTTAAAAGGGATGTGCTCTCAGTCCCGGATCATTCTGTGTCTCTTTAAAAGGGATCATCTGGCTGCCCCGGATCATGCTATGTCTGTTTAAAACGGATGTAGCATAATAATATAGAGTCTGCACCACAGAAACAGTCCATTTGCACGAACTGGTCTCCACACGAGGCTCCTCCTTCTCTACTTCCACTCACCAGAAAAAAGCCAGGATCAGTAATGGTAACCTGATGCGCTATCAATTACTCAAAAGACTGAGGTTAAGCGAGTAACTAACAGGCTTTTATTAACAAGAGAATGAAGTTGTGCCTCGAGTGGTCGACCAGTCCAGAATACAGAGGGACTGTGGAGCAGTCACCTTTATACCTGGACTCGTGGGAGGAGACAGCCGAGGCATGTACAGACATGTGCACAGTGGAATACAAACAGTGGTTTACCACATTCACCCCTTGTTTAAAAATGACTCCGGTGGGGTGAAGTTTATTAAAAGTTTGTGTATTGGAGTCTCTCCGGAGGTCTTGTCTGCCACTGTGAGCGACGTGGCGATGGCAGGGGTAGTGGAGCTTCCAGCGTCGAGTGCCGCGTAGGCTGGGGCACTGGTTTGTAGTCCTCGTGGGTGTCGAGCGGGTCGCGAGGCCCAGGTGTGCCGTCTGCTGGGGTTGGATATTGGATCGTGTGGGGGGTGGGAGTGGGTAGTGGGTTACTGGGGCCACCGATGGTGCGAGGTCTCATATTGAGACTGTGTCCTCCCGCCCGTCCGGGTACGCAATGTAAACGTACTGGGGGTTGGCGTGGAGGAGGTCGACCCTCTCGAGCAGGGGGTCCATTTTATGGGTCCTCACGTGTCTTCTCAGTAGGACCGGCCCTGGGGACGTCAGCCATGGAGGTAGCGATGTCCTTGATGTGGACTTCCTTGGGAAGACAAACATTTTCTCATGAGGGGTGGTGTTAGTGGCAGTGCAGGGCAGTGACCGAATAGAGTGGAGCGCATCGGGCAGCACATCCTGCCAGCGGGAGGTCGGAAGACCCCTAGACTTTAAGGCTAGCAGGGCAGCCTTCCAAACTGTCGCATTCTCTCTTTCCACCTGTCCATTCCCCCGGGGGTTGTAACTGGTGGTCCTGCTTGTGGCAATACCCCTAGCGAGCAGGTACTGGCGGAGTTTGTCGCTCATCAACGATGAGCCCCGGTCGCTATGGATATAGCTGGGGAACCGAACAGGGTGAAGAGGTCGTTCAGACATTTAATGACCGTGGCACTGGTCATGTCCGGGCAGGGGATGGTGAACGGGAAACGGGAGTACTTATCAATAATGTGGAGGAAGTACACATTGCTGTCAGAGGAGGGGAGAGGCCCTTTAAAATCAACGCTCAGGCGCTCGAAGGGGCGAGTGGCTTTTATCGCGTGAGCTCTGTCTGGTCTATAAAAGTGCGGTTTGCAGTTAACGCAGACTTGGCAGTCCTGGTCATGGTCCTGACCTCCTCAATGGAGTAAGGCAGGTTGCGGGCCTTGATGAAGTGGAAGAACCTGGTGACCCACGGGTGGCAGAGGTCATTGTGGAGGGCCCGCAGTCTATCGATCTGCGCGCTGGCGCAGGTGCCGCGCAATAGAGCATCCGGGGGTTCATTGAGCTTCCCGGGCCGGTACAAGATCTCATAATTGTAGGTGGAAAGTTCGATTCTCCACCTCAAGATCTTGTCGTTTTTGATTTGCTCCTCTGCTTGTTGTTAAACATAAAAGCAACTGAACGCTGGTCAGTGAGCAGGGTAAATCGTTTTCCGGCCAGGTAGTGCCTCCAATGATGCACAGCCTCCACAATAGCTTGGGCCTCCTTCTCAACAGCGGAGTGTCTGGTCTCCGGGCCCTGGAGGGTTTGTGAAAAGAAGGCCACGGGTCTCCCAGCCTGATTAAGGGTAGCGGCCAGGGCAAAGTCGGACGCATCGCTTTCCACCTGGAAGGGGAAGGATTCGTCCACTGCGTGCATGGTGGCTTTGGCAATGTCCTCCTTGATACGGTGGAAGGCTAAGCGGGCCTCTGCCATCAATGGAAAAGAGGTGGACTTGATCAGCGGACGGGCCTTGTCCGCATAGTAGGGGACCCACTGGGCATAATAGGAGAAAAACCGTCGGCACCTCTTCAGGGCCTTGAGGCAGTGGGGCAGTGCGAGCTCCATAAGGGGACGCATCCGGTCGGGATCAGGACCGATGACTCCGTGTTCCACAACACAGCCAAGGATGGCGAGGCAGGTTGTGCAGAATATGCACTTCTCCTTGTTATACGTCAGGTTCAGGAGTTGGGCAGTGCAGAGGAATTTTTCGAGGTTTGCGTCATGGTCCTGCAAATCATGGCCGCAGATGGTCACATTGTCCAGATATGGGAAAGTGGCCTGCAACGCATTTTGATCGACCATCCGATCCATCTCCCTTTGGAAGTCGGAGGCCCCATTGGTGACGCCAAAGGGTACCCTAAGGAAGTGACAGAGGCGGGCGTTTGCCTCAAAGGCAGTATACTAGCGGTCCTCAGGGCGGATAGGGAGCTGGTGGTACGCTGATTTCAGGTCAATGGTCGAGAAGACGCGGTACTGCGTGATCTGTTTGACAATATCAGCTATGCGGGGGAGTGGGTAAGCTTCCAGCAGGGTGTAGCGATTTATTGTCTGGCTGAAGTCGATGACCAGGCGCTGCTTCTCGCCGGTCTTAATGACCACAGCCTGGGCTCGCAAGGGGCTGGTGCTGCCCTCAATAATCCCCTCCTTCAGGAGCCGCTCCACTTCGGTTTTAATGAAAACCCTGTACCCGGCACTGTATCGCCTGCTCTTTGTGGCGATGGGCTTACAGTCGGGGGTGAGGTTAGCAAACAGTGGCGGGGGGGTGACTCTGAGTGTGGAGAGGTTGCACCTGGTGCGCGGCGGGCTATTTGGAAGCTGCTGGCTGTGGACTGTGAGTGGGGGGAGGGGTCCACCGTACGCCATCGTAACACTTTTAAGGTGGCACAGAAAAACTAACCCCAGTAGAACAGCAGCACAGAGGTGGGGCAAGACCAGAAGTTTAAAATTATCATACACAGTCCCATCTACTAAGAGTGTCACCACGCAGTAGTCACCAATGTCCGCCGACTGGGACTCGGAGGCCATAGAAATCCACTGGTGCACAGGCAGGACTGGGAGAGAGCAACTCCGCACCGTGTCGGGGTGGATGAAGCTCTCCGTGCTCCCAGAGTCAAAAAGGCAACTTGTTTCGTGACCATTTACCTTAATGTCCAATGTGGATCGGGCCAGTTGGTGCGGTCTCGCTTGGTCCAGCATAACAGAGGCCAGCGTAGGGGTCGGTGTGTCGTTGCGGGTATCAGATGAGGTGGTGTTGGGGGCCTGCTGCATCCCGGCTGGCGTCCAAGATGGCAGCGTCCATGATCCCCATGTGGCTGGAGGCGTCCAAAATGGCTGCTGTTCTGGTGGTTCGCACATGGCTGGGGAGGCCCAAGATGGCGGCCCGCACGGTCCACACGCGGCGATGCTGGGGTTTGGGGTGGCTTTGGCCCTGCAGAGGCTGGCGTAGTATCCCTTCTTCCCGCAGCCCGAGCAGATCGAATTTTTCGCCGGGCAGCGTGCTCTGGGGTGTTTGGCCTGGCCACAGAAGTAGCATTTCTGGCCTTGGGACACTGCTGCGGTAGTTGGCCCATTGCTGGAAGAGGCTGGGGTGGCACGGCGCCATGAGACGGTCCTACTGAGTCCCAGGCTATCGTTCCCTGCGGTGTCCACGGTGTAGAGGAGTAGGTATCCATGCCCCGGTAGGCTGCGTCTAATGATAGTGCGAGTTCAGAGGCCTTGTTGAGGTCGAGGTCACTCTGCTCCAACAGTCGCTGTCGGGTGTAATTGGACCTGTGGCCCGCTACAAAAGTGTCCCGGACAAGTTCCTCTGTGTACACGGTGGCCTTTACATCCTTACAACCACATGCCCGGCCAAGCACAGACAGTGCCTGAAGATATTCCTCGGTCGATTCCGCAGGTTGTTGTTTACGAGTCCCCAGGAGGTGCCTGGCGTACACCTCGTTCACTGGGCGCGTGTACTGGTCCTTGAGGAGCTTGATAGCAGCCGTGTACGAGGTCGCATCCTGGATGACCGAGTACGCTCGGTGGTTCACTTTGGAGGTCAGGACATCCAGTTTGTCCTCATCCGATTTGACCGTTGCAGCGGAGGCGGTCAGGAATTTTTCAAACACCTAAGCCAGTGAGCAAACTTGGTGGATGCGTCCCGATGGTCTAAGTCCAGGCATGCTGGTGTGAGGATCTTCTCCATTATAAAAATCTTGTAATAAAATTGATGCGCTATCAATTACTCAAAAGACTGAGGTTAAGCGAGTAACTAACAGGCTTTTATTAACAAGAGAATGAAGGTGTGCCTCGAGTGGTCGACCAGTCCAGAATACAGAGGGACTATGGAGCAGTCACCTTTATACCTGGACTCGTGGGAGGAGTCAGCCGAGGCATGTACAGACATGTACACACTGGAATACAAACAGTGGTTTACCACATAACCATGAAACTATCGGATTGTCGTAAAAACCCATCTGGTTCACTAATGTCTTTCAGGGAAGGAAATCTGCCGTCCTTACCTGGTCTGGCCTATGAGTGGCTCCAGACCCACAGCAATGTGGTTTACTCCTAACTGCCCTCTGAAATGGCCTAGCAAGTCACTCAGTTGTAACAAACCGCTGCATAACAAAGTAATAACAATGAATCTGGGCGAATCACTTGTCCTGATCCATAGCAGCTTTCTGCTGAGGTCCCCACCACCACAGAAGCCAGTCTTCAACCAATTTGATTCACTCCACGTGATATCTAGAAACGGCTGAGCACACTGCAGACAGCAAAGGCTATGGGCCCTGACAACATCTCGGCTGTCATGCTGGAGACTTGTGATCCAGAATTGGTTGCACATCTAGCCAAGCGGTTCTAGTGCAGCTACAACACTGGCATCTAACCAACAATGTGGAAGACTGCCCAGGTATGTCCTGTCCACAAAAAGAAGGACCAATCCAATCCAGTCAATTACCACCCCATCAATCCACTCTCAATCATCAGCAAAGTGATGGATGTTGTCATGGACAGTGCTATCAAGCGGCACTTACTCACCAATAACCTCCTAATTGATGCCCAGTGCGAGTCATTGCCCTTGACATCAAGGCAGCATTTGACTGAGTGTGGCATCAAGGAGCCCTCGTAAATCTGAAGTCAATGGGAATCGGGGGGGTGGGCTGGAAACTCTCCTTAGGTTGGAGTCATACCTCGCACAAAGGAAGATGGTTGTGGTGATTGAAGGTCAGTCATCACAGCCCCAGGACATCGCTGCAGGATTTACTCAGGGCAGTGTCCTAGGCCCAACCATCTTCAGCTGCTTCATCAATGACATTCCCTCCAACATAAGGTCAGACGTGGGATGTTCGCTGATGAATGCAGTGTTCAGTGCCATTAACAACTCCTCAGATAATGAAGCAGTCCATGCCCGCATACAACAAAACCTGGACAACATTGAGGCTTGGGCTGATAAGTGGCAGGTAACATTCGTGCCACAGAAGTGCCAGGCAATGTCTATTTCAAACAAGCGGGAGTCTAACCATCTCCGCTTAACATTCAACGACATTATCATCGCCGAATCCAGTACCATCAACATCCTGGGGGTTACCAGTGACCAGAAACAAACTGGACCAGCCACATAAATACTGTGACAACAAGAGAAGGTCAGAGGCTAGGTATTCTGTGGCGGGTGTCTCACCTCCTGACTCCCCAAAGCCTTTTTACCATCTACAAGGCATTAATAAGGAGTGTGATGGAATACTCTCCACTTGCCTGGATGAGTGTAGCTCCAACAATACGAAAGAAGCTAGTCACCATCGAGCACAAAGCAGCCCGCTTGATTGGCACCCCATCTACCACCTTAACCATACACTCCCTCCACCACCGGTGTGCCTTGGCTGCAGTTCGTACCATCGACAAGATGCACTGCAGCAACTCACCAAGGCATATTCGGCAGCACCTGCCAAATCCGTGATCTCTTCCACCTAGAAGGACAAGGGCAGCAGGTGCATGAGAACACCCCCATCTCCAAGTTCCCCTCCAAGTCACACACCATCCTGCCTTAGAAGTATATTGCCGATCCTTCATCGTCGTGGTGTCAAAATCTTCGTTCGAACTCTGCTCGCAGTAACTTTGCAGCAAATTCTTTATTTTATTTAATCGGCTCCCTGTGGAGAACACTGGCCCGAAACTGATCAGAATTCCCTCCACTGCACTTTATTACACTGATTAACGCAAAGCTGTTGTTCCAATTGAAACACTAATAATTTATCAGCATCAATTAGATATTGTGGATTTGTTGGGAACTAGTGAGCAATACACACACAAAACAGCATCAAAATACTAATTAATAAAGAGACCTGCTGTGTTTGGAAGGAAATTACCTTCAGCTAATGAGCGGAAACGCGGTTTGGTTTTATAAAGTTGAACACGAATTTAAAAGTTTGTAAAACGACAGTGGCAGGAGTCGAATCTACAATTTCCTAATAACATCAGGATTAGTACCAAAATTAGACACCTTATCCATTAGGCCACACGGCGTAGCGTGCAGGTTAGGTGACATCTGTGGACAGAAAAACACAGGGCCAACCTTGCAGGTCCTTGAGCTCTCGGCAGAACTAAGGTTTGGCAGCTTTGCTTCAACGTATTGCAGTTGCAAACTTTTCAGCAAATAACAACATTAAAAAACTACCCATGCCACCAAAAAATAAATGGCCGTTACGGGCATCAATTCCACGACCTTGGCAGTATTTGCACCACGCTCTAACCAACTGAGGTAACCGGCCTTGTTCCACTTCTTTTATTGTTACATTCAATTTATGTTGATTTCTGGTCTTTGTCAGTTGACTTCGAAGTCTGTAAAAGAAAGACTCGGATTTCTACAGCGCCTTTCACCCAGTATGTTTCAAAATGCTATACAGCCAATGAAGTTGTAGTCACTGTTGTAATGTAGGAAAAGCAGCAGCAGCCAATTTGTGCACAGCAAGCTCCCACAACTAGCAATGTTATAATCGTGAATGATTTGTTTTAGTGATGTTGATTTACAGATAATTATTGGCGGCAGGACACCGGGTGAACCTCACCAGCCTGTTCTTCTTCCAACAGTGCCATGGGATCATTTATGACCACCCGAGAGGGCAGAGCGGGCCTCAGTTTTGGAATTCTATTCCACCACAATCTGTAACCTTAAGGACCAGCATATCCCTCACTCTACCAATAGCATCAAGACAGAGGACCAACCCTGGTTCAATGAGGAGTGCAGAAGTACATGTCAGGAGCAGCACCAGGCACATCTAAAAATGAGGTGCCAACCTCATGAAGCTACAACACAGGACTACACAAATGCTAAAATATGGAAACAGCATGTGTAGACAAAGCTAAGCGACCCAACAACCAACGGATCAGAACAAAGCTCTGAAGTCCTGCCACATCCAGTCGTGACTATTTTAATTAATTTACTTCGTTCCTAGGATTTGTGCATCGCTGGTAAGGCTAGCATTAATTGCCCTCCCTAATTGTGCTTGAGAAGGTGGTAGTGAGAAGCCCTCTTGACCCGCTGCAGTCAATGAGGTGAAGGTACTCCAATAGTACTGTTAGGGAGGGACTTCCAGGATTTTGACCTAGCGACGATGAAGTTATGGTGATATATTTTCACGTCGGGATGGTGTGTAATTGGAGGGGAACTTGGAGGTGATGCTGTTCCTATGCACCGGCTGCCCTTATAAGAACATAAGAACATAAGAAATAGGAGCAGGTGTAGTCCATTCGGCTCCTCGATCCTGCTCCGCCATTCAATAAGATCATGGCTGATCTGATTAGGCCTCAACTCGAATGTTATGCCTGTTGCCCCATAACCCTTGACTCTCCTGTAGTTCAACAATCTGTCGATCTCAGCTTTGAATATAATCAATGATTCAGGCTCCACAACTCTCTGGGGTAGATAATGCCAAAGATTCTCAACCCTCTGAGGGAGGAAATTCCTCCTCATCTCCGTCTTAAATGGACAAACCCTTATTCTGAAACTATGCCACCTGATTCTAGATACACCCATGAGGAAAAACACCCTCTCAGCATCTACCCTGTCAAGCCCCCTCAGAATCCTATATTTTTCCATATGATCACCTCTCATTCTTCTAACCTCCAATGAGTATAGGCCCAACCTGCTCAACCTTTCCTCATAAGACAATCCCTTCATCCCAGGAATCAACCAAGAGAACCTTCTCTGAACTGTCTCCAATGCAAGTATATCCCTCCTTAAATAAGGAGAACAAAAATGTATGCAGTACTCTAGGTGTGGTCGCAAATGTACAGATATAGCATGACTTCCCTACTTTTATACTCAATGCCCTTGCGATAAAGGCCAACATATCATTTGCCTTCTAAATTACTGCATGCTAACTTTTTGTGTTTCCTGTACGATGACACTCAGATCCCTCTTTACTGAAGCATTCTGTAGTCTCTTTCCATTTTAATAATATGTTGCTTTTCTATTCTTCCTACCAAAGTGGATAACATAACATTTTCCACATTATACTCCATCTGCCAAATTTTTACCGAATCAATCTATCTCTATCCCTTTGAATACTTTTGTGTCCTCTTCTCAACTTGCTTTCCCACCTATCTTTGTAACATCAGCAGATTAGGCTGTGGTAGTGGTCGCGGGTTTGGGAGGTACTGTCGAAAGGGGCCTTGGTGAGTTGCTGCAGTGCATCTTGTAGATGGTACAGACTCCTGACACGGTGTGTTGGTGGTGGAGTGAGTGAATGTTTATGGCGGTGGATGGGTTGCCAATCAAGCGGGCTGCTTTGTCCTGGATGCTGTTGAGCTCATTGAGTGTTGTTCGAGCTGCACTCATCCAGGCAAGTGGAGATTATTCCACCACACTCCTGACTTGTCCCTTGTAGAAGGTGGAAAGAATTTGGGGAGTCAGGAGATGCGACACTCGGCGCAGTATACCCAGCATCTGACCTGGCCCTGTAACCACACTATTCATGTGACTGGTCCAATTATTGTTCTGGTCAATTGTAACCCCCAGGATGTTAATGTTTCCGATTGTATTCCGCCATTGTTTTCAGACCACACCACGGACTCAATTACGTAGCCACTGACGTCATCCCTCTCACTATCATATGTCTGAGGCTGAACCACACTGTTCACAAACTTATTTGACCCTGAAATGAGCTTTTGATCAAATATCCACAGCATCACAAAGACCAACTACTTCCACCTCCGTATCATCACCCCTCTCTGCCCTTGCCTCAACTGATCTGCTGCTGAAAACATCATCCATGCCTTTGTTAATTCTAGACTCGACTATTCCAATGCACTCCTGGCTGGTCTCCCACATTCCACCCTACATAAACTTGAGGTGACCATAGAAATATAGAAACATAGAAGATATTAGCAGGCGTAGGCATTTCGGCCCCTCGAGACTGCTCCGCCATTCAATGCGATCATGGCTGATCATCTAAATTCAGTACCCGATCCCTGCTTTCTCCCCATACTCCTTGATCCCTTAGCCTTAAGAAATATATCCAACTCCTTCTTGAATATATCTAATGAATTGGTCTCTACTGCCTACTGTGGTAGAGAATTCCACAGGTTCACCACTCTCTGGGTGAAGAAATTCCTCATAATTTCTGTCCTAAATGGCCTACTCTTTATCGTTAGACTGTCACCCCTGGTTCTGGACTCCCCGACCATCGGGAACATCGTTCCTGCATCTAGTCTGTCCTGTCAGAATTTTACAAATTTCAATGAGATCCCCTCGCATTCTTCTAAACTCCAGCCAACCCAATCGTCCGCATCTCTCCTCATACGTCATTCCTGCCATCCCAGGTAACAGCCTGGTGATTTTTCGCTGAACTCCTTCCATGCCATGAATATCCTTCCTCAGATAACACGACCAAAACTGCACCCAATACTCAATATGTTTCCTCACCAAGGCCCTGCACAACTGCAGAAAGACATCCTTGTTCCGTTTCTCAAACCCTCTCGCTATGAAGGCCAACATACCATTTGCCTTCTGAACCACCTGCTGCACCTGCGTGCTTACTTTTAGAGACTGGTGCTAAAGGACGCCCAGGTCTCGTTTCACTTCCCCTTCTCCCAATCTATTGCCATTTAGATACTAATCTGCCTTCCTGTTTTTGCCACCAAAGTGGATAACCTCGCATTTAGCCACGTTAATTTGCCTCTGCCATGCTTCTGCCCAATCACCCAACCTGTCCAAATCATACTGGAGTTTCTCGGTATCCTCCTCACAGTACACATGCCCACCCAGCTTTGTGTCATCTGCAAACTTGGAGATATTACATCTAGTTCTCTTGTCCAGATCATTAATATATATTGTGAATAGCTGGTGTCCAAGGACCATTTCCTGCGTTACCCCACTGGTCACTGCCACTCGGAAAAAGAGCCATTTATTCCAACTCTTTGCTTTCTGTCTGCCAACCAGTTCTCTATCCAAGTCAATACCTTGCCCCCAATTTCATGTGCCTTCATTTTACATGCTAATCTCTTATGCGGAACCTTATTGAAAGCATTTTGAAATTCCAAATACACCACATCCACTGGTTCTCCCTTATCTATTTCACCAGTTACGTCCTCAAAAATTCCAGTAGATTAGTCAAGCACGATTTACATTTTATAAATCCATGTTGACTTTGTCAGGTTCGGTCACTTTTTTCCACGTGCTCTGCTATTACATCCTTTATAATAGACTCTATAATTTTCCCCACTAGCGATATCAGGCTTACCGGTCTGTAATTCCCCCTTTTCTCTCTGCCACCCTTTTTGAACAGTGGGGTAACATTAGCTGCCGGCCAATCCATGGGAACTGTTCCAGATTCTACCGAATTTTGGAAGATGACCAGCAATGCATCTACTATTTCTAGGGCCACTTCCTTAAGTACCCCAGGATGTAGATTATCAGGCCCTGGGAATTTATCGGCCCTCAATCCCATCAATTTCCCAATACCATTTCCCTACAAATACTGATTCCTATTGTTTCTTCCCTTTCATTAGTGCCTATGTTCCGCGACATCTTTGGGAGATTATTTGTGTCCTCCGTTTTGAAGACAGAACCAAAGTATGTATTTAATTGGTCAGCCATTTCTTTATTCCCCATTATAAATTCTCCTGATTCTGACTGCAATGGACCTACGCATGACTGCACCAAACTTTTTCTCTTCACATATGTATAAAAGCTTTTACGGTCAGTTTTTATGTTCGCTGCAAGATTACTATCATATTATACGTTCCCCCTCTTAATTAATCCCTTTGTCCTGCTTTGACGGATCCTAAACTGCTCCCAATCCTCAGGTTTATTGCTTTTTCTGGACAATTTATATGTCCTCACTTGGATCTTACGCTATCCCTAATTTCCCCTGTTAGCCACGGTTGTGTCATCTTTTTTGTTTTATTTTAATGCCAAACTGGGATGAATAAATTCTGTAGTTGAGTAAGGATGTCTTGCTGCAATTATTTACGGCGTTATGGAGAACACATCTGTAGTATTATGTACAGTTTTTGTTAAAATTTCCAAAGGAAGGATATAGTTGCCTTGGAGGGGGTGGAATGAAGGTCAACTGGATTGATTACTGGGATGAGAGGGCTGTCCTATGAGGAATGATTGATTAGAATGGGCCTATTTTTCCTGGGTTTAGAAGAATAATAGTTGATCTCATTAAAACGTGTAAAATTCTTAAATGTCTTGATAGCGTAGATGCTGAGCGGCTGTTGCCCCTGATTGGAGAGGCTATAAACAGGGGGCAGAGTCACAGGATAACGGCTCGGCCATTTGCAACTGAGATGAGGAGAAATGTCTTCAACAAGATGGTTTTGAATCGGTAGCATTCTCTACCCGAGAGGGCTGAGGATATTCAGTCGATGAGTATATTCAATAGATTTTAGGGCACTAAGGGAATCACGGGACAGGGGGTTAGGATGGGAAAGTGGCATTGATATATAAGTTCAGTCATGAACTTATTGAATGGCGCAGCAGGCTTCATGGAGCGTATTGCGTACTCCTGCTTATATTTATTATATTTTGGTGTTTCGGTACTCACAGCCCGCCACTTTTCAACAGAGAAAAGATGATCCGGGAATGAGAGCAAAGCCATTTTAAGCAGACACAGAATGATCGAGAATGACAGTAAACCCCTTTCAAACAGATTCAGAATGATCCGGGATTGACAGCAAATTTATTTAAAGCATCCACGGAATGACCAAGGAATGATTCACTTAATGTTGCCTGAGACAAAGAAGTCGTTTGCAGCTGTCAATCAAAACACATTTGGAAGGAACATTCTACATTTAATGAACTAAGAACAGTCTTCAGCTGTCAATCAACCCTCCCCTGCCCACACCACCCGGACCATTGATAGATCGACAGAGACAGTCAGAGAACTTCCAGCATTCAGTGCTGACCCTGTTACACTCAGCAGCTCCTGACACAGAACCCTGGTGTCATAAACACTGCGCATTTTTAACAAACCCCTTAAAAAGCAGTCTATCAAATGAGAAAAACTCAAAGTTCATCTGAATTCGGCTGAATGTAAGAAAAGTTAATTAAGTTTTCACCATCACTCGGTAACCCCATTCGGCATTCTTTCCACCCATAGAATAAATTATCGGATGTAAGAACTCCTTGTCTTTTCACTCTGAGTTGAATTATATCAGTGTCTGGAACTTAATGTCTTCATAAACGTTTTCTGTAAAATATATATCTTACTATCGAACAAGCAGTTTAACGGTTGAATGCATCGCACATTCTGCATTAAACAACCAGCCAGCGCACAAGCATCCTCACATATACAGCAGACTGGGTAACATGCACCGTGCACATTAGACCAGCAGAGGGCGCACACTCGCCGCTACTTATACAGCAGGCCTACCTACCTGCACCGTGCACCTTAGACCAGCAGGGGTGACATACACGCCATTACTTTCACTGCTGTTCTGCTAACATGCACCGTGCACATACAACCTCCAGGGGCTTACACTTGAAATTTCTGAAACTTCTGTAAATACGAAAGCAAAATATTGTGGATGCTAGAAACCTAAAATAAATACAGAAAATGCTGGAAATACTCAGCAGGTCAGGCAGCATCTGTGGCGAGAGACACAACTTTAACGTTTCAGGTCGATGACCTTTCATCAACATGGGAAAAAGTTACAAATATAACAGTTTTTAAGCAAGTACAGAGGTAGCAATGGAGAGGAAAAACCAAAAGGGTCAAGAGGAACTGTAAATGTCAATAACAGAATCATTACCAACAGCTACTATCTGAAAAAATAGGATCAGTGTTTATGATCTGAAATTGTGGAAATCAACGTTGAGTCCAGAAAGGTGTAAATTGCCAAATGACAAGATGAGGTTCTGTTTCTCGAGCTTCATTAGAAGAGTGTGGCAGGCCAACGACAGAGAGGTGAGAGTGGGAGGGGCACAGATAATTAAAATGACAGGCGACCAGAAGCGCAGGGTCATGCTTGTGAACGGAATTGAGTTGTTCCTCAAATTGATAACCCAATCAACGTTTGGTCCCCAATGTAGAGGAGACAGCATCCTAAGCAGCAAATGCAGGATACAAAATAAAAATAAAGTAAAAGTTAATCACTAAAGAACTGCTGACATACACCATGTACATTAAACTACCAGGGGGCACTCATTCGCAATTACGTATACTGCAGACATGCGAGCATGTTTGATCGACAACCCATCCATCACATTACTTATGCACTACCTCCACTCCTGGCGCAACGTGGTTGCAGTGTGTACCATCTACAAGATTCATAAAGCAACTAAGTTTTGGGGACAAATGTTGGCCTTGCCAGTGACACCCATCTCCCGTGAATGAATAATATAAAAGAAAAAGACCTGCTGATGTGCGCCGTGCACATTCACCACATGGAGTCACTCAATCGCCATTAGTGATCCATCAGAACTGCTCACACGTCCCGTGCAATTTCTGTATCCCCTTCCATTCAGCCCGGCGCTGATTCCACAGCTGCCGTTTCTGCCCAGTTTCCAGCCCTTGAATGGGGATATTTCGCCATTCTCTGTGCCACTCTCCCTGTTTTCCTCAAATACTCTCAGTATGGGCGGTACACAGACCTTTGCAGTCTATGTTTTTCTGAGTGTAATCCCGGGTTTCTGGATCTCGATCCACTAGCCCCGCTCCCAAATTCCCGGGTCCCTCTCAGACACACCCGCTATAATTCTTGTGTGGTGCAGCGGTGATTCCGTCAGCTGCCCTTCGCACTCATTAACCTGGACTTTCGATCCCTGTCTGGAGCAGCACATTACGCACAAGATAAGTGTTGTTCAACGTACAAAGTAGAAAACTGACTCCCTGAGGCTGCCGATTTAAGATGGGTACTTTACTGTCCTAATTACAATACAGGTAATTCAAAAGTTGTAAACCAGAAAAGAAGACAGAAAAAGCAGGAAACCTTAGCACATCAGTGATTATCTGTGGAGAGTGATCCTGAAGAGAGTTCCCGGTCTGCAGGTATCTGCGGAGATTGACACTGAAGTTACAAGAGGCGGCCATTCAGCGCCTCCAGCTTGTTACATAGGAACAGGAGGTGGCCATTCAACCACTCGAGCTTGTTGTAAAGGATCAGGAGGAGGCGATTCAACTCGTCGAGCCTGTAACCAGGAAAAGTGGAGCCCATTCAACCCTTGTAATCTTTTAAATAGGAACAGGAGCCATTCAGACTCATGACCCTTTTACATATGAACAGGAGGTTGTTACAAAGGAAAAGGAGAAGGCCTTTCATACCTTTTGAGGTTATTACACAGGAACAGATGACCATTCAGCCCCTTGAACCTGTTACATAGGAACAGGAGGAGGTCATTCAGCCTCTTGAGCCTGTTATGCAGGAACAGGAGGATGCCCATTCATCCACATGTGCCTGTTACGCAGGAGCAGGAAGTGACCTTTATTCCACTCGAGCCTTTTACGCAGGAAAAGACGGAGGCCAATCAGACACATGACCCTTTTACATAGGAGCAGGAGGACGCCTTTCAATCCCTCGATCCTGGTGCATGGGAGCAGGAGGAGGCAATTCAACTCCCTCGAGTCTCTTGCTTAAGAACAGGTGGAGGCCATTCATCCCATTAAACATTTAACACATGAAAAGCAGATGGCTATCCAGACCTGTCGACCCTTCCACACAGGAATATGTGGAGGACATTCTATCCCTCAAACATGTTAAGTAGTAAAAGAAGCTGGCCAATCAGCCCCTCGATCCTGTTACACAGGAACAGGAGGGAACCAATCAGCCCTTTTACCCCGTTACACAGGAAAAGCAGAAAGGCATTCGACACTCGATCCTGTTACACAGGAACAGGAGGAATCCCATTAGCACTCGAACGTATTACACAGGAACAGGAGGAGGCCATTCAGCCCCTCGAGCCTTCTGCATAGGAACAGGATTGGGCCACTAAAACACTGGAGTCTGTTGTCTATCAACCGGGGGAGGCTTTTCCGCTACTCCTGCCTATTCCAAAAGAAAAGGGGGAGGCCATTCATGCTCTCGACTCTGTTGCACAGGAACAGGAGAAGGCCATTCAGCTCCTGGAGCCTGTTACACAGAAGCTGGAGGACCCTTAGCCTGTGGACGCAAGTCAGCATCTTGATCCTATTACACAGGAAGAGGAGAATGCTATTCATCACCTCGTGCCTGTACCCTAGGTGCAGGAGCAGGCCATTCAGCCCCCGAACGTGTTTCATTGGTTCAGTAAAAGGGCGTTTAGTCTCTCGAGCCTGACACACAGAAACTGAAGCAGCTCAATCAGCTCCTCGAGCTCATTGCGTAGCAAGAGGAGGCGGTCATTCAACCACCATTATCCTGTTGTATAAGAACAGGAGAAAGCCACTCTTCCCCTCAATGTTGTTATACTGGTAAAGGAAGATACCATTCACACAATCGACCCTGTTAAACAGTTACATGTGAATGTTTTTCTAGCCATAGAGCCTACTGCACTTTAAAAGGAGGTGGGCATTCAGCCCCTCACGCCTGTAAAACTAGAAAGGGCTAGTCCATTCAGCTCCTCGAGCCTGTTGTAAAGAATCAGAAGACATTCTTTCTACCCCTCGAGTCTTTTACACAGGAACACCAGGCGGTTAGTCAGCCCCTCGAGCCTATTGCATAGGAACAGTAGAGTCCCATTCTGACACATCGATCTTCATACACAGGAACATGAGGAGGACATTCAACTCTTCGAAACTGTTATAGAGGAAAGGGAGGAGGCCATTCAGCTCTTTGAGACTGTTATAGAGTAAAATGAAGAGGCCATTCAGCCATTTGAGCCTGTTATAGTGGAGCAGGAGGAATCCATTCAGCAGCTCGTGCCTGTTACACAGGAACAGGAGGGGTCATAATACGCCACTCACCTGTTACACAGGAACATGTAGAGGCCATTCGGCCCCTCAATCCTGGTGCATACGAACAGGCGTGGGGACATTGATCACCTTGATCCTGTTACACTGGAGCAGGAGGAGGCCATTCAGCCACTCAAGCCTGTTACACAGGAATAGGAGGGGGCGATTCAGCCACCTGATCCTGTTACATTGGAACAGAAGGAGGCCATTCAGTGCCTCGAGCCTTTTACGTAGGAGCACTATGACGCCATTCAAACCTGTAGCCAGATACATAGGATAAAGAGGGAGCCATTCTGCCCATACAGACTTTTGATAGGACCACGAGGAGGCCATTCAGAACCTCGAACCTCTTGCATAAGAATAGGAGCAGGCGATTCAGAAACTCGAGCCTTTCGCATAGGGATAGGAGGAGGATATTCAGCTACTCGAGCCTGTTGCAGCAGAAGATGGAGAAAGCAAATTCGTCCACTCGACCGGCTTACCATATAATCTGGAGTACAACTTTCAGCCCCTCGAATGTGTTTTATAGGAACAGGCAAAAAACATTTAGCCCCTCGAGCCTGACATACAGGAACAGGTGGAGACCATTCCAGCCCCTCGAGCCTGTAACACAGGAACAGGAGGAAACCATTCAACCACTTGAACATGTTACAAATGAACCATCGGAAGTTATTCAATGCCGGGACCCATTTACATATGAACAGGTGATGGCCATTCAGCCCCTCGAGCCTGTAACACAGTCTAGAGAGTCTGATTCTTTGCTACTTAACCAATTAACTCCTAAGTTCCAAAAGATTCGACTTGACCCGTATTGGTGACAGTAATTATATGTTATTCAGCGTAAGTGAGACTTGACACATTATAGCAATCTGAGCAGTAGTTCAACAAGGTACAATCAAGGTTTAAATTAGCTATTATGTTTTGGGTAGAAGACACAATCTCCACTGGTCATCTTCAGCTGGCCTGGGCCTCTAGGCTCGCTCGTCTATCCGGTGTGACGCATGTGGGTTCTCCACCAACACGAATCCCTCCTTGGCTCATCTGGTCGATAGTCTCAAGCTTCTTGCCAAATGCCTCTACAACCTAAATGTTTGAGAGACACCTTCTTATACTTCTATTTCCCAGCAAATCCTATGGGACCAGTTAACCAAATCATTGATTTTTACCTGAAATCCCCTTTCCAATTAAACTGACGGCACGTCCCTAATAATCCCGCTTTCCCCTTTCAGGTCCTCATCACATGACACCATGACATCATCTGTTTTTGACCATTAAGACCCATATCTGGGGTAGTTATGACAATACAAATGGATCATGACTCCATTCGTAGAGATATGGTGTCTTTGCTGCTGGTCTATCTTTTTAATTCACTGATGATATCGTAACATTCCACGCAGTGGCAGCCACACATGTCCTTGCTTCCCAGGCTAGCTGTCAGCTGTTTGTGGCAGGAAGGCTGCTGAATGTATGCTTCATCAGACCGACCAAGGCCAAGCGATTTGGGTTCTTTAATTTTAATTCTAATCGGGTCTCCACAGGGCTCATTACAACAGGGGTTACAAGTATGATTATAAGTTCAGCAATAGCATATTGAAATCTGTAAATTACAATTAGTAATAGAATCAACTGATTTGGCTCAGGTTAGTTAGTAAGCGAATAAATAGGTAGATACTTCTCACACAGTAACATGTAGATGCCATTCAGGACCTGGAGCCTGTTACACAGGGATAGGCACAGGCCGTTAATCAACTCAAAGCTGTTGCATAGGGACAGGAGGAGGCCATCTGACCGTCTAACTCGCTACTTAGGAACCGGAGGAGGCCACTGACACCCTCGCAAATGCACATAGCAACAGGAGGAGGTCTTGCAGCGCTAAGATCTTTTATATAGGAAAAGTAGGCCGCCATTCCGTGATGGGGATTTTAGGCTGCTGTGTGTCCCAATGCCTCCGGCCACGCACTTTTTTGACCCTGCAAAGTCCCACCAGATGGGTACTACAGTACCATTGGGTGACTTTAATCTACATATAGACTGACGAAATCAAATTATCAATAATACTGTGAAGGATAATTCCTGGAGTGTGTATGAGATGTTTTTTAGACCAGTACGTTGAGGAGCCAACGAGGGAACAGGCTATCCTAGATTGGTTTCGTGCAATGGGAAGGGGTTGATTAATAATCTTGTGTGTGGCCCTTTACGGCAGAGTGATAATAACGTGATAGAATTCTTCAGTAAGCTGGAAAGTGAAGCAGTCCAATCCGAAGCTATGGTTCTAAATCTAAACAAAGGAAACTACGACTGTATGAGGGGTGAATTGGCTATGGTAGATTGTGGAGCTTGATTAATAGGCACGACGGTGGAAAGGCTAGCATTTAAGGAACGAATCCATGAATTGCAACATTTATACATTTCTTTCTATCGCAAAAACACGAAAGGAAAACCGGCCAAACCATGGCTAACAAAAGAAATTAAGGATAGTATTAGAACCAAAGTGGAATCACATAATGTTGCCAGAAAATGTAGCAAACCTGAGGATTGAAAGCAGTTTAGAGTTCAGCAGTTAAGGTCCAAGGTATTGATTAAGAGGGCAAAAATAGAATATGAGATTAAAAATGCAAGGGACATAGAAGCGGATTGTAAAAGCTTCTACAAGTATTTAAAAAAAAAGATCTGTGAAGACAAATGTAGGTCCCTTACAGTCAGAAACGGGGGAATTTATAATGGGGAACAAGGAAATGGCTGAGCAATTAAATAAATACTTTGGTTCTGTCTTCACGGAAGAGGACACACATAACTTCCCAGAAATGCGAGGGAACCAACGGTCTAGTGAGAAGGAGGAATTAAAGGAAATTAGTATCTGTAAAAAAGTAGTGCAGGGGAAATTAATGAGACTGAAAGCCGATAAATCTTCAGGGCCTGATAATCTGCCTCCCAGTCTACAAATTACAGACCGTCCCTTTGCCCCCAGTACCTGCCGCTGTACTTGCTTAAAACCTGTTAAAACTCTAACATTTTCCAGTTCTGACGAAAGGTCATCGACCTGAAATGTTAACTTTCGTTCTCTCTCCACAGATGCTGATTGACCTGCTGAGTATTTCCAGCATTTCCTGTTTTTTTTTTAGCTGAAACTGATTATCTGCTCAACGTCACGCTGTTTTTTGTGGGATCTTGTGCTCAATTTATCTGTCGCATTTCTTATGTTGCAACAGTGACTACACCTCAAAAAGTATTTAATTGGCTGTAAAATGTTTGGGGATTTTCTTGCTTCCAATTTTCTTTTTTCTTTCTGTGTCATATTATTGAAACGACTCCCATGAAAGTCACAAATGATATCATATGTGTCTGTGGCCGTGGAAAGCTCACCATCCTCGTCCTTCGTGAACTGTCTGCAGCCTTTGACATGGTTGACCAGTCCCTTCTCCTCGAACGCCGCTCCACTGTCGTCCGTCTTGGAGGGACTGCACTCACCTGGCTCGATTCTTGTCGATCTAATCCTAGCCATATAATCACCTGCAATGTCTTCTCTTCCCGCTCCCCCATCTTTACCTTTGATGCCCCCGAAGGATCTATCCTTGGCTCCCATTCCCTTTATCATTTACATTTTAGTGTATCTGTGTCTGTCTATGAGTGTGTCTGTGTGTTTCTTATTTTCTATGGATGTGTATGTTTTATTCTGTAACTGTCTATGGGCATTTGTGTGTGTGTGTGCCTGTTTTTGTCTATGGGTGCTTGTGTCTGTACATAACCATGTGCGTGTGTTTCTTTATTTCACTATGACTGCGTGCCTGCTTGCCTGTATCTGTCGATGGGTGTATGTGTGTGCAGCTGTGTTTGTTTATGGCTATGAGTGGCTTTGCTCTTGCGCTATCTTACTGCAGGTACTAAAAGGGTAATGTCTCCTTATGAGGATTGAATTAATCCCAGCAACATATCACAGGGAGTTTTGTCCAATGTATATGCTCACTACCGCTCTTCACACAAAACAGACAGTTTACAACCATACATTTTAAATGATAATTGGTAATTCCCAGTTTCAATCCACAAATACACAATGAATAGCACCAGAGTCGAATACATCTGCAGGTAAATGATAGAAGTTCACCTGATAATTCAGAATGGAGGCGGCTATTCGGCCTGGCACAACTCATCCATCCAGCAAGCCTTAGTCTCTTCAATGCAACATCTGCTTGTTCGGTCAACGGTCCTGAGGTTCTCGCATCTCTGGGAGTCCATCCCATGTGTAGATCACTGTTTATGGAAAATGAACTTCCTGAGCCCGGTCCTAACTTTGCCTTTTGCTCGTTCGAAACAGTGACCCCTTGCTGAAGAGGTCAACTCGCTCCCAACCTTTCCTCACATCTGAGCCTGCGGATCAACATCAACACTCTTCTCAACAATGAGAAACTTGATTTGCTGCTCCAATTTTCTCCAAGAGTGGTGAAATGCAACTACCCTGTGTCTAATGAACTGAAATATTACTACAAAGGATTGCATAGGATAGAATTACACAGGAGGTACTCAACAGAAACAGACCATTCGGCCCAACAAATCCATGCAGGCGTTTATGCTCCACACCACTCTCCTCCCGACTTCCCTCATCTAAATCTATCAGAGTAACCCTCGATTCTCTTCTCACTCATGTACTTGACTAGCCTCGCCTTAAATGTATCTAAACTATTTGCTTCAACCACTTCCTGTGGTAGCGAGTTTTACATTCTCACCACTCTTTCGTTAAAGAAGTTTCTTCTGAATTCTCGATTGGATTTCTTGGTGACTACATTATATTGAAGGCCTCTAGTTATGCTTTTCCCAACAAGTGGAAACTCTCTCTGTATCCACTCTATCAAAAGTTTTCATAATTTTAAAGACCTCTATTAGGTCACCCCTCAGCCTTCTTTTTTCAAGAGAAAAGAGACCCAGCCTATTCATCCTTTCCTGATATGTATAACCTCGCATTTCTGGTACCATCTTTGTAAATCTTCTCCCGACCCTCTCCAGTACCTCTATATCTTTTTATAATATGGTGACCAGAACTGTACGCAGTATTCAAAGTGTGATCTATCCAAGGTTCGATACAGGTCTAGCATAACTTCGCTACTTTTCAATTCTGTCGCTCTAGAAATAAACCCTACTGCTTGGTTTGCTTTTTCATGGCCTTGCTAAACTGCATCGCAACTTTCAGTGATTTGTGTATTTGTAATCCTAGATCCCATTTTTCCTGTACCCCACATAGACTCGCACCGCCACGTAATAAGTGACGTCCCTATTCTGCCTACCAAAATGTAACAGCTCACATTTATACGTGTTGAACTTAATTGGCCAATTATACACTCATTCAGCAACTGATTTAATGTCCTCAAGTTTGTTGCAGTCCTCCTCAATATTGAAGATCCCCCACCCAATTTGGCGTCATCTGCAAATTTACAAATTGTGTTTTTCATTCCGAAGTCTAAATCGTTAGTGTAAATTGTGAACAGCTGTGGTTCCAACACTGAACCTTGAGGAACACCACTACCCAACTTCCCTCACTGTGATTAGCTACCCTTTACTCCTACTCTCTGCATTCTGTCCTGAAGACAGCCAACAATCCATTCTACAGAATACATTGCTGGCAGGCTTCAGGGCAGAAAGGCAGAAAAAAAGAGTACGTCCAGGAATAACGTTACTTTCCCCTTATTGAGCCTCTTCTTGGCGGGCGAATTCTTCCCAGCTGCAACTCCTAAGGCTCTGCTGCCACTCCCAAGGGGTCCTGTTTCTATGTTGAGCCTAGACAGTGATTGTTGGTCTCATTGAGGCGTCAGAGCCAAGTTGATACTGTAAAAAATGCCGCCCTTCGCACCAAACTTACCAAAGGTCCACACACAGGCCAGAAGCGGGAGGATACTCACAGAGATCCAAATCTCCCAGGTAATTTCCTGCCTGGTTATTCTTTAAGAGATTTAACAACTTGCCCAACACCAATTAAATCAGTCCTGCTCCAAGCATGGGCCACTGCAACCAATTTATCCACAGCGAGCTTCTTACTTTGAAGAGGATTTATCTCCATTATAATGAGACTTGAAACTTAGGCCTGGCATCGATCATCTTCTCCGGCTCTTTGCACCATTGGGAAGTGAAACAATTCATGTGTCATCTGTTAAAGAAGGGGAAAATACCAACCATTTAAAAGCGGCTCTCTGAAATTATTGCAGATTAAATGTCATGGAATAAAATTTAACATAAAATTACATTATGGATTTTCTATGTCAGTGTAATCGAAATTGTCTGTGAATCATTAATTCTCCCTCTGTCTCTCTCTATGAATTCTTCTATTACTTTATTTACCGTATCATTATCTTTTTCCTCCCTCTCTGCCTTTCTCCTTCTCTGTGTCTATCTCTTACCATCCCTCTATGCCTTTCAACACTTCTATCTCTCCAACTCTATCCCTCACTTTCTATTCCTCTTTCTACCACGTCTCTCTGCCTCCGCCTCTATCTTCCTCCCTCTCCGTATTTATTTCTATCTCCATCACTCCATTTATCTATTCCTTTTCATCTCTCTTTCTGCCTCTGTCTCTGTCTCTATCTCTGTTTGTATATTTAACAGGACTAGACAGACTAGATGCAGGAAGGATGTTCCCGATGGCCGGGGAGTCCAGAACCAGGGGTCACAGTCTAAGGATATGGGGTAAGCCATTTAGGACAGAGATGAGGAGCAATTTCTTCACCCAGAGAGTGGTGAACCTGTGGAATTCTCTATCACAGAAGGCAGTTGAGGCCAATTCATTAAATATATTCAAGAAGGAGTCAGATATATTTCTTATGGCTAAAGGGATCAATGGATATGTGGAGAAGGCAGGGACAGGGTAATGAATTTGGATGATCAGCCATGATCTCCTTGAATGGTGGAGGAGGTGCGAGGAGCCGAATGGCCTACTCCTGCTCCTACCTTCTATCTTTCTATGTTTCTAAATACATCTGTCACTCTCTCTGTCTCTATCTCTCTGTATTTATACCTCTGGCTATGTCTCTAACTCTCTGTATATATACCGCTGCCTCTGACTCTGTCTCAGTGTATATATACCTCTGCCTCTATCTCTGTCTCTATCTCTGTGTATTTATACCTCTGCCTCTGTTTCTATCACTGTATATATTTACCTCTGCCTCTGTCTCTGCCTCTATCTCTCTGTATTTAGATCTCTGCCTCTTTCACTATCTCAGTGTATATTTACCTCTGCCTCTGTCTCTGTCTATATATCTGTGTATATTTAGCTCTGCCTCTGTCTATATCGCTGTATTTAGACCTCTACCTCTGTCGGTATCTCTGTGTATATTTACCTCTGAATCAGTCTCTCTCTCTATCTCTGTGTACATATAACTCTCCCTCTTTCCCTGTCTCTATCTATGTGAATATTTGCCTCTGCCTCTGTATCTGTATCTGTGCATATTTAACTCTGCCTCTGTCTCGGTCTCTATATCTCTGTATTTAGACCACCGCCTCTGTCGCTATATTTGTGTATATTAACTCTGCCTCTGTTTCTAGCTCTCTGTATTTATACCTCTGCCTCTGTCTCTATCTCTGTGTATATTTACCTCTGCCTCTGTCTCTGTCTCTATCTCTCGGTATTTATACATCTGCCTCAGTCTCTATCTTTGTGCATATATAACTCAGTCTCTGTCTCTGTCTCTAAATCTGTGTATATTTACCTCTGCTTCTGTCTCTGTCTCTATATCTGTGTATATTTACCTCTGCCTCTATCTCTGTCTCTATATCTCTGTACTTAGACCTCTGCCTCTGTCTGTATCTCTGTATATATTTACCTCTGACTCTGTCTCTCTCTCTATCTCTGTGTATATATAACTCTGCCTCTTTCTCTGTCTCTATCTCTGTGTATATTTACCTCTGCCTCTGCCTCTTTCTCTATCTCTGTGTATATTTATCTCTGCCACTGTCACTGTCTCTATCTCTCTGCATTCATCCCTCTGCCTCTGTCTCTATCTCTGTGTTTACTTAACTCTGTCTCTGTCTCTATCTCTATATTTGTGTATATTTAACTCTGCCACTGTCTCTGTCTCTATCTCTCTGTATTTATACCTCTGTGTCTCTCTCTTTATCTCTGTGTATATTTACCTCTGCCTCTGTCTCTGTCTCTATTTCTCTGTATTTAGACCTCTGCTTCTGTTTCTGTCTCTATCTCTCTATATTTAGACCTCTTCCTCTGTCATTATCTATGTGTATATTTACCTATTCCTCTTTCTCTGACTCTATCTCTGTGTATATTTACCTCTGCCTCTGCCTCTTTCTCTATCGCTGTGTATATTTATCTCTGCCTCTGTCTCTGTCTCTATATATGTGTATGTTTACCGCTGCCTCTCTCTCTCTCTTTATCTCTGTATTTAGATCTCTGCCTCTGTCACTATCTCTGTGTATATTTACCTCTGCCTCTTTCTCTGACTCTACTTCTGTGTATATTTGCCTCTGCCACTGTCTCTGTCTCTATCTCTCTGTATTTATACCTTTGTTTCTGTCTCCATCTCTGTGTATATTTACATCTGCCTCTGTCTCTGTCTCTATCTCTCTGTATTTATACCTCTGCCTCTGTCTCTATCTCTGTGTTTACTTACCTCTGTCTCTGTCGCTGTCTCTATCACGGTGTATATTTAACTCTGCCTCTCTCTCTGTCTCTATCTCTGTGTATATTTACCTCTGCCTGTCTCTGTATCTATCTCTCTGTATTTAGATCTCTGCCTCTGTCACTATCTCTCTGTATATATACCTCTGCCTCTGCCCCGTCTCTATTTCTGTGTAAGTGTATCTCTGCCTCTTCCACTCTCCCTATCTCTGAACCTGTGTATGTGTGTCTCAGCCTCTGTCTCTGTCTCTATCACTGTTTTCTACCTATTTATGTTCCTTCCATCTCTCCATTTCTCTCTCTCATTCTATATATCTATTATTCTCTCTTTATCGCTATTTATGTATCTTGGTGTCTATCACTTTCTCTGTCATTGTCTCTATTTTTCTATCTCCCTCTTTCTCTACTGTTTCCCATCTATATATCTCATTTCCGAATCTCTTTCTCTTCCTCCTTCAATTTCTAGCTGTATGGCTTTCTGTTTCTGTCCCTATCTCTATCTCTCTGCTTTGCTTTGCATTTCTCTCTCTATCTTTCTTCCGATCTGCCTCTATTTCTATTTCTATCTTTTTCTCTTTCTATCTTTCTATGTCTCTGTTGCTTTGTCTTTATTTCTGTATTTCCCTAAACATCTGCCCCTATCTCCCTATTTTCACTCTATCACTTTAACCTGGAAAGGGAAGAGCGGGGAAAAGGGCGAGTTTCAAAAATAAGGAACTTCGGAGATTGTGATTTGCATCGCAACATAAGTGAATGTCATGAAATCAACAAACGTAAAACCACAGGTAAATATCCCAAAAATCACAGGCTATCATAAGAACATAACAACATAAGAACTTAAGAAATAGGACCTGGAGTCGGCCATTTGGCCCTTCGAACCTGCTCCACCATTCAATAAGATCATAGCTGCTCTTCTAGCTTATCTCCCCGTTCCTGCACTATCCCCATATCCCTTGATTTCCTTAAAGGGAATGAGAATGTGCGCTCAGTTATATTTGCAACATGTCCATGGCGTGTTAATAAAGACAAGATTTATTACAGATTTTATTTGATAATTATCTGCAGATGTTAAATGAAATACAAAGCAGAAACTTTAAAACTCTTACATAATCTCCTCCAGACGGGCACATTTCAGAACGAGTTGGTGGAAGTGCTCCAGAGATTTTTATGAGAATCCTTTAAAGGAGAGTTCCAGGACTTTCAGCGTGTTCTTCACACAGAGAGCAGAAACAAAGTCCTCACAACACTCATCCGTCAGGTAATTGCTCTTCAGGCAATTCGAGGATGGAAAAGCGAAGCAGCCAGTGAGATACAGAGAGAGAGATTGACAGAGACAGAGAGGCAGAGGGAGAGAGAGAGAGAGAGACAGAGAGACAGACAGAAAGGGATAGACACTGACAGAGAGAGAGGGGGATAGAGAGAGAGAAACATAGAGACAGAGAGAGAGGGCTAGACAGGAAGATACAGAGAGAGAGAGGATGATAGAGAGAGACAGTCAATGACCGATACAGAGAGAGAGAGAGAGAGAGGTGGATGAGAGAGAAAGTGATAGAGACAGAGAGAGAGAGCGGCAGAGGAGAGAGACAGAGAAACAGAGAGACAGAGAGAGAGGGATAGACAGCGAGAGATAGAGAGAGAATGAGAGCAAGAGAGAGGAAAGAGAGGGGAGATAGAGATGGGGAGGAGAGAGAGAGACAGAGAGAGACACACAGAGCGAGCGATAGAGGAGAGACAGAGACATAGAGTATAAGAGAGACGGGGGCAAAGTGAGGGAGAGATAGAGAGGGATAGACAGAAAGCAATAGTGAAAGAGAATGTGAGAGAGAGGGAGGAGAGACAGAGGGAAGAGAGCGAGGGAGAGAGACAGAGATGGAGGGAGAGGGAGAGAGATAGATGGGGAGATATGGAGAAACAGAGGGAGCCATGAAGACGAAACGATAGAAAAGTGAGGCAGTCACAGTTGGACAAGCACAGAGTTGCAGAAAAAGTGTTATAAATAAACAGTCCAGGATAAAAGGCAAAGAGTTAGTATACACAACGTGACGCGAAAGAGAGTGAGACAGAGAACGAGTTAAGCAATGAGCAACAAATATAGTCACACAAAATGCCAGGTTAATAAACGTCTTCATCCTGAATAATAGCAAACTCCATGTTAAGTTGAAGCATTTGCAACAACCTTCAGCCAGAAGTGCCGAGTTCATGCTCCATCTCGGCCTGCGCCCAAGGTTCCCACCATCAGAGAAGCCAATAATCAGCTAATTCAATTCACTACACGTAGAAACATAGAAACATAGAAGATAGGACAACGAGTAGGCCATTCGGCCCAACGAGCCTGCTCCACCATTCAATTAGTTCATTTCTGATCATACAAATTCAGTACCCTGTCCCGGCCTTCTCTCCATATCCCTTGATCCCTTTAGCCTTAGAAATATATCTAACTCCTTTTTGAATATATTTAATGAATTGGTCTCTCCTGCTTCCTGTGGTACAGAATTCCACAGGTTCACCAATCCATGGGTGAAGAAATTACTCCTCATCTCTGCCCTAAATGGCTTACCACTTATCCTTAGACTGTGACCTCTGGTTCTCGACTCCTCGGCCATCGGGATAATCCTTCCAGCATCTAGTCTGACTAGTTCTGCTTGAATTTTATAATTTTCGATGAGATCCCCTCTCATTCTTCTAAACTCCAGCGAGTTTAAGCCCAATCGACCCAATCTCTCCTCATACTTCATTCCTGCAATCCAAGCTATCAGCGTGGTGAATCTTCGCTGCACTCCCTCCATGGCAAGAATATCCTTCCTCAGATAAGGCGACCAAAACTGCACACAATACTCCAGATGAGGTCTCACCATGGCCCTGTACAACTGCAGCAAGACATCCTTGTTCCTATACTCAAACCCTCTTGCTACGAAGGCTAACATACCATTTGCATTCTTAAACGCCTGCTGCACCTGCATGCCTACCTTGAACGACTGGTGCACAAGGACACCCAGGCTTCGTTGCACTTCCCCTTCTCCCAATCTATTGTCACTCACATAATAATCTGCATTCCTCTTTTTGACACCAAAGTGGATAACCTCGCATTTATCCACATTATATTGCATCTGCCATGCTTCTGCCCAATCACCCAAACTGTCCAAATAATACTGGAGTTCGTCGGCATCCTCCTCACAGCACACACGCCCACCCAGCTTTGTTTCGTCTGCAAATTTGGAGATATTACATCTAGTTTCCTCGTCTAGATCATTAATATACATTGTGACTAGCTGGGGAGCTAGGACTGATGCCTGCGGTACCCCACTAGTTACTGTTTGCCACTCAGAAAAAGACCCATTTATTCCAACTCTTTGCTTTCTGACTGTTAACCAGTTCTCTATCCAAGTCAATCGCTTGCCCCCAATACCATTTGCATTAACATTACACGCTAATCTCTTATGCGGGACCTTATCAAATGCCTTCTGAAAGTCGAAATGCACCACATCCACTGGTTCTCCCTTATCTATTTTACCAGTTACATATTCAAAAAATTCCAGTTGATTATTCAAGCACGATTTACCTTTTGTAAATCCATGTTGACATTGTCCGATACTGTCACTGTTGGACAAGTGCTCTGCTATTACATCTTTATAGAGGACTCTAGCATTTTTCCCACTACCGATGTCAGGCTTACCGATCTATATTACCCCATTTCCTCTCCTATCACCTTTTTTGAATAGTGGGATAAAATTAGCTACCTTCCAATCCATGGGTACTCTTCCAGAACATATCGAATTTTGGTAGATGACCACCAATGCATCTATTATTTCTAGGGCCACATCCTTAAGTAGCCTAGGTTGTAGAGTATCAGGACCTGGGAATTTATCGGCCTTCACTCCCGTCAATTTCCCTAACACCGTTTCCCTACAAATACTGATTTCTATCAGTTCCTACCTCTCATTAGACCCTATGTTCCCCTACATCTCTGGGAGGTTATTTGTGTCCTCCTGTCTGAAGACAGGTACAAAGTATGTATTTCATTGTTACGATCGCAAAATACTGCAGATGCTGGCAATCCAAATTAACAACAGGAAATGCTGGGAAAACTAAGCAGGACAGGCAACATCGTGGAGAGAAATTCGAGTCGACGTTTCGGGTGAACCCGTTTTCTAAACTGGAAAGGAAATGAAATAGATCGAAGGCAGGGCTGCGATAGAGCAAAAGATGTAAAGAGACATTAAGAGGTATTCATTTATTTATGTATTTAATTGGTCTGCCATTTCTATTTCCCCATTATAAATTCCCCTGATTCTGAGTGCAAGGGACCTATGCTTGACTTCACCAATCTTTTTCTCTTCACATATCTATAAAAGCTTTTACAGTCAGTTTTTATGCTCCCTGAAAGCTTACTCTCATACTCTATTTTCCCCCTCTTAATTAATCCCTTTGTCCGCCTTTGCTGAATCCTAAAATGCTCCCAATCCTCAGGTTTACTGCTTTTTCTGGCCAAATTATATGTCCTCTCCTTGGACCTTATGCTATCCCTAATTTCCCTTGTCAGCCACGGTTGAGTCACCTGTTTTGTTTTATGTTTATGCCAAACTGGGATGAACAAATTCAGTAGTTCATCCATGCGATCTTTGAATGTTTGCCATTGCCTATCCACCGTCAACGATTTGAGTGACATTCCCTAATCAATCCTACCCAACTCGCACTACATACCATCGTAGTTAACTTTATTTAAATTCAGGCCCCTAATCTCTGTTTCAAATACTTCACTCCCCATCTTAATGAAGAATTATATCATATTGTGATCGCTCCGACCCAAGGGGCCTCGCACAACAAGATTGCTAATTATTCATTTCTCGTTACATTATAACCAGTCTAAGATGGCCTGATCTCCAGTTGGTTCCTTGACATATTGGTCCACGAAACCATCCCGTATACACTCCAGGAATTCCTCCTCCACAGTATTGTTAGTAATTTGGCTAGCCCAATCTATTCATAGATTTAAGTCACCCATGATAACTGCGGTGCCATTATTACATGCTTCTCTAATTTCCCTTTTAGCGCCATCCTCAACCTCTGCATTACTGTTTGGGTGTCTATATATCACTCCCACTAACGTGTTCTGCCCCTTTGTATTTCTCTGTTGTACTCATTCAGATTCCACATCATCAGAGCTAATATCCTTCCTTACAATTGTGTTAATCCCATCTTTAACCAGCAATGCTACGCCACCTCCTTCCTCTTTTTGCCTATATTTATGAATATTGAATACCACTGGATGTTGAGTTCCCAGCCTTGGTCACCCGGGGTCTATATTTCCGTAATCCCAATCATATCATATTCGTTTACCTCTTTTGTGCAGCTAATTCATCCACCTTATTATGAATGCTCCTCGCATGAAGACACAAAGCCTTCAGGCTTGTTTTTAACGCTCTTAGACATTTTAGAATTGATATTTAAAGTGTCCATGTTTGATTTAAACACTTGATTTCTCTGACTGCGTCCTGTGTTTTTCTCCTTCCTGAATTTTGCTTCTATCATTGTTTCCTTTTCCTCTGTCTCCCTGCTGAGCTTTCCAACCCCCTGCCATTTCAGTATAAACCCTCCCCCAGAGCATTAACAAACACTCCCCCTAGGACATCTGTCCCAGTCCTGCTAAGGTGCAAACCATCCGGTTTGTACTTGTCCCACCTTCCGCAGAACCGGTTCCAATGTCCCAGGAATTTGAATCCCGCCCGTTTCACCATTCCTCTAGCCATGTATTCATATGAAATGTCCTTCTATTTCTACTCTGACTAGCGCGTGGCACTGGTAATCCTGAGATTACTACCTTTGAGGTCCTATTTTTTTATTTGCCTCCTAACTCCCTATGTTCAGCTTTTAGGACCTGATCCCGTTTTTTACTTGTATCGTTGCTACCTATATGCACCAAATCAACTGGCTGTTCAGACTCCCCTTCCAAAATATTCTGCAGCTGCTCCGAGACATCCTTGACCTTGCACCAGGGAGAAAACACACCATCCTGGAGTCTTGCTTGCGGCTGCAGAAATGCCTATCTATTCCCCTTACAATAGAATCCCCTATTACAATAGTTCTACCCCTATTTTTCCTCCCGTCCTGTGCAGCAGAACCAAACCTGCTGCCAGGAATTTGGCTGCTGCTGCCTTCCTCTGATAAGCCATCTCCCTCACCAATATCCGAAACGCTATATCTGTTTGCGAGGAGGATGACCACAGGGGACTCCTGCACTACCTGCCTGCACCTATTACTCTGCATAGTGGTCACCCATTCACTTTCTGCCTGTGAAAACTTTACCTGCGGTGTGACCAACTGATTAAACTTGATATCCACGACGTCCTCACCATCGCAAATGCCCCAGTATGTATCCATTCGCAGCTCCAGTGCCGCAATGCGGTCTGCCAGTAGCTGCAGCAGGATACACTTCCTGCACACGTGGTCGTCAGGGACACAGGAAGTGTCCGTGATTTCCCACATAGCGCAGGTGGAGCATACTACGAGGCCGAGCTGTGGTGCAATGACATACCCTTTAATTAAATTAAATTCATTTATATCTAATCAATCCCACCAATTAAACTACAATTAAATGGTATGCTCAAGTCCCTTGTTTACCAACAGTCGCCGCTGCACCACAGAGAGCTTAGAACCTATAAACCACAGAGTTAAGTTCGGAAAAAAGGAGAAAGTGAGAAATACTCAGCAACCAATCACTTACCTGTTTTCTAGCGACGTCACACTTCGATTACTTTTTACTTCTCTCCCTCCCGCTCTGAGATTTGTAAACCTACCTGCTCTGCCACCTCGGTTTTAAGTTAGCTCCACCACCGCTGCTTCACCCAGGTCTGCCGCCACTTTAGGGCCTACCTGCTGCTGCCACCTCAGTTTAATTTAGCTCCACCGCTGCCGCTTCACCTAGGTCCACCGCCACTGTGGAGCCTACCTGCTACTGCCGCCTCAGTTTAAGTTAGCTCCTCCGCCACCGCTTCACGCAGGTCTGCTGCCACTGTCCCCATGTGATATCAAGGAATGGTGCGGGGTACTGGATAAATCAAAGGCTATTCCGACTGCGGAGCTGAGGACTTGTGCTCCAGAACTCGCCGTGCCTCTAGCCAAGCTGTTCCAGTACAGCTACAACACTGGCATCTATCCAACAAATTGGAAAACTGCTCAGGTATGTCCTATTTATTAAAAGCAGTACAAGCCTAAACATATCAGTCTGATATCCATCATCAGCAAAGTGATGGAAGGTGTCATTCACAGTGCTATAAACCGGCACTTACACAATAACAACCTGCTCACCAATGCTTAGTTTGTGTTCCACGAGGACCACTCTGCAATAGCCCTGATTACAGCCTTGATGCAAACATGGACAATAGAGCTGACTTCAAGAGGTGAGGTGAGACTGACTGCCCTTGACAGCAAGCCAGCATTTGACCGAGCAAAGAATAAAGGAGCCCGAGAAAAACCTGAAGTCAGTGGAAATCAGGGGGAGAACACTCCACTGGCTGGAGACATCCCTAGCGCAAAGGAAGATGTGTGTGGTTGTTGGAGGTCAATCACATCACCCCCAGGACTTCGTTGCAGGAGTTCCTCAGGACAGTGTCCAAGGCAAAATCACCTTTAGCTTCTTCAAGAATGACCTTCCCTCCATCATAGCATCAGAAGTGGGGATGTTCTCTGATGAATGCACAGTCTTCAGTTCCATTCGTAACTCCTCAGATAACGAAGCAGTCCATGCCCGCATGCAGCCAGACCTGGACGACGTTCAGGTTTGGGTTGATAAGCGGTTCAAAATCCTGGAACTTCCTCCCAAACAATACTGTGAGAGTACCTTCAGCACAAGGACTGAAGCAGCTCAAGGTGGCCGAACAACACCACCTTCTCAAAGACGATTAGTTATGAGCAATACATGCCAGTGACGCTGAAATCACGTGACTAAATTTAAATTTTTTTAGCAATGCTTTCATTAATCCTCGTGATACACGTTGGATTATAAAATGTCTTGAGATTGGAGTCGAATATTTTACCTACTTAATTTTCATATATATAAACCGATGCTAACGGTAATACTTATCGAAAATGAAACGGTAAACCAAATGAATTTGTGTATATCCGTTGGATACTGAGAATATGTGAGACGATGAGTTCTGGGAGACTGATAGCTTGTAAGATGATGGGTCCTGGGAGGCTGAAAACATGTGAGACGATTGGTTCTGGGAGAATGTAAGAGATTGAGAAACCGTTAACATGGCTGAAACATTGTATAATGTGAGAGAGCAGACTACTTGGTCACCGACACTGTCAGAGCATGACTCTCCTGGATACTGACACAATTAGAATGGATGATTCGTTCCATAAGTCGACTTTTCAAACAGGTAAGACATTCGATCCGCAGAGCCTGTTAGAACAGGTGAGATATTGGATCCTGAGATACTTTTAGAACAGGAGGGACATTGGGTGCAGAGAGACTGTTAGAAAAGCTCAGATATTGGGTGCTGAGAGACTGTTAGAACAGGAGGGACATTGGGTGTGGAGAAACTGTTAGAACATGAGAGACATTGGGGTCAGAGAGACTGTTAGAACAGGATGGACATTGGGTGCTGAGAGAATGTTAGAACCGTTGAGACATTGGGTGCAGAAAGACTGTTAGAACAGGAGGGACATTGGCTGTGGAGAAACTGTTAGAACAGGATGGACATTGGTTGCTGAGAGAATGTTAGAACCGGTGAGACATTGGGTGCTGAGAGACTGTTACTACTGGTGAGACATTGGGTGCAGAGAGACTGTTAGAACAGGTGAGACATTGGGTGCAGAGAGACAGTTATTACAGGTGAAACATTGGGTGCAGAGAGACTGTTAGAACAGGAGGGACATTGTTTGCAGAGAGACTGTTAGTAAAGGTGAGACTTAGGGTGAAGAGAGACGGTTAGAACAGATGAGACACTGGGTGCAGAGAGACTGCTGAACAGGGGAGACATTGGCTGCTGAGGGACTGTTAGGACATGTGAGACATTGGGTGCTGAGAGACTGTTAGAACCGGTGAGACATTGAGTGCGGAGAGACTGTTAGAACAGGTGAGTCATTGAGTGCGGAGAGACTGTTAGAACAGGTGAGACATTGGCTGCTAAGTGACTGGTAGAACAGCTGAGACATTGTTTGCTGAGAGACTGTTAGAACAGGTGAGACATTGGTTGCTGAGGGAATGTTAGAACAGGTGAGACATTGGTTGCTGAGAGAATGTAAGAACAGTTGAGACATTGGGTGCTGAGAGGCTGTTAGAACAGGTGTGATATTGGTTGCTGAGAGAATGTAAGAACAGTTGAGACATTGTTTGCTGAGGGAATGTTAGAACAGGTGAGACATTGGTTGCTGAGAGAATGTAAGAACAGTTGAGACATTGGGTGCTGAGAGGCTGTTAGAACAGGTGTGATATTGGTTGCTGAGAGACTGTTAGAACAGGTGTGATATTGGGTGCAGAGAGACTGCTAGAACAGGTGAGACATTGGTTGCTGAGAGAATGTTAGAACAGGTGAGACATTGGGTGCTGAGATACTGTTAGAACAGGTGAGACATTGGGTGCTATGTGCCTGGTAGAACAGGTGAGACTTTGGCTGCTAAGAGACTGTTAGAACAGGTGAGACATTGTGTGGAGAGTAACTGTTAGAAGCGGTGAGGCATTGTGTGCAGAAAAACTGTTAGAACCGTTGAGGCATTGGGTGCAGAGGCACTGTTAGAAAAGCTATTATTTTGTGTAGTGTGAAGCTTTAATGACCCGTTGTGACATTATGCCTGTTACTGGAGCTGTAGTCATTGGCATGATTACCTGAAACTGTTTACCCAAACGACAATGGTGCCGGCCTGATCTTATCATCATTTCACACCAGAGCTTCTCCCTACTGCTCGATACCTTCTTTCCTTCTCCACTCCTCTCACCTCCACTTCTGCATTGCAAAATAACAACACAGGAGTTGCTAGTTCAAACAAGACCAGGTTCCATCTAGTTCAGCTTCAGCCAAAACAACAATAACAACAAATTGTATTCATAAAACATAATAAAACGTCCAAAAGCACGTGACACGTGCGTTATAAATCAAAATTTGACTCCGGACTACCAAAGGAGATATAATGGCAGCGGTAGGTTTTAAGGACCGTCTTAAAGGAGGGGGGAGAGGTAGAGAGGTGGAGAGGTTTAAAGAGCGAAGTGCAGAGCTAAGGACATTGGCAGCTGAAGGCACTGCCATCAATGTTGGAGCAATTATAATGTAGTGCTGGAGAAGTTTTCAGATATAGGGAGCAGCGAGGCCACAGAGGGATTTGAAATCAAGGATGAGTGCATTAAAATCTAGACGTTGCTTAACTGGGAGCCACCGTCAGTCAGAGAGCACAGCAATGATGGGTGAATGGGATTTGATGCGAGTTATCACAAAGGCACTGGAACTTTAGATGACCACAAGTTTACGTCGGGTAGAAAGCGGGAAGACCTGCCGGGGGTGCATTGGAATAGTCACCTCTGAAGGTAACAAAGGCAAGTATGAGGGTTTCAGCAGCAGATTAACTGAGGCAGGGACGGTGATGATCGATGTTACCGATGTTTAAATAGGAGTTCTTAGATATGGCCCGAATATGTCGCTACACTCTCTTCTCGGGGTCAAAAACGACACCAAGGTTGTGAGCACCCTGGTTCAGGCTCGTGGGGCCGTATGGCCTACTCCTGCTCTTATTTCTTATATTATTATGTAAGGGATAGGGAGGTGGGGGTTTGTACCAGAAACCGAATTCAGACGAACAGAGAGTTGCGGGTGGTTTTAGGGCTGGAAGAGTTTACTGAGATAGAGAGCTGTGAAGCCACAGAGGGATTTGAAAACACGGATGAGATTTGTAAAGTGGAGGCTTTGCTGGACCGGAGCCAATGTAGGTCAGCAAACGTAGGGGTGATGGTAATTGTGATTACATAGGATTATACAGGAAATATGGCACAGAAACAGGCCATTCGGCCAAACAAGTCCATGCCGGCGTTTGTGCTCCACTCGAGCATCCTCCCGACTTTCCTCTTCTAAATTTATCAGGGTAACCCGCTGTTCCCATCTAGCTCAAATGCTTGTCTAACCGCCCCTTAAATGCATATATTCTATGCTTCAAGCATTCCCTGTTTTAGCGAGTTCCACATTCGCACGTTTCTTTGGGTAAAGAAGTTTCTTTTGAATTCCCTATTGGAATTCTTGGTGACTATCTTATATTGATGGCCACTAGTTACGCTCGTCTCCACAAGTGGAAACATTCGCTCTGTATCCACTCCATCAGAAACCCTTCATAAATTTAAAGACCTGTATTAGATTACCCTCAGCCTTCGAACATAAGAACATAAGACGTAGGAGCAGGATTATGTCATTTGCCCCTCGAGCCTACTCCGCCATTCAATAAGATCATGGCAGATCTGATCTTGGCCTCAACTCCAATTCCCTGCCCGCTCCCCATAACCCTTGAATCCCTTAACTTCCAAAATCTGTCTATCTCCACTTTAAACATATTCCATGACCCAGAATCCACAACACTCTGGGGATGAGAATTCCAAAGATTCACGAACCTCTGAGAGAAGATATTTCTCATAATTTCCGGTTTAAATGGGTGCCCCCTTATTGGGAAATTATGCCCCCCTAGTTCTGGATTTCCCACGAGGGGAGAAACCCATTCTGCATCAAGAGCAAAAGAGTCCAAGTCTGTTCATCCTTCACTATATATAAGCCTTCGCATTTCTTGTATCATCCTTGTAAATCTTCTCTGTATCCTATCCAGTGCCACTATATAATTTTATAAGATAGCGGCCAGAAACGTACCAATTGTGGTCTAACCAAGTTTCGATATAGGTTTAGCATAACTTCCCGACTATTCAATGCTATACCTCTAGAAATAAACCTTAGTGCATGGTTTGCTTTTTTAATTCCTTGCTAAACTGTGTCGCAAATTTTAATAATTTGTATATTTGTACTCTGAGATCCCTTTGTTCCGCTGCCCCACCTAGACTCACAACCTTCAAGTAATAAGTGACCTCCCTATTCTTCCTACCAAACTGTAATACCTCGAATTTATTTGTGTTGAACTTCATTTGCCAATTACATGCACATTCTGCACGTTTATTAATGTCCTCATGTACTTTGTTGCAGGCCTCCTCAGTATTGACTATCCCCACCACACCTCTCCCCCCCCCCACCCGGTGTGGTGCCATCCACAAATTTAGAAATTGTGTTTTCGATCCCGGAGTCTAAATCGTTAAAATAAATTGTGAACAACAGTGGTCCCAGCACTGATCCTTGTGGAACACCTTCTGCCACTGAGAATAGCTAACCTTTACGCCTACTCTCTGCTTTCTGCCTTGAAACCAGCTAACTATCCATTCTGCTACTAGTCCCCTGACTCCGCATTCTCTGATTTGTTCATCAGTCTATTATGGGGAACCTTATCGAAGGCCTGTTGAAAATCTAGATGAATTACATCTGATGCTTTACCACCAACAAGACTTTACCTTTTGAAATCCATGCTGACTATTCATTACTATATTTTTGTTTTCTAGATGATGTTCTATTTTCTCCTTTAGTAGGGATTCCATTACTTTTCCTACCACCTATATTAAGCGAACTGTTCTATAATTGCCTTGACAACTTCGATAACCCTGCTTAAATATAGGTATTACGTTAGCTATCTAGCAGTCCTCTGGTGCAACACTTTCATCTAACGAATTATTTCATATGTGTAGTAATGCCTCTGGTATCTCTTCCCTAGTTTCTTTTTAAAATGCGTGGCTGCAAACCATCCGGCCCAGGGGTTATATCCTCTTTGGTTTTGATTAGCGACTGGGGGGAAGAGAGAGAGGGAGCGACTGGGGGGAAGAGAGAGAGGGAGCGACTGGGGGGATGATAGAGAGAGAGCGACTGGGGGGAAGAGAGAGAGAGCGACTGGGGGGAAGAGAGAGAGAGCGACTGGGGGGGGAAGAGAGAGAGGGCCACTGGGTGGAAGAGAGAGAGAGAGCGACCGAGGGGAAGAGAGAGCGAGAGCAACTGGGGGAGAGAGAGAGAGAGACTGGGGGGAAGGGAAAGAGAGAGCGACTGGGGGGAAGAGAGAGAGAGAGCGACTGGGGGGAAGAGAGAGAGAGCGACTGGGGGGGAAGAGAGAGAGAGAGCGACTAGGGTGAAGAGAGAGAGAGCGACTGGGGGGAAGAGAGAGAGAGAGCGACTGGGGGGAAGGGAGAGAGAGAGCGGCTGGGGGGAAGAGAGCGAGAGTAGGGGAGAAAGAGAGAGACTGGGGGGCGAGAGAGACTGGAGGGGAGAGGGAGAGAGACTGGGGAGAGAGAGAGAGACGGGGGAGAGAGAGGAGAGAGACAGATGGAGAGAGAGAGAGCGACGGGGAGAGAGAGAGAGAGACTGGGGAGAGAGACGGGGAGAGAGAGAGAGAGAGGCACTTCCTCACAGCCTGTGGAAAATATCAGGGCATCAGGGAGAATTTCTACCAAAAATTCTCACAAATATGCCCTGAATTCAGAAATTTGAATGACGACCAAAAACTCCCATTCCTACTAGGGGAAGAGAGAAATTGTGTAACACTAGCGGCACACTATGTTACAGCTTGCCATAAACAGAGGGACAACCAGTAAACCTAAGAAAAGAGTATATATAAATTATGCGAATGTATATTTATACACTCAGTGATATATCTGTTTATACACTGTATGAATAGATCTGCGTTTATGTGTTCAACCATAAATGTATTTTGATGCTTTGGCAACATAAGGTGTACCTTATCATGCCAATAAAGCAATTTGAATTGAATTGAATTGAATTAAGAGAGACTGGGGGAGAGAGAGAGAGACTGGGTAGAGAGAGAGAGACTGGGGCGAGAGAGAGAGAGAGAGACGGGGAAGGGAGAGAGAGACTGGGGAGAGAGAGAGATAGAGAGACTGGGAGACAGAGAGAGAGAGATTGAGAGACGGGGAGCGAGAGAGATTGGGGGGAGAGAGAGAGACTGGAGGAGGGAGAGACTGGAGGAGAGAGAGACGGAGAGGGAGAGACTGGGAGATAGAGACTGGAGGATGGAGACTCTGGAGGAGAGAGAGAGACAGGGAGACTGGGGGAGAGAGAGACACTGGGATATAGATAGAGAGAGAGAGAGAGCGAGAGAGAGACTGAGGGGGAGAGAGAGAGAGTCGGGGAGAGAGAGAAACTGGAGGAGAGAGAGAGAGGGACTGGGGGAAGCGATAGATAGTCTGGGAGACAGAGAGAGAGAGTCTGGGAGACAGAGAGAGATGAAGAGACGCGAAGGGAGAGAGAGATTGGGGGGAGAGAGAGGGAAATGGCTAGAAATTCGTTATCGCCACGTTTGGAGAGGGAAGGAGATAGAGAGGGAAGAGAGAGAGAGAGAGAGAGCGAGGGAAGGAGAGAGAGAGAGAGAGGAAGGAGAGAGAGAGAGATAGAGAGAAGCAGAGAGAGAGAGAGAGAGAGGGAAGGAGAGAGAGAGACAGAGAGCGAAGGAGAGAGAGAGAGGGAAGGGGAGAGAGAGAGAGAGGGAAGGAGAAAGAAACAGAGAGAGAGAGGGAAGGAGAGAGAAACAGAGAGGGAGAGGGAAGGAGAGAGACACAGAGAGAGAGAGAGAGGGAAGGAGAGAGAGAGAGAGGGAAGGAGAGAGAGAGAGAGAAGGGGAGGGCAGAGTGACAGAGAGGGAAGGAGAGAGATACACAGAGAGGGAAGGAGAGAGAGACGGAGGAAGAGACAGAGAGCGAGGGAATGAGAGAGAGAAAGGGGTGGGTGAAAGGTGTGGGGGAAATGGGGTGGGGGAAAGGGGGGTAAAGGGGGGTGTAAATGCGGTGGGTAAAGGGGGGGTAAAGGGGAGGGGCCTGCTCTGTTTTTTCCCTCTTTTTCTTTCTCCCCCTCCCCCTCCTCCCCTCCCCCCTCCCCCTCCTCCCTCTTCCCCCCTTCCTCCTTCTTCACCCCCCTCCTACTCCTTCTTCACCCCCTCCCACTCCTCGCTCTTCACCCCCTCCCCTCCTCGCTCTTCACCCCCTCCCCCTCCTTGGTCTCTCTCTCTCCCTCCCTCCCCCCCTCCCTCCCCATCTGCCTCCCTCCCTCACCCTCTCCCTCTCCACTCACTCCCTCCTTTCCGGTACCAGAACGGAGTCAGTCAGAAATCGGGAGGCCGGGTGCCCATCGCTCCGAAGTGAGCCCGGAGTTGCTCATGGTGAACGCAGCGGGCCTTTGGAACCGGTTGGCCGGGTGGCAGATGAAAACCTTTCGCTGCGATGGGCGGGGAGAGAGCGACGCCGCCGCGCACCTGCTCTCTTCCACGCCTTTGGAACCGGTTGGCCGGGCGGCAGACGAACGCCATTCGCTGCGGTGGGGGGTAGAGAGTGACGCCGCCGCTCAGCTGCTCTCTTCCCCCGGACCTTCGGGCTGCACGGGGAAGAGAGAGAGAGACTGGGGGGGGGAGAGTGAGACGCCGTGGGCCTTCAGCAAGCTCGACAGGTTCCGGGAGAGAGAGACGCCGCCGCTCAGCTGCTTGCTTCCCTCTTCCCCCGGGCTTTTTGGCTGCGTGGGGAAGAGATAGAGAGAGAGACTGGGGGGGGGAGAGTGAGACGCCCGAGGGCCCTCAGCAGCTTCGACAGGTTCCGGGTGAGAGAGATGCCGACCGCCACTCAGCAGCTCACTTACCTCTACCCCGGTGTTTCGGGCTGCTCGGGGAAGAGAGAGAGAGAGAGACTCGGGGGGGAGAGTGAGATGCCGTGGGCCTTCAGCAAGTTTGACAGGTTCCGGGAGAGAGAGACGCTGCTGCTCAGCTGCTTGCTTTTCTCTTCCCCCGGGCTTTCGGGCTGCGTGGGGAAGATAGAGAGAGAGAGACTGGGGGGGAGAGTGAGACGCCGAGGGCCCTCAGCAGGTTCGACAGGTTCCTGGAGAGAGAGATGCTGCCCGCCGCTCAGCAGCTCACTTACCTCTTCCCTCGGTGTTTCTGGCTGAGCGGGGAAGAGAGAGAGAGAGACTGGGGTGGGGGGAGAGTGAGACGACAAGGGACTTCAGCAGGCTCGACAGGTTCTGGGTGCGCAGGGAATCCGATGAACTCGAGGCCAGGCTTCCCTGAGCATCCACTACAACAAAGAGACATTCCTAAATATCAAAGTTCAGGTTTTAAGCACCCCATAGCTAAGAAGACAACTGCACAAAAGAACCTAACGGGGTACACACAGAAAGTGGGAAAAATAAACACACAGAAAGTGGGGAGAAAAATCATTAAGAATCAAGATGGCGGACACTCACCTCAGTTGAGAATAATTAGGCCCGCCCATACACGCACCAATTGGTCAACCGTCAGGTCACTGAAGTGTAGGATTGGTCAATCATCACGTCACTCAACTGTAGGATGGCCCGCCAGCACACGATATGAAACCGCCCCCGTGACGCAGCGATTGGTCGACCGTCGGGTCGCTCGATTGTACGATTGGCCAACCTTCACATCACTCAATGCTATTGAGGGGATAATGAGCGGAATTTTGAACGTTTTTTAGATACCATCGCACAATTTTTGTCTCACCGAAAAATAAATACGCTTCTGACCGTTCAGGAATCGTAAGCTTTCTTTTGATGTAACACGCATGGAGGTATGCTCTATAACTTTTGAGTGTATAGAGGACGGACAGACAGACAGACCGACAGACAGAAGACCAATTATATATATATAGATACTTGCTGGGGGGGCCCGGCGTTGCCAAGGCTTTTTGTAAAACGGCAGTTTACAGGGTCGCGTGGTTGACGGCCGGCGCTGCTGCTCCTCTGCTCTGTGTCTTGGGCCGAATGGTTGTCAGGCCCGGCCCGAGTGACCCCAACTCACCTCCCACTCCGGCGGGCTGCCACAGCTGCCCCACTCACTGTAGAGAAAAAGAAGTGAAAAAATGGCAGCTACGTTTCGTGAGGCTGCAGGATTAGGTCCCGTCCACACACGAATGAAACGCCCCCCGTGATGCCCCGATTGGTCAACCATCAGACACTGAAGTGTAGGATTGGTCAACCATCATGTCACTCAACGCTAATGAGCGGTAGGATTGGTCAAAACGCTAATGAGCGGATTTTTGAAAGTTTTTTGTATATTGTCCGAACAATTTTTGTCTGACCAAAAAGTTGATACGAGTATGAGACTCCCCTAATCATAAGCTTTCTTTTGATATAACATATGTGTCGGTGCGCTCTATAACTTTTGAGTGTATAGCGGACAGAGAGATTTACAGACAGACAGACATATAGACAGACAGACAAACAGACAGACAGATATACAGACGCACGGATCCTTTTATATATGTAGCTACTGATCTCACTACTAAACTCATCATCCAAGTTCATATGTACCTGTTCCTTCTCTGATTGAGATTATTGGATGTTTCTGGTGCAGAATGATTCTCCTGTTAATCTCACTCCAAAAGTCTTTTACTTGCTGAAGCGGATTAAACATATTTTGACCACATGTTGGCTTTTATAAATAGAGGAAGGGAAGTGTGCTTTATAAAACACTGGCTTGGCCTCAGCTGATTATTTATCCAATTCTGGGCAATCTACTTTAGGAAGGATGTCGAAGCCTCAGAGATTGTGCAGCAGAGATTAACTAGAATTCTACTAAGGAGGAGCGACATCATTTATGTGGAAAGAATGGAGAAGCTTGATTCTTCTCCTTGGAGTAGCGAAGATTAAGAGCAGATTTGATAGAGGTGTGCAAAGTCATGAAAGACTTTGATGGATAAAAAATGAGAAACTGTTTCCAGTGGCAGAAGTGTCGGTAAATGGAAGACAGCAGATTTTTAAAGCGAGTGGCAAATGAACCAGAAAAGACATGAGGAAAGAAAAATTCATGCAGCGAGTTGAGAGTATTGTGATCTGGAAGTGCTAACTGAAAGGGCGGTGGAAGCAGATTCAATAGTAACTTTCACAAGGGAAATTTATAAATACTTGAAGGATTTTTTACAGGGCTATGGGTAAAGAGCGCGGTAATATGACAAATTGGATAACTCTACAAAAGAATCGACATAGGCAGGTTGGGCCGAATGGCCTCTTCTGTGTTGTATCATTCTATAATAGTTTGACTTAGAATCATGGAAACTTACAGCACAGAAGGAGACCATTCGGCCTATCGCCTCTATAGATATATGAGGAGAAAAAGGTTTGTGAAGTCAAGCGTAGGTCCCTTGTAGTCCAGAATCGGGGGTATTTATAATGGGGAACAAAGAAATGAAAGACGAAATAAATACATACTTAGGTTTTGTCTTCATAAGGGAGGACACAAATAACCTCCCAGAGATATTGTGGAATATAGGGTCTAATGAGAGGGAGACATTGAATGAAATACTGTTTTTGTAGGGAAATGGTGTTAGGGAAATTGACCAGATTGAAGGCCGATTATTCTCCAAGGCCTGATAGTCTACATCATAGGGTACTTAAGGAAGTGGCCCTAGAAGTAATAGATGCATTGCTGGTCATCGACCACAATTCTATCGACTCTGGAACAGTTCCCATGGATTGGAGGATAGCTAAAGTAACCCCACTATTTACAAAGGTTGGCAGAGAAAAAATGCGGATTTATAGACTGGTAAGCCTGACATCGGTAGTGGGGAAAATGCTAGAGTGCATTATAAAAGATGTAATAGCAGAGCACATGGAAAACAGGGACAGGATCGGACAAATTCAACATGGGTTTACAAAAGGTAAGTCATGCTTGGCTAATCTACTGGAATTTTTTGAGAATTTAACTGGTAGATTAGATGAGGGACATCTAGTGGATGTGGTGTATTTGGACTTTCAGAATGCTTTCAAAATGTCCCGCATAAGAGAGCAGCGTGTAAAGTTAAAGCACTTGGGATTGGGGGTTAGGTGTTGTCTTGGATGGAGAACTGGTTGGCAGACAGGAAGCAAAGAGTTGGAATAAACGGGTCTTTTTCCGGGTGGCAGGCAGTGAAAAGTGGGGAACTGCAGGGATCGGTCCTAGGACTCCAGCTATTCACAATATGTATTAAAGATCTAGACAAGGGAACTAGATGTAATATCTCCAAGTTTGCAGGCGACACAAAGCTGGGTGGGCGTGTGTGCTGTGAGGAGGATGCAGAGAAACTCCAGTACGATTTGGACAGGTTGGTTGATTGGGCAGATGCATGGCAAATGCAGTATATAATGTAGATATACAACAGAAAATGCTGGAAAAACTCAGCAGGTCAGGCAACATCGGTGGAGAGAAATTTGAGTTGACGTTTCGGGTTGGACCCTTCTTCAAAACTGGAAAGAAAGAAAACTAGATCGAAGGCAGGGCTGCGATCGGACAAAAGAATAAAAGAAACAAAAGAAGTAAAAGAGATTAGAAGCTAGACGAGATGGTAATAGGCTGGGATTAGGTGTAAAGTGTACTGGCAGGGCAAAAGATAGCTGCCAGGTGTGAGAGAGAAACAAAAGGAAAGGTGGGGTGGGAAAGGAGTGGAACAATTACAAGTGAAAATGAAATGGGGGCCGAGCAAATGAAACGGGGCAGAATTCCCGTTCTACCTGGACCCCTCCCCCTGCCCTCTTACCCTCTCTAGATCTTTTCATCGCTAACTGCCGCCGTGACATCGGCCATCTCCATTTCTCTGCTCCCTCACTCACTCCAACCTACCTCCCTCTGAACTTGCAGCACTCCATTCTCTTAGATCCAACCCTGACATTGTCATTAAACCCGCTGACAAGGGTGGGGCCATTGTTGTTTGGCGCACTGACCTCTACCTAACGGAAGCTGAACGCCAACGCTCCAACACCACCTCCTACCTTCACCTGGACCATGACCCCACTACCGAACATCAAACCACCGTTTCCAAGACTGTCACTGACCTCATCTCCTCTGGAGATCTTCCCCCTGCTGCCACCAACCTCATAGTTCCCCAACCCCGCACAGCCCGCTTCTACCTCCTTCCCAAGATCCACAAACAGGACTGCCCTGGTAGACCCATCGTTTCAGCCTGTTCTTGCCCCACGGAACTTATCTCTTCCTATCTTGACTCTATCTTTTCTCCCCTTGTCCAGTCTCTTCCCACCTACATCTGCGACTCTTCGGACGCCCTCCGCCACTTTAACAGTTTCCAGTTTCCTGGCCCCAACCGCTTCCTTTTCACCATGGACGTACAATCCCTCTACACCTCCAAACCCCACCCGGATGGCCTGAGGGCGCTCCGCTTCTTCCGTGAACAGAGGCCCGACCAGTCCCCATCCACCACGACCCTCCTCCGCCTGGCTGAACTTGTTCTCACATTGAACATCTTCTCCTTTAACTCCACTCATTTCCTCCAAATCAAAGGTGTTGCCATGGGTACCCGCATGGGTCCTAGCTATGCCTGCCTTTTCGTGGGCTATGTGGAACAATCTTTGTTCCAGTCCTACTCGGGTCCCCTCCCTCACCTCTTCTTCCGATACATTGATGACTGTATCGGTGCTGTTTCCTGCTCTCGCCCCGAACTTGACAATTTCATTCACTTTGCCTCCAATTTCCACCCTTCCCTCACCTTCACATGGTCCATCTCGGACACTTCCCTTCCCTTCCTCGACTTCTCCGTCTCCATCTCTGGGGATAGGTTATCGACCAATATTTACTATAAGCCCACTGACTCCCACAGCTACCTGGACTACACTTCCTCCCACCCCGCTTCCTGTAAGGACTCTATTCCATACTCCCAGTTTCTCCGCCTCCACCGTATCTGCTCCGACGATGCCACCTTCCACACCAGTGCCTCAGACATGTCTTCCTTTTTCCGCAACCGAGGATTCCCCTCTACTGTGGTTGACACTGCCCTCGACCATGTCAGTTCTATCTCCCACACTTCTGCCCTCACCCCTGCCCCTCCCTCCCGGAACCACGATAGGGTTCCCCTTGTCCTCACCTTTCACCCCACCAGCCTCCACATTCAACGGATCATCCTCCGGCATTTCCGCTACCTCCAAAGTGATCCCACCACCAAACGTATCTTCCCCTCCCCTCCCCTTTCAGCATTCTGCTTGGACCGCTCCCTCCGAGACACCCTAGTCCACTCCTCTATCACCCCAAACAGCCCTTCCTCTTCGCCTGGCACCTTCCCGTGCAAGCGGAGGAGATGTAACACCTGCCCCTATACCTCCCCCCTTCCCACTGTCCAGGGCCCCAAACACCCCTTCCAGATGAAACAGCGATTTACTTGTACTTCTCGCAATCTAGTATACTGCATTCGCTGCTCACGATGCGGTCTCCTCTACATTGGGGAGACCAAACGCAGATTGGGTGACCGCTTTGCGGAACACCTCTGTTCAGTCCGTAAGGGTGACCCCGAGCTTCCGGTCGCCTGTCATTTTAATTCACCGCTCCATTCCCACTCGGACCTCACCGTCCTTGGCCTCTTGTATTGTTCCACGGAAGCTCAACGTAAACTCGAGGAGCAGCACCTCATCTTCCGATAAGGCAGTCTGCAGCCTTCCGGACTCAATATCGAGTTCAACAATTTCAGATCATAAGCTCGGCCCCCATTTCATTTTCTCTTGTAATTGTTCCACTCCTTTCCCCCCCCCCTTTCCTTTTGTTTCTCTCTCACACCTGGCAGCTATCTTTTGCCCTGCCAGTACACTTTACACCTAATCCCAGCCTATTACCATCTCGTCTAGTTTCTAATCTCTTTTACTTCTTCTGTTTCTTTTATTCTTTTGTCCGATCGCAGCCCTGCATTCGATCTAGTTTCTTTTCTTTCCAGTTTTTATGAAGGGTCCAACCCGAAACGTCAACTCAAATTTCTCTCCACGGATGTTGCCTGACCTGCTGAGTTTTTCCAGCATTTTCTGTTGTTATTTCGGATTTCCAACATCTGCAGCATTTTGCTATCGATATAATGTAGATAACTGCGAGGTTATCCACTTCGGTGGCAATAACAGGAAGACAGATTATTATCTGAACGGCAATAGCTTGTGAAAAGGGGAAGTGCAACGTGACACGGGAGTCCTTGTGCACCAGTCAGTGAAGGTAAGCATGCAGCTGCAGCAGGCGGTTAAGAAGGCAAAGCATTTGTTAGCCTTCATAGCGAGTACAGGAGCAAGGATGTCCTTCTGCAATTGTACCGGGCCTTGGTGAGACCACACCTTGAGTATTGTGTGCAGTTTTGTTCGCCTTATCTGACGAGGGATATTCTTGCCATGGAGAGAGTGCAGCGAAGATTCACCAGACTGATACCTGTGATGGCAGGAATGACGTATGAGGAGAGATTGGGTCTATGCAGCTTATATTCGCTAGAGTTTAGAAGAATGAGAGGGGATCTCATTGAAACATTTAAAATTCTAAAAGGACTAGACATACTGGATGAAGGAAGAATGTTCCGATGGTGGGGGAGTCTGGAACCAGGGGTCATTCTCTATGGATAAGGGTAAGCCATTTCGGACTGAGATGAGGAGGAATCTCTTCACCCAGAGAGTGGTGAACCTGTGGAATTTTCTACCACACAGGGCAGTTGCATCCAGTTCATTAAATATTTTCTAGAAGGAGTTGGATATATTTCTTGATGCTAAAGGGATCAAGTGATATGGGGAGAAAGCAGGGACAGGTTACTGAATTTGGATGATCAGCCATGATCTCATTAAATGGCAGAGCGGGCTCGAGTGGCTGAATGGCCTACTCCTGCTCCTATCTTCTATATTTCTATGTGCTTGATCTTCGAAAGAGCTGACCAATTAGTCACACTATCCTTTTCTTCCACATAGCCCTGCAATTTGTTTGCCTTCAAGTATTAATCCAATTCCTTTTTGAAAGTCACTATTGAATGACCTTTCACCGAAATTTAAGGCAGCACATCCCAGATCACAACAACTCGCTGCATAATATTTTTTAACCTAAATTTCTGTTCCCTGATTTCCAATGTTTCTGTCAATGAAAACAGTTTGTCATTACTTACTCTATCAAAACTGTTCATTATTTTGAAGACATCAATATTATCTCCTCTTAGCCTTGTCTGCTCTAAGGAGAATGACTCCAGTCTCTCCACATAACTGAATTTCCTCATCCCTGGAACCATTGTCGTAAATCTCCTCTGCTCCCTCTCCCGGGCCTTGACATCCTTCCGATCGTGCGGTGTCCTGAATTTGGACACAAAGCTCTAGCTGAAGCCTAATTATTGTTTTATAAATATTTAGCATAATTTTGTTGCTTTTGTACTCTATGCCTCTATTAATAAAGTCAAGAACCCGTCGTGATTTTTAATGGTCTTCTCAACTTGTCCCACCACCTTGAAAGATTTGTGCACGTACACTCAATGCTTCTGCACTCCCTTTAAAATTGTACTATTAACTTTATACTTTCTTTCCTCATTCTTCACACCAAAATGTATCATTTCACACTTCTCTGTTTTAAATTGCATCTGCCATGTGTCTGCCATTTTCACCCGTCTGTCGATGTCCTCCTAATGTCCTTTACGATCCTCCTTACTGTTTTGTGTTATCTGCAAACTGTGAAATTATGCCACTATTTGCAAATCCACGTCATTAATAGATAACTAAAAGAACAGTGGTCCTAATACTGAGCCTAATACATACAAATGAGTGTTTTCTTTCATTTCACATGTGTTACCTTGATAAATTTTGGTGAATACACAGGCACATTTTACCTTCGTTCTTCCATTCCAGCATTTTGATCTTTGAGGGTCCCACAGAGGAACTTTGCCCCCGAGTCTCCAAGAGCGTTGAAGTTAAGTTGAAGTCTGTTTATTGTTCTAACTTTAATAATAAGGGACGCAAGGTTTGGGCAGCACTTGGTGGAGAGATCACTCGAAGAAAACATATGATGACAGAAAACAGGCACTGAAAATTGGCTTCGTTTATAAAGGACATAAAAGTAAAGTTATTGGATTACCTTTGGTTGCTGGTATTAGTGATACAGTTGTAGCATTCTCGCCTCTGAGCAAGAAGGTCATGGGAACAAATCCCACGTCAGGGTCTTGCGCCGATCATAAAGCCTGACAGTACCAGTGCAGTACTGAGGGAGTGCTGCACTGTCAGCGAAGCCGTCTTTTGGATGATATGCAAAACCAAGACCCCTCTGCCCTCTCAGTTGGCCACAAAATACCCCCATGGCACGAATGGAAGAAGAGCAGCGTATTTCTACCTGTTTTTCTAGAAAATATTTATCCCTCAACCAACACCTAAAGCAGATATTTTGACACTATCACATTGCTGTATCTGGGATCTGGGATCAAATTCGATGCCGCCTTTCCTACATGAAAACAGTGACTAAACCACAAAAGTAATGACTTAACTGTAAAGCGCTTTGCGACGTTCTGAGGTCGTGCAAGGCGTGATATAAATGCAAGATGGGTGGAACTGGACTTCGGCAGGGACGCAGAGCGACTTATCGCATTTTCCGTTGGGCCTGATATTCCTTTATCTTGAACTAAATGGGACTGTCTATCGGGCTGGGTGTATCTGGGCGACCAATACAATATCGCCTGTTCTGCATCCCCGCCCATGATCTCGTTCACCCCAAAGCCTTTCCTGATTTATCCCTGCAATTACAGCTTCCAGTCAGCGGTGGTGCTACAGCGCCTGGATGTTTCAACGTCTCTCCCTGGTCCTTGAACCTTTTATCACTGTGCACTGTTTTCCTGTAATAGAATTGTCAATCATCATTATAATCCTTGGAACTTTGACTCATTCAGCTGGATACAACTCCCTTTGCAGAGAAATGCAAGGTCAAGTTCCTCAAAATTTCTCTCGGCTCCATGATGGTCAGGATACTTTTGCAGAGTTTAATGCTCTCTCAAATTAAGCATTTTCTTCATACAATTAAAGGGAGTGTTTAGCCCTACATGACCAAACTGCAAGCAATACTCCAGATGGGATGTGACCAGCAGCATTTGCAGAATTGTACATCTGGTTGGCCCCTCTTTTACAAACACCAATATAGACAAAGGCCCTTTTTGTCGGTACACAGCATAACTGCAAAGTCTGCAGATGATACAAAACGTTGAAATGTAGTAAACAGTGAGTGGGATAGAAACCGACTTCAGGAGGACACAGCCAGAATGGTGAACTAGGCAGACATATGGTAGATGCAATTTAACGCAGAGAAGTGTGCAGTGATGCAACTTCATAGAAAGAATGAGTACCAGCAGTATAAACTAAATGGTACACTTTTAAAGGGAGTGCAGGAAAAGAGATACCTGAAGGTTCTCATGTGGAAATAATTGCAGGTGACAGGACAAGTTGAGAAGGCTGCTAAAATGGATATGGAATGCCTGGCTACATAAATAGAGACAGTTTTAAAGCCAAATTATTGCTACAATTCCGGGCACCACGCATTAGGAAGAATGTCCTTGGAGAGGGTGCAAACGAGATCCGTTATAATGGTTACAGGGATGAGGAACTTCAGTTATGTGGAGAGATTGGAGAAGCTGGGGTGATTCTCCTTGGAGCAGAGAAGGTTAGCAGGAGATTTAATAGTGGTGTGCAAAATTTTCAAGGAGTTTGCTTGTGTAAATAAAGATAAACTTTTTTCCATTAGCGGGAGGATCGCTAACCAAAGGACACAGATGTTAAGGTGATTGGCAAAAGAACCAGTGGCGACTTGAGGAAACATTTTTTTTACAGTGAGTTGTTATGATCTGGACTGCACTTGAAAAGAAGGTGGCAGCAGATTAATAGTAATTTTCAAAAGGGAATTGGATGAATTCTTGAAAATGGAAAATCTGCAGGGCTTTGAGGAAAGAGTAGGGGAGTTGGATTAAATGCACAGCTCTTTCAAAGATCCGGCACAGACACGATAGGCCGAATGGGCACTTTCTGAGCTGTACCATTCCATGAAGCTATGATTCTATGATGAATGTGGAAAAACACCAAGTGTGAACAAAAGAACATTCAATTTGTGTAAAGGTTTGCCTTAAATAGGCGAAAGCCCATAGTTACATCACAGCACTGGTCATGGGTCATCAACTGCAGACTGCGAAGAGCAGCTATTCCAGGAGATAAGAGAATTATCCCCACGTTCTCAGTCCAGAGTGTAAATCATCCACCGGAAGTGGCAACATAATACTGACAGACACTCACCTGAGACACTGGATTTTGGAGTTGCTGTTATTCACCACTTGACACAGAAGTCCAACACCTGCATCAGTTACTTTATTCGCGCTGAGGTCCATGTCCAATAACCCAGAGTTCTCATTGTGAGCAGAGGCCAATTCTTCAGAGCAATCATATGTCAAACTGTTATGTCTCAAAATGAAAAAAAAGTTTGTTAATGGTTTAGAGAAGCAGGGTTAATCAAATGGATTCTTCGTTAATCTGTTGAACGCTGGTGCAGGAGGCGAATTAACTTTACTAATTAAGTTGCATACTATATGATGCGCTGTAGTCATTTTCAGAGATATTTTCTGTGAGATTTAATGGGATATAATTCTGAATTTTACCGTGGGCATTGAAACCATCCAGCCTTCCATGCCTGTTTAGGATTTTTGAATAAACAATCCATTTCCCCATTCCCCATTTCCTTTTAGTTTAATTTTCTTGCTGAAACAATTGTGCACTATACTGTTCAATATTTGAATGCTTTCTGGTTCCAGCAACGTTTCTGGAATCATCGCATCATAGAATCTTCCATCACAGAGAGACGCCATTCGGCCCATCGTGGAATGAGCTGTTCAATTCATCTCACTCCCCTGCCCTTGATCCATAGGACTGCAGATTTTTATCCTGATGCCTTCATCCTATTCATTTTCCAATTTATTATTGAATCTGCCTCCAGCACCCTTTCAGACAGTGAATTTTAGATCATAACAAGTAGTTATGTCAAAAGAAATTCCTCATCTCACATCTGGTCCTTAAAAATCCATCTGTAAATGTAAAATGATGTAAATCTTCCCCTTATTCTTTTAATGTTAATCCGCTTGTGTAATTCTTCCTATTTACCTTATCAAAGCCTCTCATGGTTGTGATCACTTCTATGAAAGCTCCTTTAACATTCGCTGTTCCAGTAAACACAGTCCTGATTTCTCTAGTTTATTCTCGTAATTAAAGCCTCTCCCTCAAGTAGCCTCTCAGGAAGTCTCTACTGCGCCATCTACATGGCCTTGACATCCTTCCTGAGGCAGGGCACCCCAGACTGGACCAAACACAAGTGTTTTATTACAGCCCCATCAACCCGAGCTGTTTCCTTTAAAGCTCTAAGAATCAATCCCTGCAATGATCCACAGCGTACTTCCATTCAGATGACAATAACTGCTGATTTTCTTACCAAAAAGTATCATTTATTGAAAAAATGTAGTACACATACGAAATAGGTTGAATTAGAGCATGGGAGTTCTCCCCTGTGTCCCGGCCAATATTTATCCTCCAATCATCCAAAAAACTGACTATCTGGTCATTATGCATTGCTGGTTGTGGGACCTTGCTATATGCAACTTGACGGCCGGGTTTCCAACACTGCAACAATGGCTAAACTTGAAAAGTGCTACATTGGCTGTGAAGCCCTTTGGGACGACCTGAGGCGGTGAAAGGCGTGAATAATTCAATTTATTTCCTTTCCCTCTTCTTCCAGTTTGAAGTCAAGCCTGCGCACTGACTGTCACAGTGTCAGATACCACTCCTGAAACGCGGGGAATTAGGTTCATATCCTGTAGAAGGGGTTAACCTATAACAGGGTTTTAGACACAGCCTCAATCCCCGGGACATGTGTCACAATATCTGGGACTTGGATTCAAACGCAGCTCGAAGGATTGTTGCACACTATTGCTCCCTGCTGCTGCCCATGAAGGATGACTTGTCATCCTGCTTTAGATCACCAGTGGAGGGTGGAGACAGACAGAGAGACAGGCTGGAAATGGAAAGGGGAACAAGAAGCAAACCCACCAACCTGCCGTATCGTTCAGGGTGCTCATTTATAACCAAACGATAAATATACAAAATTACAAACAACTAACGAGAAATATCAACACACTGCAAACTTCAGGTTCGGTTTTTTGACAGTAAGAAAGTATTTGACGTGTCTGGGGTGAGTTTCGTTGAGAATGACATGAATGAGGATATTACAACAAGGACTAATCAGAGTTCCATTTAGATGATAGCGGGAGTTTGGGCTCAGATTTAACAGATGTAATTCCTTATCCTAAATATTTACATACTTACAAGTGTCTCTCAGTTGCTTTCATTGCCTCTATCCACACAAATGAAGGTGATAGTATTAGCAGTTGGTGACCATCCCCATGGTCCATTACTTAAATTTTGTACAACACGAGCTGCCGCCTGAATGATATTTAGGAATTGGTGTGGGGATTGCTCGTTCTCAACATTCCGCAACTCAACCAGTGAAACTTGGATCATGCCCAGTCCAACACATCACGGCCAGCAGGAATGGGATGAGCGGGCTCAGCCTTATTCCAGAGTTCACGGACGCCATTGTTGAGGGTCTCTGAGTGTTTCTACTTCCTCTCTGTGCTTCGGCTCTGAGTCACGGGATTGCTTCAACACGGTAACATCTGCTAACTGCCAAATTTCGAATAACAGATATAAAGTTGATGCAGCGTTTCCTGGTCGTCATTGCGGCTAGAGTTGCCTGTAAACCTCCACTGTGTTTAATCACGTCGGGAACATGTGGTCAGTGTAAATCATTGTTTTTTACTGGTATACCTAACGGTAATAATGTCTGTTCGGTGAGTATTACAACCTCTTGTTGGTCAATAATCCATCAGAGAAAGATGTGCATCCACGTATAACCTACGTAAGATGTCTCTTCCCCAAAATAAATTAACACATTCATTAATTAACGTGGAGGCCGAGGGCAGGACTGAGGACTGCATAAGCATTACAGCTGTACTCACAAAAAATAGGATGAAGTTAATTTGCAGCAGAGAAGAGAGGATCATAGATATTGGATCGGGTCCAACAAACTAGAAAAGAGGTGCTAAATAGGTTGCCATCACTCAACGTTAACAAGTCACGTGGTCCAGATGGGAAGCACCCTAGATCGCTGAGGGATGCAAGCGTGAAGATAGCAGAAGCTCTGATCACAAACTTTCAATCAACATTCGACATGGGAGTGGTGCCAGAGGACTGGAGGACTGTAAATTTACACCCCTGTTCAAAAAGAGGAGAGGGATAAATCTGACAACGACAGGCCAATCAGTCTAACATCAATGGTGGGAAAACTACTGGAGAGCATTGTCAAGATGAAAGTTAATTCTCAATTGGAGAAACATGGGTTAATAAGCAACCGACAGCACAGCTCTGTTAAAGCAAATCGTGTCTGACTAACCTGATTGAGTTATTTCGTGAAGCACAGACCAGGTTGCTGAAGGTAGTGCAAAACATTTTTTATATATGGACTTTAAAAAGGCATTTGTTAAATGACCACGTAACAAGCTTAGTCAGAAAATAGTTGCACATAATATTTAATAAATGGTGTTAACTTGAATATGTAATTGGCTAAGGGATAGGAGTTAGAGAGCAATGGTGAACGGATGTTTATTTCTGACTGCAGAGAAGTAAGCATTGACGCTCTCCTAGGCTCGTTATTTGGACCATTGATTTTTTCATTATGTATAAATGACGTGGACTTGGATATAGGGAGTACAATTTCGAAGTTTGCGGATGATTCACAAATTGGAAAAGTGAGCAGGATGGTAGCAGTCTTCAGGATGACATAGACAGACTATGAAAAGGTACACGTCAGGTGCAATTTAATGCAGTGAAATGTTCAAGTGTTGCACTTTTGGAGGAACAACATGCAGAAGCAGTACAATCTAAAAGGGTATTATTTTGAGGTGTGTTCTAGAGCAGAGGGAACGGGTGTGTGTGCATATTTATAAATCTTTGAAGGTGCCATATGTTAAGGCGGTTAAGAAAGCCTATGGGATACTGGCGTTGTAAATATGTCATCGAGCACTGAAAAAGGAAGTCATGCTAAACTTTTACAAATCATAGGTTAGGCCTTAATTGGAGTATTGTGTGCAGCTTTGGGCCTCACACTTAGAAAGGATGTCAAAGCCGTGGGGAGATTTACCAGTATGAGACATGGATGACGGACTTCAGTTAATTGGAAGGATTGGAGGCTGTACCTAGTGGGGAGCCGCAAGGATCAGTGCTGGGGCCTCAGCTATTTACAATCTATATTAATAACCTAGATGAAGGGACTGAGTGTAATGTATCCATGTTTGCTGATGAAACAAACTAGGTGGACAGTATGCAGTTGTGTTAAACCACTGTTATACATGCCTGTGTGGGTGTTTGTATTCCACTGGGTACATGTCTGTACATGCCTCGGCTGACTCCTCCCACGAGTCCAGGTATAAAGGTGACTGCTCCACAGTCCCTCTGTATTCTGGACTGGTCGACCACTCGAGGCACACCTTCATTCTCTTGTTAATAAAAGCCTGTTTGTTACTCGCTTAACCTCAGTCTTTTGAGTAATTAATAGCGCATCAATTTTATTAGCAAGATTTTTTTATAATGGAGAAGATCCTCACACCAGCATGCCTGGACTTAGACCATCGAGAGGCGGACGCATCCATCAAGTTTTCTCACTGGCTTAGATGCTTTGAAAGCTTCCTGATCGCCTCCGCCGCAATGGTCAAATCGGATGAGCACAAACTGGATGTCCTGAACTCCAAAGTGAACCACCGAGCGTACTCGGTCATCCAGGATGCGACCTCATACACAGCTGCTCTCAAGCACCAGGACACGCACCCAGTGAACGAGGTATACGCCAGGCACCTCCTGGGGAGTTGTAAACAACAACCTGGGGAATCGCCCGAGGAATACCTTCAGGCACTGTCTGTGCCTGGCCGGGCCTGTGGTTGTAAGGTTGTAAAGGCCGCCGTGTACACAGAGGAACTTATCCGGGACGCTTTTGTAGCGGGCCACAGGTCCAAATACACCCGACAGCGACAGTTGGAGCAGAGTGATCTCGACATCAACAAGGCCTCTGAACTCGCACTATCATTGGATGCAGGCTACCGGGGCATGGATGCCTACTCCTCTGCACCGTGGACGCCACGGGGAACGGCAGCCTGGGACACAGCAGGACCGTCTCATAGCGCTGTGCCACCCCAGCCACATCCCAACTACCGCAGCAGTGTCCCAAGGCCAGAAATGCTACTTCTGTGGCCAGGCCAAACACCCCAGAGCGCGCTGCCCGGCGAAAAATGCGATCTGCTCGGGCTGCGGGAAGAAGGGACACTACGCCAGCATCTGCAGGGCCAATGCCACCCCGAACCCCAGCAGCGCCGTGTGTGGGCCGTGCGGGCCGCCATCTTGGGCCTCCCCAGCCATGTGCGAACCAGCGGAACAGCAGCCATTTTGGACGCCTCCAGCCACATGGGGATCATGGATGCCACCATCTTGGGCGCCAGCCGGGATGCAGCAGGCCCCCAACTCTGCCTCATCTGATACACGCAGCGACACACAGACCCCTAGGCTGGCCTCCGTTATGCTGGACCAAGCGAGACCGCACCAACTGGCCCGGTCCACAATGGACATTAAGGTAAATTGTCATGAAACAACCTGCCTTTTTGACTCTGGGAGCACGGAGAGCTTCATCCACCCCGACACGGTGCGGCGTTGCTCTCTCCCAGACCTGCCTGCACACCAGCGGATTTCTATGGCCTCCGAGTCCCAGTCGGCGGACATTGGCGGCTACTGCGTGGTGACACTCTTAGTAGACGGGACTGTGTACGATAATTTTAAACTTCTGGTCCTGCCCCACCTCTGCGCTGCCGTTCTACTGGGATTAGATTTTCAGTGCCACCTTAAAAGTGTTACGATGGCGTACGGTGGACCCCTCCCCCCACTCACAGTCCGCAGCCAGCAGCTTCCAAATTGCCCACCACGCACCAGGTGCAACCTCTCCACACTCAGAGTCACCACCCCCCACTGTTTGCTAACCTCACCCCGACTGTAAGCCCATCGCCACAAAGAGCTGGCGATACAGTGCCGGGGACAGGGATTTGATTAAAACCGAAGTGGAGCGGCTCCTGAAGGAGGAGATTATTGAGGGCAGCAGCAGCCCCTGGCGAGGCAAGTTGTGGTCGTTAAGACCGGCGAGAAGCAGTGCCTAGTCATCGACTACAGCCAGACAATACATCGCTACAGCCTGCTGGATGCTTACCCACGACCCCGCAAAACTGATATGGTCAACCAGATCGCGCAGTAACGCGTCTTCTCGACCATTGACCTGAAATCAGCGTACCAGCAGCTCCCTATCCGCCCTGAGGACTGCCAGTATACTGTCTTTCAGGCAAACGGCCGCCTCCATCACTTCCTTAGGGTTCCCTTTGGCTTCACGAACGGACTGTCCGCCTTCCAAAGGGAGATGGACCGGATGGTCGATCAAAATGCGTTGCAGGCCACTTTCCCATATCTGGACAATGTGACCTTCTGCGGCCATGACTTGCAGGACCATGACGCAAACCTCGAAAAATTCCTCTGCACCGCCCAACTCCTGAACCTGACGTATAACAAGGAGAAGTGCATATTCCGCACAACCCGCCTTGCCATCCTTGGCTGTGTTGTGGAACACGGAGTCATCGTTCCCGACCCCGTCCGGATGCATCCCCTTATGGAACTCCCACTGCCCCACTGCCTCAAGGCCCTGAAGAGTTGCCTCGGGTTTTTCTCCTATTACGCCCAGTGGGTCCACTACTATGCGGACAAGGCCCGTCTGCTGATCAAGTCCACTTCTTTTCCCTTGATGGCAGAGGCCCACTTAGCCTTCCACCGTATCAAGGAAGACATTGCCAAAGCCACCATGCACGCAGTGGACGAATCCATCCCCTTCCAAGTGGAAAGCGATGCATCCGACATTGCCCTGGCCGCTACCCTTAATCAGGCGGGGAGACCCGTGGCCTTCATTTCACGAACCCTCCAGGGCCCGGAGACCAGACACTCCGCTGTTGAGAAGGAGGCCCAGGCTATTGTGGAAGCTGTGCGTCATTGGAGGCACTACCTGGCTGGAAAACGATTTACCCTGCTCACTGACCAGCGTTCAGTTGCTTTTATGTTTAACAACAAGCAGAGGGGCAAAATCAAAAATGACAAGATCTTGAGGTGGAGAATCGAACTTTCCAGCTACAATTACGAGAACTTGTACGGGCCTGGGAAGCTCAATGAACCCCCGGATGCGCTATCACGTGGCACCTGCGCCAGCACGCAGATCGATAGACTGCGGCCCCTCCACAATGACCTCTGCCACCCGGGGGTCACCAGGTTCTTCCACTTCATCAAGGCCCGCAACCTTGCCTTACTCCATTGAGGAGGTCAGGACCATGACCAGGAACTGCCAAGTCTGCGCTGAGTGCAAACCGCACTTTTAGAGACCAGACAGGGCTCACCTGATAAAAGCCACTCGCCCCTTCGAGCGCCTGAGCGTTGATTTTAAAGGGCCTCTCCCCTCCTCCGACCGCAATGTGTACTTCCTCAGCATTATTGATGAGTACTCCCGTTTCCCGTTCACCATCCCCTGCCCGGACATGACCAGTGCCATGGTCATTAAATGTCTGAATGACCTCTTCACCTTGTTCGGTTTCCCCAGCTATATCCATAGCGACCGGGGTTCATCGTTTATGAGCGACAAACTCCACCAGTACCTGCTCGCTAGGGGTATTGCCACAAGCAGGACCACCAGTTACAAGCCCCGGGGGAACGGACAGGTGGAAAGAGAGAATGCGACAGTTTGGAAGGCCGCCCTGCTAGCCTTAAAGTCTAGGGGCCTTCCGACCTCCTGCTGGCAGGATGTGTTCCCCGAAGCACTCCACTCTATTCGGTCACTGCTCTGCACTGCCACTAACGCCACCCCTCATGAGAAAATGTTTGTCTTCCCAAGGAAGTTCACATTGGGGACATCGCTACCGCCATGGCTGACGTCCCCAGGGCCGGTCCTACTGAGAAGACACGTGAGGACCCATAAAACGGAACCCCTGTTCGAGAGGGTCGAACTCCTCCACGCCAACCCCCAGTATGCTTACATTGCGTACCCGGATGGGTGGGAGGACACAGTCTCCATACGAGACCTCGCACCTTCGGGGGCACCAATAACCCACTACCCACTACCACCCCCCCCCACGATCCAATATCCAACCCCAGCAGACGGCATGCCTGGGCCCCGCGACCCGCTCGATACCCACGAGGACTACACACCAGTGACCCAGCCTACGCGGGACTCGATGCCGGAAGCTTCACTACCCCTGCCGTCGCCACGTCGATCACAGCGGCAGACAAGACCTCCGGAGAGACTCCAATACAAAAACTTTTAATACACTTCACTTCACCGGACTCATTTTTAAACAAGGGGTGAATGTGGTAAACCACTGTTATACCTGCCTGTGTGGGTGTTTTTATTCCACTGGGTAAATGTCTGTACATGCCTCGGCTGACTCCACCCACGAGTCCAGGTATAAAGGTGACTGCTCCACAGTCCCTCTGTATTCTGGACTGGTCGACCACTCGAGGCACACCTTCATTCTCTTGTTAATAAAAGCCTGTTAGTTACTCGCTTAACCTCAGTCTTTTGAGTAATTAATAGTGCATCAGCAGTGAGGCGAACACAAAGTGTCTGCAAAGGGGTATTGAGAGACTAAGTGAAGGGGAAGCAAGGTGGCAGATGGAGTATAATGTAGTGAAATGTGAGGTTATTATTTTTTTTAAGAAGAATGGAAAAAAATAACTTTTTTAAATGGTGAGGAACTTTTAAATTCTGATGTTCAGCGAGATTTGCGCCATCCTTGGGCAAGTATTACTGAAGGCTAGCATGCCAGTAGAGCAATCAATAAGGAGGGCAAATGGCATGTTGGCCTTTATTGCAAGACGTTTGGTGTATAAAAGTAAGGGAGTCTAGCTTCAATTATACAGGACCTTGGTGAGGACACACCTCGATTACTGTGAACAGCTTTGAGTGTATAGGGGATATTTTTAAAGTTTGAATATGATCCGAAATTCGGATATGCAGTAAACAACGAGGAGGATCATAACAGACCAGGAGGACATAGAAAGTCTGGTGAAATGGGCTGACACATGGCAGATGAAATATAACTCAGAGGAGTGAGAAGTGACACATTTTGTTCGGAAGAATGGGGAGAGGCAATATAAACTAAATTCTACAATGTTCAAGGGGGTGCAGGAAGTGAGGGGTCTGGGTGAGTAGGTACACAAATCTTTGAAGCTGGCAGGATTAGTTGGTAAGGCTCTTAAAAGCATGTGGAATCCTCGGCATTATTAATAAAGCATGGATTACAAAAGTAACGAAGTTATGCTAAACATTTACATTAAAAAAACTGGTTTACCTCAGCCTGAGTAGTCCGTTTAATTCTGGGTACTTTACAAAGGATGTCAAGGATTAGGAGATGACGCAGAGGAGATTTACGAGAATGGTACCAGGGATGAGAGACTTGAGCTTTGTTGCGAGACTGGGATATTCTCCTTAGAGCAGACAAGGTTAAGGGGTTTCGATAAATGTGATCAAAATCGGGATTGATTTTGATAGAAAAAATAGGGAGAAACTCTTTCTAGTGGCTGAATAGAAACATAGAAACATAGAAAAATAGGACAAGGGGTAGAGCATAAGCCCGTCGAGCCTGCTCCACCATTCAATATGTTCATATCTCATCCTTTATCTCAATACCATAATCCCGCTCTCTCCACATACCCCATGATCCATTTTGTGTCTAGAAAGCTTTCTATCTCCTTCTTAAATAATTTCAGTGAATTTGCCTCCACAACATTCTGTGGTAGAGAATTCCGCACGTTCACCACCCTCTGAGTGATGAAATCTCTCCTCATCTCAGTCCTAAATGTCCTTCCACGTATCGTGAGATTGTGACCCCTCGTTCTAGACTTCCCAGCCAGGGGAAATATCCTCCCTGCATCCAGTCTTTCTAGCCCTGTCAGAATTTTATACGCTTCAATGAGTTCCCTCTAATTCTTCAGAACTCTATTGAAGATAGGCCGAGTCGAACCAATCTTCCTCTATGGCAAACATATTCTTTCTTAGGAAAGTCGACAAAGCTGCACACAGCACTCCAGGTGTGGTCTCACCAAGGCCCCGTATAACTGTAGTAAGACATCGTTGCTCCTGTACACAAATCCTCTTGCAATGAAGGCAACGTTGCCATTTGCCTTTCTAACTGCTTGCTGCACCTGCATGTTTGCTTTCAGCGACTGATGTACAAGGATACCCAGGTCCTCTTTTACGTTAACATTTCCCAATCTATCACCATTTAAATAATACTCTGCTTTCTGTTTTTCCTACGGAAGTGATGACTTCACAATTCTCGCACGTTAGGCTGCACTTGCCATGTATTTGCCCAGTCACTCAACTTGTCTAATTCGCCTTGAAGCCTCTTTGCATGCACCTCATAACTCACTATCCAACCTAGTTTCATGTCATCAGCAAACTTGGAAATATTACATTTGGCTCCCGCATCCAAATCATTGATATTTATATACTGTGAATTGCTGGAGTCAAGCATTGATCCCTGCGGTACCACACTAGTCACAGCCTGCCAACCCGAAAAAGATCCATTTATTCCAACTCCCTGTTTGCTATTTGTGAACCTATTTTCAGTCCATGCCAGTATATTACCCACAATCTCATGTGCTTTAGATTTGCACACAAACCTGTTGTGTGGTACTTTATCACAGGATTTATGAAATTCCAAATACACCTCATCTACTACTTCTCCCTTATCTATTCTATCAGTTGCATCCTTAAAAAGCTCCAGTAGGTTTGTCAAACACGATTTCCATTTCATAAATCCACGTTGACTTTTTCTAATCCCGTTGGCATTTTCTAAGTGTCCTGTTATCACATCCTTTATAATAGACTCCAGCAATTTCCATACTATGGATGTTACGCTAACCGGTCTGTAGTTCCTTGTTTTCTCTCTCCCTCCTTTTTGAAATAATGGGGTTACATTTGCCACCCTCCAATCTGCAGGAACTGTTCCATAATCTATAGAATTTTGGAAGATGACAACCAAAGCATCCACTATTGCCATTGCTACCTCGTTTATTGCTCTGGGATGCAGATTATCAGGCCCTGTGGATTTATCAGCTTTCAGTCACATTATTTTAACAGCACTATTTTTTTACAATTACTAATTTCCTTTAATTCCTCCTTCGCACTAGACCCTTGGTTCCCTTACATTTCTGGGGAGTTATTTGTGTCATCTTCCACGAAGTTGGAACCAAAGTAATTTGATTAATAGCTTGGCCATTTCCTTGTTACCCATTATACATTCTTCCGTTTCTGACTTTAAGGGTCCTAAATTTGTACTCACTAATCTTTTTCTTTTTACATATTTGTCGAAGCTCTTGCAGTCGGTATGATCGGCAACGAGAGAACACAGATTTAAGGTGATTGGCAAAAGTACCAGAGGCGACATGACAAAACATTTTTTACACAGTGTGTCTTTGTGATCTGGAAAGCGCTGCCTGAATGGGCGATGGAAGCAGATTCAAAAGTGACTTTCAAAAGGGAATTGGATAACTACTTGAATGGGAAACAATACAGGGCTATGGGGAAAGAGCAGGGGTGTGGTATTAATTGAAGAACACTAACAAAGAGCTGTCAGAGGCACAATGGGCCAAATGGCCACCTTCTTTGCAGTGGCATACCGTGATTGGATGATATCCAGAAGGGCTTGGGCACAAATCTCATTGATGATATTTTGTCTGCCGCAGGAACTGATCTAGCCATTGCTGGAGTATAACGCACAATTCTCGGTCTTCTCTGTTTTGCTGCCCACTGATATCATTGACAGTGTTTGAGCGTAACTTTGGAGAAGGTTCCCGGATGCGCAATCCACCATCTGAATAAAAAAAAATTCTCCCTTCGCCAAAAGCAGGAAAGTCACTACAAGGAACAGAATGATCCGAAATCAGTAACGTCACTGTCAGCTCACGCGAATACTGCTACTTGGACAAAGCAACATTAGCATTAGGTCAGACTGGCCTTTATAAAGAGCGTCTCACAACCTCAGCACTTCCCAAAGCTACTTTGCAGCCAATCAATTAGGCGCTCTTGTATTTCAAGGGCAAACCGCAGCCAATTGTAACGCAGCAAAGCCCCACAAATAGCACTGGGACAAATGAACAGACAGTTTTCTCAGTGAGGCGGGTTGAGCGATAAATGAGCAGCACTGCGTCAGTACAGACCCTCCGACAGTGTGGTGCTCTCTCAGTCCTGCCCCTCCGACAGAGCAGCAATGTCTCAGTACTGATGCTCTGACACTGCAGCGCTCCCTCAGTACGACCCCTCTCACAGTGAAACCATCCCTCAGTACTGTACGGGAGTGTCAGCCTAGACTTTGTGCTCAGGTCACTGAAGTGGCTCTCTGAAAAGACATTCCGCTGACTCAGAGGGGGGACAGCTATGCATTGAGCCATGGCGGACCCATGTCAGAAATGTGAGACAGGCAACAATACACAAACGTGACTCAGACTCCAGATAACCGATTGCTGTGCGCAGTGAACAGCGAAACTGCAGCTTCAATGATTCATCAGCTGAGATAATATGCAGCAAATGTATTATTCTTTGCTGGGACTTTATCCAACAATACTGCACACATTATTAGGATATAATGTTATTGCTTGTTGCGCCTCCTAATACATCTGAACACGGATTGGTTGTTATGTTGTGCTCCTGCCTCTGTAACATCGGCCAATTCCACCCCTGCCTCAGCTCATCGGCTGCTCAATTCCGCACTCAAGCCTTTGTTACCTCTAGACGTGGATGTTCCAGTGCACTCCTGGCTGGCCTCTCACGGTCAACCTTATGTAAATTTGAGGTCACCCAAAACTCAGTGACAATGTGCTAAATCGCAGCAAGTCCGGTTCACCCAACACCCTATGTGCTGGCTGACCGACATTGGGTGACGGTCCGGCAAGTCCTCAATTTTGTAATTCTCATCTTTTTTTTCAAATCGTTCCATGGCCTCGCCCCTTCCTAACATTGTAACCTCCTCCAGCACAAAAAGCTCCCCAGATATGCACAGTCCTCAAATTAATCGCCGATTTTAGTCGCTCCACTATTGGCAACCGTGCCTTCAGCTGCCTAAGCCCTAACTGTAAGCCGTGGCTCAGTTGGTAGGGCTATTGCCTTTGGATCCGATGGTTATGGGTTCAAATCGCCCTGCAGAGACTTGATGGAGTGCTGTACTGTCGGTTGTCTCATTTTTTCAGAGGAGACGTTAAACCGAGGTCCTGTCTGCCCTCTAAGTTGGACGTCGAAGGACCTATTGCACTATTTCCAAGAAGAAAAGGGGGGAGTTCACGCCGGTGTCCTGTGGCCAATATTTATCCCTCAAACAACATCACGAAAACAGATTAACTTGTCATTATCACACTGCTGTTTGTGGGAGCAAGCTGTGCGCAAACTAGCTACCACATTTCCTACATTCCAACAGTGACTTCACTTCAAATAAGTACTGAATTGGTTGTAAGGCGCTTTGAAAAGCCCTGAGGTGGTGAAAGGTGCTATATAAAGTCAAGTCTTTCATTTCTTTCTTTTAAGCAGTGGAATTCCCTCCCCAAACCTCTCTGCCACTCTGCCTCTATTTCCTCCTTTAAGAATCTCCCTTGAATCTGCTTCTTTGAATAATATGTTTTGTCACTGTCGCAATATTTCCTTATGGGGCTCAGAGTTAATTTGTTTTGTGTAACGCTCATGTTAAACGTTTTACTACATTATAGGCACTGCATACATGAACCGGCGATATCAGAGCAGCCACCAGTTCCACAATATGCTGACTCCAATAGAAAGAACCCTCGGGAGAGATGTCTGTTGGGCGGCGAGTGCAATGCTGCCCATTGTATACCATCGCCAAAGTCAAAAGGACCCAATTCACAGATTTGCTTCAGTCCCCCCAATACAGTCTCATTTCACATCTTTATTAACACTTTCAAATGTTATCATTAAATAACTGGCTAGAGCGGCACATCTGCATCTTCTTTGCAAAATGTTTGAGGGCAGCTCACACTCCTGCAATACTCAGAAGGTCAGCAGCACTGCCTACCCACTTAAAACAACCTTTCTGCATCTGTGGACCAAATCAGTTAGCCAAACATCAGTAATGGGAAACTCTTACAGTCAATAATCAGGGACACATTAATTGTCACTCGGATAAACGTGTGTTAATAAATGACAGCCAACACACACTTGTTACAGGCAATTCTTATTTGTTTGAATTCCTTGGTGAAGTGATGCAGACAGTTGATGAGTGTAGTGCGGTATGTGATTTTGTATATGGACTTTCAAAAGGCGTTTGATAAAGTGCCACATAGAAGATTTGTTAGAAAAATTGCAGCCCTGCGTTTAAGAGGCAGTGGCAGTGTTGAAACAATAAAAAAAGCAGTGAGTTGAGGTGAACGATTGCTTTTTTTCAGTCTGGTGGGAGGTGTGCAGTAGTGCCCTCCAGGGGTCGCTATTGGGATCATTGCTCTTTTCAAAAATATACTAACGACCTGGGCTTGGGTACACAGGGCATCATTGCAAACTTTAAACAAACTAGGAAATATAATAAAATGTGAGGAGGATAGTAACAGAATTCAGAAGGAGACAGGCAGACTGGTGAAAAGGGCCGACACAGGTGGATGCAATTTTAATGCTGAGAATTGTGAAGTGATGCATTTTAGAAGGAAGAACGAGGAGAGGCAATCACAATTAAATGGTAAAATTTCAAAAGGACTGCTAAGAGAGTGTGTAAACAGGGGTTTAGGTAAACACATCTTTGAAGTTGCGGGAAAAGTTGCTGACACTGTTAATAAAGCATGCAGGATACCTGGCTTTATATATAGAGAAACAGAGAACCGAAGCAAGGAATTTATGCTAAACATTTATAAATCACTGGTTAAGGCGGAGCTGCAGTATTATGATCAATTCTCTTCATCGCGCATTAAGAGGGATGTAAAGACCTTGGAGAAGGTGTAGAGGTGATTTATTAATATAGCTCCAGGAATGAGCGACTTCAATTACGTGAAGAGATTAGAGAAGCTGGGATTGTTCTCCATCGTGCCGAGAAGTTTAAAGGGAAATTTAATAGAGCTATTGATAATTATGAGAGTTTATTTTTAATAGAGTAAAAAGGAAACATTTTTCCACTGGTAGGAGGGTCGGTAACCAGAGGAAACAGATTTAAGGTAATTGGCAAAAGAAGCAGAGGGGAGATTTGGAGAATGGTTCTTTACAAAGTGATATATCATGATCTGGAATGCGCTGCCTGACATGGTGGTGGGAGCAGATTCAATAGTAATGTTCAAAAGGGAATTGGATAAATACTTGAAGTGGAAACGATTGTGGGGCATTTGGGGAAAAAAGCCGGTAGTTTTTAGATTCATCCCTCGGATGCGGGCTTCGCTGGCAAGGTCAGCAGTTATTATCTTCCCTCATTGAGAAGGTTATGGGAATAATTGGATAGTTCTTTTAAGGAGCTGGCAAATGCACAATAGCCCGAATGGCCTCCTTCTGTGCTGTAAGATTCTATGATTCTATCGAATTCTTTATTTCTGTAGTCTAATAACACGGACAGCTCTATAACCAAAGTAAAATATCTAAAACAGCAGAAGATGTTTAAAGAACTCGGAGAATTCTCTGCTGCAAAATTAAGATTTTAACAGGAAATAGCATGGTGTGGTTGTGTACAATCCCAGTTTATGGAAATTGTCCTGGTAATTTAACCCTCTAAGGCCCAGTATTCAATTCAAATAGAAGGCTCATCACCAACTGCTGGGGGGAAACTAGGAATGTGCAATAAACATCGGCCTTACCAGCGACGCCCCAATACAGTGAAATATTAAAAACACATTTTTGAACAAGGTGTTCTAAAGGATTGAAATGATATTTTAAACGGATGGATTTTGGACATATAGCATACAATCAACTATAAGCGGCTGTATGAGTCAATAAGGGACGAGCCCACGTTTAATGCAGAAATCCCACTGTAAGAATTAAACAGGTTGGTTCAGCTGCCTGAACTCAGCGCGCCCCCTGGGCAGAGTACATATCTTGGGATTTCATAATGAGATGACAAATATGTTTTCTTAATTGGCGTGTCACCATGTATGGAGTGCATTCAGGAATATTCGGATCCATTAATAAATAGGAGGGATTATGCAAACTGCCAGTCTCAGCGGGGGCTCCCTCTCTGTATAAAGAAGCTCCTTGGAGAAGAGCAGGTTAGAGCGCCATCCAGAGCATCCACCAGAATCATCGCTTCTCACAAATAATGTCTCAACAATTCATAATTCTTCATATCGAATTCGTTTACTACGCCTTTATTGCAGTAGCTGCTGTTCTCGGTAAGCCATGCCACATGGTTGTTCAGTGTAAAGGAAATTTAGACAGTCCTGTCGCCTATTTACTGAAACCCCTTCAGCCAATCGCACATTCGATGCCTCGCTATTTCACATGAGTCTTTACTCCAATGGTGAACTTTTGTTGAATTTCCGCCAGGGACCGATATCTCCCGGTGGTGATTTCATTTTTTCTTGATACGCTAACAATCTTTGCTCCAGATTGAGCAGGTCTGTTGGAGTTCAGGTATCTAATGAAGGAACATGTCTAACTTTATATTGCACTGTGTGTGGGGAACTATGCCGAGTGACACAGGCTGGTTGCGAAAGGATCTGATCAATATTTGATATGTTCTGATAATTCCATGGCAAGCAGTTGTCTCCGGATTGTAGGCAGTGAGCACACTCCATGCTGTGGGAATTTCATTGTGTCAGGATGCTTGTAAATACTTCAGTGTTTAAAACTAGGTCACTTTATCTCCTCGTGCTGTCATGTACTGATGTCATGAGGTGTTGCAGGAACAGTTCTCCACTACAGCACTTGTCGAGGTGTCTGTTTCTAATCTCTGAAGAGCCTCCACTGAAATAAGGCTAGCTTCTGGGTATTGAAAGGAGATCTGGCCCAGCTGGATTTGGAACTAAGATTGAGCACTGGGAGGCATTCAGGGAGGAGATAGTGCGGGTACAGTGTGGACACATTCCTATGAGGTGGAAGGAAGGGCTCCCAAAGTTAAAGCTCGCTGGATGACTATGAGATTAAAATTAAACAGGTAAAGGTGACTTATGTTAAATGTCAGGTTCATAATACTATAAAGAAAAAAGGAGAATACAAACATGCATAAGAGAACTGGAAAAGGGAAATAAGAGGGGCATATAGAATATATGGCATAAGATTAGCAAGCAACATAAAGGGGAAAAGTAAAGTATTTTACGATCGTATAAAAGGCAAATTGGGAGACAAAGGAAGGGTGAGCCGATTAGGGGCCAGAATATATGTTAAGTTGTGGAGGTAGAGGAAATGGCTGATATATCATTTGAACATTTTGCAAACGTAAGAATGTTAACTCAACGTTTATGAAACATTGGTTCGGCCCCAGCTGGCATCTTCCGTCCAATTCCAGGCAACAAACTTCAGGAATGACGTCAAGATATTAGAGTGGGTGCAGAAGAGATTTGTTAGAATCGTGCCAGGTTGGCGGGACATCAGTTAGGTTGCCGGTTCCGTGAAGCTCGGATTGTTTTCTTTACAACAGAGAAGGTTATTGGGAGATTTAACTGAGGTGTTCAAAATTATGAAGGGTAATGATAAAGGTAATAAGGAGAAACTGTTTCCAGTGAGAGGAGGGTCGGTAACCAAAGGACACAGGTTTAAATTAATTGGCAGAAGAGGCAGTAGCAGATAAGGAGAACCGTTATATGCAGCGAGTTGTTATAATCTGCAAAGCACTGCCTGAAAGGAAGCTGGAAGCAGGTTCAATAGTAACTTTCAAAAGGTAATTGGATAAATAATTGAAGAGTAAAAATTTGCAGGGCAGTGGAGTAAGAGCAGGAGAGTGGGAGTAATTGGATTGCTCAAAGAGACGGCACAAGCAAAATGGGCCGAATGTCCTCCTGCTGTGCTGTTGCATTCTACGATTTATGTTCTTAGCATCCATTCATGGCATGTGGGAGTCACTGGCATGGCCAGAATTTATTGCCATTCCCTAATTGCCATTGAGAACTTGGTGGCGAGCCACCTTCCTGAACTGCCGCAGTCCATGAGGTGAATCTACCCCGAAAGTGCTGTTAGGGAGGCAGGTCCAGGATTTTGACCCAGTGACGATGAAATAACTGTGATTTATTTCCAACTCACAAAGGAGGGGAACTTACAGTTGGTGGTGTTCCCATACACCTGCTGTCCTTGTCCTTCGAGATGTTAGAGGTCGCGGGTTTGGGAGGTGCTGCCAAAGATGCCTTGGCATGTTGCTGCAATGCAGCTTGTAGTTGGAACACACTGCAACCACGATGCGCCGTTGGTGGAATGAGTGAATGTTTAATGTGTTGACTGGAGTAGCGATTAAGCGGGCTGCTTTTCCTCGTTTGTTGTAGAGCTTTTCAGTGCTGTTGCAGCGGCACTTATCAACGCAAGTGGAGAGTATTCCATCACACTCCTGTTTGTGACTTGTGGAAGGTGGAAATGCTTTGGCGACTCAGGAGAGGAGTCAGTCGCTGCAGATTATCCAACCTCTGACCTGTGCTTGTAGCCACCGTATATATGTGGCTGGTCTAGTGAAGTATATGGTCAGTAGTGAACGTCAGGATGTAAATGGAGGAGCATTCGGCGATGGTAATGCCGTTGAATGTAAAATGGAGGTGGTTAGATTCTCTCTTTTTGGAGGTGGTTATTTCCTGGCACATATTAGGCACGATTGTAACTTGGCACTTATCAGCCCAGGCATGAATGTTGTGCAGTGCTTGCTGCATGCGGGCATGGACTACTTCATTATCTGAGGAGTTGCCAATGGAAGTGAACCCTTTGCAATCATCATTGAACATCCCCACTTCTGAGAGTCAGATGAAGGGATGGTCATTGATGAAGCAGCTGAAGATTTTTGAGACTAGGACACTGCCCTGAGGAACTCCTGCAGTGGTGTTCTGGAGCTGAGCAGACTGGACTCTAACTTGCACAACCATCTTCCTTTGCGCTAGTTATGACTCCAGCCAGTGGAGAGTTTCCCCTGATACCCATTGATGGTAGAAAGGATTTGAGGAGGCAGGAGGTGAGTAACTCTCCGCAGAGCGCCCAGCCTCTGAACTGTGCTTGTAGCCACCGCATGTATTTGGCTGGTCCAGTAATGTTTCTTGTCAATGGTGGCTTGCAGGATATTGAAGGTGGGGGATTCGGCGATGGTATTGCCATTGAAAGTCAAGGGGGTTGGTTAGGCTATCTCTTGTTGGAGAAAGTCATTGCCTGGCAGTTGGGGATCGCGAATGTTCCTTGCAACTTATTAGCCTAAGCCTGAATGTGGGCATGGAATGCTTCATTATCATTGAAGTTGCAAAAGCGACTCAGCAATAGCAATCATCATCGATCACCCCCATTTCTGTACTTATAATGGAGGGAAGGTCATTGATGAAGCAGCTGAAGATGGCTGTGCCTAGGACACTGCCCTGTGGAACTCCTGCAGCGATGTCCTGGTTCTGGGATGCTTGGCATCCAACAACCACAATCATCTTCCTTTGTGCTAGGTATGACCCAATCCAGTGGAAAATTTTCCTCCTGATTCCCATTAACATCAATTATATTAGGGCACCTTGATGCGACACTCGGTCAAATGCTGCCTTGATGTTGAATGCAGTCACTCTCACCTCACCTCTAGAATTGGAGGAGTAGTGATTCACCAGCTGAGGGAAGGTAGCACGTGGTAATCAGCAAGATGTTTCCGTGCCCATGTTTGGCCTGAAATCGAGAGACTTCATGGGGCCTGGAGTCAATGTTAACAACAACAACATCTTCTATTCATATAGCGCCTTTAACGTAGTAAAACGTGCCAAGGCTCTGCACAAGTGTATTTTAAGTCAACAAAATTGACACCGACCAAAAGTTTCTTCAAAGAGGTAGGTTTTAAGGAGCGTCTTAAAGGAGGAAAGAGCGGAAGCGAGGCGGAGAGATTTGGTAGGGAATTCCAGAGCTTAGGACAAAACAGCAGAAGGCACGGTCACCAATGGTTGAGCGATTATAATCAGGTGTGTTCAAGAGGGTAGAATTAGAGGAGCGCAGATACCTCAGAGGTTTGTGGGGCTGTAGGATATTGCAGAGATATGAAGGGGCGAGGCCAGGGAGGGATTTCAAACAAGGATGAGAATTTTGAAATCGAGGCGCTTCTTAACTGGGAGCCAATGTAGGTCAGCGAGCACAGGAATGAAGGGAGAACAGGACTTGGTGCGAGTTAGGACGAGGGCAGCCGTGTTTTGGATGACATCAGTTTACATAGGGTGTAATGTGGAAGGCCAGCCAGGATTGTTTTGTAATATTCAATTCGAGAGGTAACAACGGAATGGATAAGGGAGTCAGCAGCTGATGAGCTGAGGCAAGGGCGGAGACAGGTGACACTGTGGAGGTGGAAGTAGGCGGTCCTTGTTATGCTGCGGATATGTGGTCGGAAGCTCATTTCAGGGTCAAATATAACACCAAGATTGTGAACAGTGTGGCTCAGCCTCAGGCAGATTTTAGCGCGAGGGATGGCGCCAATGCTTAGGGAAAGGACTGTTTTGGCGGGGACTGAAACCAATGGCTTCGGTTTTCCCAATATTTAATTGGAGAACATTTTTAATGACTCCCAGGGAAGTCCCTCTCGACTGTATAAACTGTGCCGCCAACTCTGTTTGGTCTGAAATTCAAGTGCGACAGGGTACACCCAGGGACAGTGATGGAGGAGTCTTGGATGTAGGCTGACAGGTGTGATTCTTTCGGCATGACTGTGTCAGTCTGTTGCATGACTAGTCTCTGGGGCTGCGCTACTAATTGTGCCATAAGTCTCCAGGTTTTAGTGAGGAGGACTTTGCATGGTTCACTGGGCCTTCGCCACTTCTGAATCTGGTGCCGAGGTCGATGCCACGTGCTCCGTCCGGTTATATTCCTATTGTTTTAACTAGCTGTTTTGGTATGACTGAAAGGCTTGCTCGGCCATTTCAGACAGCAGTTAAGAGTCAACCACGTATCTGTATGTCTGGAGTCACATATAGGCCAGCCCGGGTAAGGACAACAAATTTGTTTTCCTGTCGGACATTAGTCAACCAGCTGGAGTTTTGTTCCAATCCTGTAGTTCCATGGTCACCATTACTGATATTAGCTTTTTATTCCAGATTTATTTAAATAACTGAATTTAAATTCCACAGCTGCAGTGATGGGATTTTAACTCGTGTCTCCGGATCATTATTCCAGACCTCTGGATACAGGGACAGGTTTCTATTGCTGGATAAAACATCAACACATCAACTCTCAGGGAAATCTGCTCTCATTGACGCTTTTGTGTTTGTTCGGGTATTTTCCTTGTTTTTTTCCCTTGCAGTTAACCTGGTGGCGATTGTGATGCTGCACCGAGGAAAGTGCGATCTCTCCAAATGCATCACTCGCTACCTGGTGGCCATGGCAGCGGCCGATTTCCTGGTCGTTCTCTCCGATGTGATATTGTTTAGGGTCTGTTATTATTGTGCCGGATCTTTACTGGACTCCACTCCCATATGTTGCCTGAATGAATTCCTGCGTTACGGAGACACGAAGGTTTCGGTTTGGTTAATGGTCGCGTTCACCTTTGATCGATTTGTAATTATATGCTGGCCAAGCCTGAAAACAAGATATTGCACCAAGAGAACGGCGGCCGTGTTGATCGGCACGGTGACTGGGCTGGCCTGTCTAGAGTGTGTCCCCTGGTACTTTCGGTTTGAACCTCGCTTTGTCATTAATAACGTCCCCTGGTGATGCAGCACGGCAGTGAACTTGTACATTACCCCCTCGTGGACCGTGTTCGAACTCTTTCACCGCATTCTGGTTCCTTGTGTCCCCTTCATTCTGATATTGCTGCTCAGTTCTCTGACCGTCAGATACATTTTAGTGGCCAGTCGAGTCCGCAGGGGCCTCCGGGGCCGGAGCAATGGAGAGGATCACAAAGCCCCAGAGATGGAGAACCGAAGAAAATCAATGATTTTACTCTTCACCATATCGGGCAGCTTTATAGTGCTGTGGATGACAGACGTTGTGTTTTATCTCTATCAGCGAATTAGCAACCTGAACTATTACACTGCGAATGACCCAGCCTATATCACGGCCTCTGCAGGAGCAATGCTGCAGCTCCTCAGCTCCTGCACCAACACCTGTATCTATGTAGTGACCCGGAGTAAATTCAGAGAGGAGCTGAAAAACGCCACAAAATACCCACTCAGTCTCATTGTGAAATTCATTAAATAAGCAACTGAAGCTCTTTCAGTATCAGAAATGTATTTCGGGTCCCTCCCCCCACACACACTCCATGGCTTCTGAATGGGAATCACTTCCCTTTCCCCATCGCCACTGAGCATTCACTATCAGTAAAGGTCACAATGTCGGGTAAAGCAGGCATGAACAATACAAGCACAAGACTGACATTAGGCGGACTGTTTATTTCATTGTCAAGATATTTCAATAAAAGATAAAAAGAAAAAGCAAACGGCCAAAATCGTCGACTCCAAAATCAAGCGTATAATAGTGACGGATGTTAGCACAAGTGCGACACTTATCCCACCTCTACTCCTCCCAGTCAGGCAGTGGGCTGCAGTTAGGCCCTGCTGACTTTTGGGTTAACCTTCAGAGGGAAGTTAGCCGATTCAGTGCCGCCGTGTTGCCCAGTGTGCCTCGGAAAGGATCGGCCTGGAGTTGGTTCCTCTGCTCTAAATACTCGCGTTGCACCCTCTCTCTCTAGTTATTGGCCTCTCGCTGAACCAGTACACGCCATTCATATCTGTAAATTAATAGAATGCACCTACAACTCTCTGCTGCCTGGATGTCTCGGGACCCTGAAACTTGTGACCAAGGCCTTGCAAAGATACTTTTTTCCAGCTAAACCGTTCGAAATCATGCAGGGTTTTGTTACAGTAAATGAGGCGAAACTGTGTCCACTGGCAGAAGGATTGGTAAACTGAGGGCACATATTTCAGGTAAGCGGCAATAGAGCCAGAGGTAAGATGAGGAGAAATTCCTTTATTCAGTGAGTTGTTGTGATCCGCAATTTACTGCCTGAAATTGCGGTGGAAGCAGGTCCAATAGTAACTTTCAAAAGGATATTGGACATAGTGTTCAAAAGGAAACATCTGCAGGCGAGTAGGACTAATTGGGGAGCTCATTCAGAGAGGCAGCAGAGGCGCGATGGGCCGACTGGCCTTCTTCTCTTCTGTGAGATTCTATGATTCTACGAGTGACATCTTTCTGGTCCTGCGTTTCATCACAGGTCAATGGGATGACCAACTGTTATTCTCTACATAGGAAAACATGCTTTCTGTGAAACTCATGGATTCGTGATTACTTCACGTGTTTATCATTCTACTTAGTTGCAGGAGCCCAGCATTTTATAGTGGGGATAAAGTTTTGTTGTCGAAATGTAAGTGACATTGCATTTCTGAGGCCTCATCTGTGGAAAGAATTCATCAATTGATAAGAGCACAAAACTCCTTCAGTTAACTCGAAGGCAGACCAGTAATTGATGCAGTGAGAAAGAAGGAAATGCTTGCATTTATATAGTGCCAGGCGTCTCAAAGCGCAACACAGCAAATGTTGATGTGTAGTCATTGATTTAATGTACGAAACGTAGCAGCCAATTTGCGAACAAGCACTCACAAACAGCAAAGTGAAAATGGCCAGATGATCTGATTTTGATATAGAGTCATAGAGTCATAACGGCACAGAGGGCGGCCATTCGGCCCATCGAGTCCGTGACGGTTCTCTGTAGAACAATCCAGACAGTCCCATTCCCGCGCTCTATCCCCGTAGCCCTGCAAGTTTATTTCCCTCAAGTGATTATCCAGTCTCTCCTTGAAAACATTGAGTGCCTCCGCTTCCATCACTTCCATCAACAGTGAGGGCAAGGTCCTCACCACTTGCTGCATAAAAACGTTTTTCCTCACGTCCCCCCTGAATCTCTTGCGCAAAAGCTTATATCTGTGTCCCCTAGTACATTCAAATAGTGGGAACCGCCTCTCCCCATCCAGCCTATCCAAACCCGTCACAATCTTTTACATCTCTCTCAAAACACCCCACAATCTGCTTTTACCGAATTAAAACCTATCCAGCTTCTCCAAACTGTCCTTGTAGCTAAGATCACCCACCACCGGAATTATTCTGGCAAACCTCCTCTGCACACTCTAAAGGGCCACTACATCCTTCCTGAAGTGTGGTGACCAGAACTGGATGCAATACTTCAATTTTGCTATTACCAGCGTTTTATAAAGGTTCAGCATAACTTCTCTACTTTTGTACTCAATGGCCCAGAAATTACTGTCCCAACGTGCGAGTAAGCACCGTGTACTCACACGTGGGACCGATGGAATTATCTGTTTCCTGCAGGCATAGTGCATGTGCGGGGAAATGGCATTTCCGATCCACTGAACCAAGGGGTTCAGAGGTCGAACACGTGCACGCCGGAGTCTGCGCGTCCGTGTTGAACTTCCTTTTTTTTTCCAGGTTTGCCCGTGCGTGAAGTCCTCCACTTTTTACACTTCAAAAAAGCAGACGTAAGGACTTAATTTTAAAAGGTAAGTGGTCTATTAATTAAAATTGTAATTTTTTTTGCACATGTTTATTATTTTTAAAGACTTTACAGTAAGGTAATTATACTTTCAGCCCCGATTTTTTATTAAAAAAATTTTCTCAAAAATTTAAATTATTGTTTAAAATAGCTATGTTAAGTTATTTATAGTTCATTTAAATAGTGTGATGTTTTTTAAAATTTTATTTCAAGTTTAAGTACTGTTTTGGGCACCCGGAGTTTCATGAGTTTGACAGTTCATACTGTCAAACTCATGAATGAAATTTTGCATCCTCCGATTGGTTGCCCAGTGCTCACATGATCCCAGCCGACGCATCACACTAAGTTCGCCGGTGGATCACGCAAGCACAGCATGCCGGGAGCTGATCCGGGCCACAGACAGGAAACCCACGCAGGCCCAGGCTTCATCTGCCGGTGCACTAGGTATGTGTAGGCCGGGGTCTTGCACCCGCGGGAAGCCCCTGACATGAATTTCTGGGCCATTACCTCTGCTTATGAAGCCAAAGATGCCATATGCCTTCCAATCACTCTCAATACGTCCGGCCCCCTTCAGGAACAAATGCACTTGAACTACCAGGCCTCTCTTTCCCTGCACACTCTTTAAAACTGTGCCATTAAGGGTTTATTTCCTTTCCCTGTTCCTCGTGCAAAAATGCATCACCTCACACATTTCTGTATTAAATTACATATGCCACTTTACTCTCCATTCTGCGAGCTGTTCTATGCCCTGTTGCATCGATTGTTGTCGCACTCACTGTTTGCCACACACCCAAGTTTGTTGCAAACGGCAAATTTAGAAATTCTACACGGAGCTTCAATATCCAGGTCAGTTAGATACATCAATAAAGCAGTGGACCCAGCGCTGATCCCTGGGGAACACCACTGTCTACCATCATACAGCCTGAAAAGCAGCCATTTACCACAACTCGCTGCTTTCTGTCCTTAATCAAATTTCTTGTCCAAGCTGCCACTGACCCACCTATTCCATGAGCCACAATTTTGCTAACCAGCCTTCCATGTGGTACATTCTCAATTGCCTTCCGAAAAACTATGTAGACAACATCAATTGCATTACCTTCACCAATCCTCCCAGTTACTTTATGAAAACTTTCAATTAGATTAGTCAAACATGATCTGCCTTTTACAAATCCGTGATAACACTCCTTAATTAGCTTAAACCTTTCCAGGTGCCCGTTATTTTTACCCTTGATTATTGCTTATAAAACTGTACCCAGCACTGCTTTAAATTGACCGGCCTGTAGTTACTAAGATTGTCCTTATACCCTTTCTTGAAGAATGGTGTCACAAATGCCACTTTCCAATCATCAGGCACCCCCGCATCTAGGGAAGATTGGAAAATTATGGCAAGATTTTCTACTATCCCCTCCCACAATTCCCTTTGCAATCTGTGATGCAAGCCATCTGAACCAGGCAGCTTATCCACTCTAAACATACCCAGTCATTCTAGTACATTCTGTGTATCAATTTTCACCCCTTCCATTGCTTCCAACTTTTCCACTTCTACCGATATTTTGTAAGCATCCACCTCCTAAGTGAACACCGATGCAACGTGCTCATTGAGTACTCTAGCCTTACTCTGTTCCTCTAAGCATATATCATGTTCTTTGTCCCTAATAGGCCCCACCTCGCCTCTTACTACCTGTTTACATTTACTGTTTACATGCCGATAGATGGATTTTGGGATCCCTTTTATGTTAACCGCCTCATGTTCTCTCTTTGCCAATCTTTTTTTTTGTCTTGCCATCCTCTCTCAACTTATTTTATTCTGTCTGGTTCTCCCTTGAAGAATATAGATGCAGGGAGGCATTGTGGCTAGGACACCGGGGATAACTTCCCAACTCTTTTTCGAATTAGTGCCATGGGATCTTTTACTTCCATCTGAATGACGGCACCTCCGACAGTGCAGCAATCACTCAGCACTGCACTGGAGTGTCAGCCTAGATTTATATCCGGAAGTCCCTGGAACGGGACCATAAACACACAACCTTCTAACACAGAGGTGAGTGTGCTACCAGCTGAGCCAAAGTTGTTAATATTTGTTCTGTACTGTTCCTTTAGTAGAACGATCTAACTGGAAGATGTGGGAAGAGTCACCGAGGATGTAGCTACAGGCCTTACATCGAGCAGCAGTCAGCATCCGAGTGGATTGTGTGTCTCCGGAATAAGAGGGCTGGCAGCGACAGTCAAGGTGGAAACACTTCTGGCGCTTTCCAAATTTCTAACTGTCAATCTGAACAGTGTGAGGATCCAGCTTGTTCGGTGAAAAACTTTACTGCAGAAAGTCTCATCATATCAATTTCATACTGAGAGAACCTCATGTTTTGTAGAATCGCTAATATAGACGGTGTGTTGTTCTTGTTTTAGCACCTTATAAATGATATAACTGCGGAATATATATATTAAAAATGAAGCCTGACCTCAGTGGCACTAATGTGTAAGGATTGTTTCATTGATGGTCTGGAACATAAGGCAGTAATATATGTTGACCTTGTTCACCAGTATTCGGAATTTGGACCAATGATCTTTCTGATATAAAATAATAACATGGACTTGTGTACACGGGGCATAATTTCAAAATGTGCATATGACACGAAACTGGGAAATGTCGTTTACAAGGAGGAGGGTAATAACAGACTTCAGGAGAACACAGCATGTCTGGGGAAACGGGCAGACACATGGAAGATGAAAATGAACGCAGAGATATGTGAAGTGATACATTTCGGTATGAGGAATGAGGAGAGGACATAATAATTAAAGGGTACAATTTTAGTAGTGGTGCATGAACAGAGAGACCAGAGGGTGAAGGTACACAAACCTTTGAAGGTGGCCGGGCAAGGTGAGAATGCGGTTAAAAATGTATTCGTGATACATGACTTAATTAATAGAGGAATCGAGTACCGAGCAATGGAAGTAATACTAAACCTTTATAAAAGACTGGAGGAAACTCAGCTGGAGCATTCTGTTCATTTCTGCACACCATACTTCAGGAAGGATGTGAAGGTGTTAGAGACGGTGCAGGAGAAATTGACTAGAATGGTTCCAGGGATGAGAGATTTCAGGCAGACTCTGGAGATGCTGCGGTTGTTCTCCTTCGAGCAGAGGACGTTACGAGGAAATTTGATAGAGGTTTTGACAATCATGAACGGCTTTGAGAGAGTAAATAAGGAGAAAATATTTTCATTGGCAGAAGGCTCGGTAACAAGATGAAACAGATTTAAGATGATGAGCAGAAGAACCGGCAGTGACATGAGGAAACTTTCCTTTTTACACAGTGAGTTATGATCTGGAATGCGCTGCCTGAAAGATTGGTGGCAGCAGATGCAGATTCCAAAACATAATTGCGTGTCTGTGGCCGTAGACCTGACTCCAGGATGGTATATTGTCTCCCTTGTGACAGGGTCAAGGATGTCACTGAGCGGCTGCAGGAAACTCTGAGGGGGGAGAGTGAACAGCCAGATGTCATTGTCCATTTCGATTCCAACGACATAGACAGAAAGAGGGATGAGGTCCTGCAGGCGGAGCTTAGGGTGCTACAAGAGATATTAAAAAGCAGGACCTCAAAGTTAGTAATTTCCGGATTACTCCCGTTGCCACGTTCTAGTGAGTACAGGAATATAAGGATAAAAAGATGAATGCGTGGCTGGATTGGTGGTGCAGGAGGGAGGGCTTTAGATTCCTGGGGCATTGGGATCGGTTCTGTGGTTGTTGGGATCTGTATAAGCTGGACGGGTTACAGCTCAACAGAGCTGGGACAGATATTCTCAACGGGGAGGTTTTTTAAGTGCTGTTGGAGAGGGTTAAACTAGCTTCGCAGGGGGATGGGCACCAGCATAAAGGAGTTGAAAAGAGGAATAAGGTGCATAAAAGAGTGAGTGTGTTGGATAGGACCAGATAAGAATGGATTACGAGAACCGCAAGTAGTACCATATTAGATAGCAGCAGACAAAGAAATATTGCGAAAAATGTAAAAATGGGTTTAGAATGCATATACTTAAATCACAAAGTGGGGCGAATTAGTTTGGTGAGCTACAAGCACAATTAGCCGCGAGGCAATATGATGTCGTGGCAATAACGGAAACATGGCTTAAAAACGGTGAGGACTGGGCATTTAATATGCAAGGGTACATAGTGCTCAGAAAAGTTAGGGAAGGAAAAAAGGGAGTTGGTGGAATTTCTGATTAAGGAAGACATTGTGATGTTGGAAAGGGAGGATGTTCTTGGTGTTCCCAGGACAGCAGCCATTTGGTTAGAGGTGAGTAGTCAAAATGTATGATCATGATATTGGGGGAATTCTATAAGCCTCCAAATAGCGAGAGGGAGGTAGAGGAGCAAATCTGCAGGTCAATCGTGGAGATATGCAAGAGCAAAAGAGTGGTGAAATTGGGGGCCTTTAATTAACCAAATATCTATTGGGATAATGCTCGGGTAAAGGGAAAGTAGGGGGGAGGAATTTCTTAAATGTATTGAGGACAATTACCTTGACCTGTATGTTCTTGGCCCAACCAGGGAGAACACTTGGGTACGAGTGAATAATGTATCATAACATTTAGATTAGTAATGAAGAGGAGCATGGAACAATCTAGAGTGGATCTTCTAAACTGGAATAGTGCGAACTTCAATGGGATGAGAAACGATCTAGCCATGGGTAAGGTGTAAGTAAAGACTGACAGGGAAAACTGCAACGGAACAATGGGTGGTCTTTAAGGAGGAGATGTTCCAACTTCAGGCTAGGAACATTACAACAAGAGGGAAGGGGAAGGGAATCAAAGCAATGACTCATTGGAAGACGAGGGAGATAGAGAAAGATGATGAAACATAAAAGAGGGTTTATGATGCATGGCAGGTGAATTCTTCAAGGGAGAATCAGGCCAAATACAATAAGTAGAGAGGGAAAGTGAAGGTTAAAATAACATTGTCAAAGAGAGAATATGAGAGTTGAATGGCGGAAATTAAAGGGACCCCAAAATCTTCTGCAGGCATGTAAACTGTATGCAGGTAGTAAGGGGCGGGGTGGGGCCTATTACCGACAAAGGAGGTGATGTATGCTTAGAGGTGCAGGGCAAGTCTAGAATATTCAAGGATTATTTGTATCGATGTTTACGAAGGAGCTGGATGCTGACAAAATATCGCTAGAAATGGAAAAGTAGAAGCAATGGAACGGGTGCAAATTGATAGACAGGACGTACAAGAATGTTGGCTATGCTTAGAGTGGATAAGTCGCCTTGTTAGATAGCTTGGGTTAATATGGGAATTGGGGGAGGAGATAGCAGAAGGCCTTGCCATAAGTTTGCAATCTTCCCTAGATGCGGGGGAGGTGCCTCAGGATTGAAAAGTGGCAAATGTGACACCATTGTTCAAGAAAGCGTGCAAGGACCATACTAGCAATTACAGGCCACTCAGTTTAACATTAGTGGTGGGTAAAGCTTTAGAAACAATAATCACGGAAAAAGTTACTGGGCACTTGGTGAGGTTTAATCTAATAAAGTAGAGCCATGCGGATTTGTAAAAGGCAGACCGTGTTTAACTAAGTTAATTGAATTTGATGATGAAGTATCAGGAGGATTGAAGAAGGGAATGTAATGATTGTTGTTTACAAGTATCACATAGAAGGCTGGTTAGCAAAATTCAGGCTTATGGAATAGGCGTGTCAGTGGCAGAATTGATAAGGAATTGGCTTAAGGTCAGAAAACAGCGAGTTGTGGTAAATGGCTATTTTTCAGACTGGAGGGTGCTAGACATTAGTGTTCCCTAAGGTTCAGTGTTGATGACACAGCTTTTTTGATATATATAAATGACCTGTGTATTGGAATACAGAGTAGAGTTTCTACATTTACCGATGAAACCAAACCTGAGAGTTTGGCAAACAGTGGGGAGGATACCAATCGACTGCTACAAGACATAGAATGTCTAACAGTATGGGCAGACAAGGGCAGATGGAATGTAATGCAGAAAAGTGTGAGGTGATGCATTATTGCAGAAGGAACAGGGAGAGGTAATATATACTTAATGGCATAGTTTTCATTAGTGAGCAGGGACAGAGGGAACTGGGCATTTATTTCCATAGTTCCCTGAGGGTGGCAGGACATTTGAGAGAGTTTGGCGGTTCTGAACGTGAGCGGGAGCCCAGCAGAGCGTGAGAGTTCGGAGCTACTAATCGTGAGCGGGAGACCAGGAGAGCACGAGAGTTCAGCGCTAATAATGGTGAGCGGGAGCACAGGAGAGCAGGCACAACAGACGGATGAGTGTAAAGAAGTCAAAAATAATCGACGTGTGACGTCACCAGAAAGCAAATAACTGATTGGTTGTTCAGTATTTATATATTTCTCGCTCTTTTTCCAAACTTGGGAGACTAAATTTAAGTGCCTCGGTGTAGATTAAAAGATATACGAGATCCAAATTTTATAACTAAATTAATGAATTATTTGAGATGGGAGACCAATCAATGTTTTGTTGTTGTTGCATGTGGGAGCTGGTGGACACCATTGAGGTCCAAGGCGACCACATCTGCAGTAAATGTTGGCTGCTCGAGGAACTTTGGCTGAGAGTTGATGAGCTGGAGTCCGAGCTTCAGAAATTGTGGCACATTAGGGAGGGAAACCTTTAACTGGACAGTAAGTTCCAGGAGGCTGTCACACCCACTAGAATCATTACTTCCAATTTGGCCCATGGTCACGGTCAGTAGGATGTGACTACAAGCGAGGTAGGTTTTGGGATCCACGAGGTAGTGACGAAGGAGCCTTAGCACTTGGCCTGGTCTAACAGGCACGAGCTACTTGCTCCCTGTGTGAACGAGGCTGGGACTGCAGGTAGGATGAACAATCTGACCACAGCAACGTGGTACAGGGAGTCATTCAAGTGGGGGGAGTAAAAAGAAACGTTGTAATGATAGGGGATAGTATAGTTAGGGGAATAGGCACTGTCTCTGCAGCCGAGAGCGTGAGTTCCAAAGGCTGAGTTGCCTGCCAGTTGCCAGGGTTAAGGATATCTCCTCTGGGCTGGAGAGAAACTTGGAGTAGGAGGGGGAGCATCCAGTTGTCATGATTCACCTAAGCACCAATGAGATAGGTAGGACAAAGAAATAAGTTCTGCTGAGAGAGTATGAGCAGCTAGGGGTTGAATTAAAAAGCAGAACCACAACAGTAATAATCTCTGGATTATTACCTGAGCCACGAGCGAATTTGCATATGGTAAATAAGATCAGAGAAGTGAACGAGTGGCTCAAAGACTGGTGTGGGAGAAATGGGTTTCGATTTGTGGGGCACTGGCTCCAGTACTTGGATAAGAGGGAGCTGTTCCATTTGGACGGGCTTCACTTCAACCATACTGCGGCTAGAGTCCTGGAGAATCGAATAGGGCAGTAGAGAGGGCTTTAAACTAAATAGTCGGGTGGGGGTAGGATCCAGGGAAACGTGAATTTAGAAATTTAATGACAAATGAGAAAGCAATAGAGCAGGATAGAGATGGGGAAAATAATAAGCACAGTGTGACAGGAAGGCACAGATTGTTTAAAATTAAGAATGCAACAGAAAATGTGCCGAAACAAGGAGAAATGTGAAAAAAGACAAAGTTAATAGCTGTTTTTCTGAATGCATGCAGCATTCCTAACAAGATACGATAGCAAAATACTGCGGATGCTGGAAATCCGAAATAAGAACGGAAAATGCTGGAAAAAATCAGCCAGACAGGCAAAATTCGTGGAGAGAGAAATAGAGTCAACGTTCCTGGTCGAAACCGTTCTACAGAACAAGATAGATGAGTTGACAGCAGAAATAGATACAAATGGATCTGATCTGATCGCCATTACAGAGACGTGGTTGCAAGGTGATCAGGGCTGGGAACTGAATGTTCCAAGGTATTTGACAATTCGGAAGGATAGACAGAAAGGAAAGGGCGGTGGGGTGGCTTGGCTGTTAAAGGATGGAAGCAATAACGTGGTGAGAAGAGATATTGGCTCAGGAGATCAAATGTAGAATCGGTTTGAGTGGAGATAAAAAAATATTAAATTGTAAACGACTCTGGTGGGCTTGGTCTACAGGCCCCCGAACAGTAGCAATACTGCTGGACAGATTATAAATCAACAAATAATGGAAGCCTGTAAAAAAAGTACGGTAATAATCATGGTTGATTTTAAACTCCATATTGATTGGACAATTCAAATTGGCCAGGGTAGCCTAGAGGAGGAGTTCAGAGAGTGCATCAGGGATGTTTTTCTAGTACAGTATGTAATGGAACAAACCAGGGACCAGGCTATATTGGATCTCGTACTATGTAATGAGACCAAATTAATAAATGGTCTCATAGTAAAGTTTCCTCTCGGAAAGAGTGCTCATAGCATGGTAGAATGTCATAATCAGTTGGAGGTTGAGAAAGTTGCATCCGAAGCCAGTGTTCTGATCTTAAACACAGGCAATTATAATGGCATAAGGGCAGAACTGGATAAAGTGCACTGGAAAAAACAATTAAAGTGTTAGAAATTTGAAATGCATTGGCAGACATTTAAGGAGATATTTCATAACTCTCAACAAAAATATATTCCAGTGAGGAAGAAAGATTTTAAGAGAAGGGAGCACCATCCGTGTCAAACTAAGGAAGTAAAGGATGGTATCAAATTGAAAACGAAGGCATACAATGTTGCCAAGATTGGTGGGAGACTTGAGGATTGGAATTTTTTACAAACCAGCAAAGGGTGACTAAAAATATAATAAAGAGAGTGAAGATGAATTATGAGAGTAAGCTGGCAAGAAACATTAAAACAGATAGTACGAGCTTCCACAGGTATTTGAAAATGAAGAGGATCGCTACAGTAAATGTTGGCCACTTAGAGCATGAGACTGGGGAATTAATAACGGCGAATGGGGAAATGGCCGAGACTCTGAACAAAACTTCTGCATCTGTCTTCACTGTAGAAGACACTAACTACTTCCCAGTAATGGAAAATCAAGGGGCCACAGGGAGTGAGGAACTAAGGACAATCGCTATCATTAAGGAAATAGTACTCGATAAAATAATGGGACTAAAAGGCAACAAGTCCCATGGACCAGGAGGCCTGCATCCCAGGGTTTTAAAGAAGTGACTGCAGAAATAGTGGATACATTGGGTGCAATATAACAACATTCCCTGGACTCTGGAGAGGTCCCAGCGAATTGGAAAACCGCTGATGTAACACCCCTATTTAAGAATGGTGGGAGGCAGAAAACAGGGAACTATAGACCAGTTAGCCTAAATCTTTCGTTGGGAAAATGCTGGAGTCCTTCATTAAGGAAGCATTAGCAGGGCATTTAAAAAAACATACTGCAATCAAACAGAGTCAGCATGGTTTTGGGAAAGGGAAATCATGTTTAACAAATTTGCTGGAGTTCTTTGAGGATTTAACAAAACAGGATAGACAAGGTTGAGCCAGTGGATGTGGTATATTTGGATTTCCAGAAGGCATTCGATAAGGTGACGCATAAAAAAGGTTACTGCATAAGATAAGAGTGCACAGAGTTGGGGATAATATATTAGCATGGATAGAGAATTGGCTAACTAACAGAAAGCAGAGAGTCGGGATAAATGGGACATTTTCTGGTAGGCAAACGGTAACTAGTGGGGTGTCACAAGGATCGGTGCTGGGGCTCCAACTATTACAATCTACATTAATGGCTTGGATGAAGGGATCGAGTGTAATGTAGCCAAGTTTGCGGATTATAAATAGATGGGTGGGAAAGCAAGTTGTGCAGATGACTGAAAGAATCTGCAAAAGGCTATAGACAGGTTAGTTGATAGGGCAAACATTTGGCAGATGGAGTATAATGTGGTAAAGTGCGTGGTTATCCACTTTGGCAGGAAAAATAAAAAAACAAACTATTATTTAAATGGAGATAGATTACAAAATGCTACAGTTCAGAGGGGCCTGTGGTCCATGTGCATGAAAAACTAAAACTTAGCATGCAGGTACAGCACAAAATCAGAAAGATAAATGGAATGTTGGCTATTATTTCAAGGAGGTTGGAGCATAAAAGAAGGGAAGATCTGCTACAAATGTACAGGGTATTGGTGAGACTACACCTTGAGCACTGCGTACAGTTTTGGTCTCCTTATTTATAGAAGGATATACTTGCATTGGAGGCAGTTCAGAGACGATTCATTAGGTTAATTCCAGTGATGAGGTGTTTGACCTATGAGGAAATGTTGAGCAGGCTGGGTCTTTACTCATTGGCATTTAAAAGAATGAGAGGTTATCTTATGGAAACATATAAAATACTGAATAGATTTAAAACGGAGATAGACAGTTTCCTAGCTGACAAGGATATTAAGGTTTATGGGGAGCGGGCAGGGAATTGGACGTGAGTCTAGGTTCGGATCAGCCATGATCCTATTGAATGGCGGAGCAGGCCCGAGGGGCCGTATGGCCTACTTCTGCTCCTACTTCTTATGTTCTTATGAGGGGATCGACAGGTTAGATGAGGAGAGGATATTCCCCCTCATGGAGAAATCTAGAATTCGAAGTCACAGTCTTCGAATAAAGGGTCGTCCTTTTAGAGCTGAGATGAGGAGGAACTTCTTCTCTCAGAGGTTCTTAAATCTGTGGAATGGCCTGCCCCAGAGAGCTGTGGAGGCTTGGTCACTAAACACATTTTAAGTGGAGATAGACAATTTTTTGCAAGGTAATGGAGTGATGGTTTATGGGGAGTGGGCTGTGAATTGGCTTGGAGATCAAGATCAGTCATGATGTTACTGAATGGTGGAGCAGGCTCGATGGGACAGCTGACCTATTCCTGCTCCTATTTTTTATGTACTTATATTCTTATTTCTGTTGCCAGAAGCTGAAAGGACGTTATTGCACCGAGCGAACGGCAGCCATGATAATAACGACCGTGTGTACGTTGAGCGTTTTAAGGAATGACCCTTCTTACTTTAAGTACCAACGCCACCAAACCAAACTTCTTTGTCTTGCCCGGTTGGGTGGCATGTTTCTGGCTCCAGCACATCCTAAACCCACTGGTCACCTATGTCGTGATCCTGTTCTACAATGCTCTGATGGTAAGGCAATCTTGTTAGCAAGTTGAGCTCGCATTGCTCTCAGAGACCGGAGTAAGAAGGACCAGCGAGGAGATCTGGCGATGGCCAATCGGTGGAGGTCGATCATTATGTTGTTAGCCGTATCGGGCAGTTTTATCCTGTTGCAGATGGACAAAATCACAGTTTTCTTATTGATAGTGATCTCCAACAATCATTCATTCCCAAGTTACATCCACGCCCTCACCATCGCCGACATCTCTGGGACTACATGAGCTCCTGGACTCACACATCATGTTACGCACTGACACAGATGACAGTCAGAGAGGAGCTGAAGAGGGCAGTAAAATATCCCTTCATACAGAACGCTCAGTTGTTTAAGTGTTGTCGTGAATGAACTATCAACGGAGCTGATCTTACAACAACACAGGGGCTTGAAATTCTTTTGCTTTCGTTCCCAGCACCTGAAATCGCTGCCTAACTAAAAATGTGCGCTACCAGGCAGTGATTTATATCGATTATAGTTAACAGACGCAAAATTATGTGCTGGAATGGACGGGGGTGAAGGTGGGCATGGCCTGGGAATGTAAGGCAGACAGAATCACATTTGTCGACCATTACAGGACGAGCCCGATATTCTGACATAAGATCATCGACCTGAAATGTTAACTCTATGTCTCTCTCCACGAATGCTGCCCTGGCCTGCTGGGTTTTTCCAGCGTTTTCTGTTGTTATTCCCGATATTCACTTCTGCTGAAGACAATGCCGCAGAATAAAGGGCGGAGTTTATAACGGCCGACCGATGCGCTACCGTCTGTTTTTGCCGCCCTGCCAAAGTCCAATTTCATCAGCATCAAAGGCACGTACTGCAGGCGGGATATGTTTTACACGACGCCCGATTTTACTCAATTGGTCGATATGAAAGTGTCTCAACATTCATTGAAGCTTGATCAGAAGCATAGAAACATTTATTGAACAGTAACACATATCAATTTACCGTCGTCTGCTTCCTTGTGCCCTTTCAGTTGCTGGCCAAAACTGAATCAGAGATCTGAATATAGCAAAAAATGTGGCGCAACAGTGGCTAACACGGGAAATTAGGGGTAGCATAAGTTACATGGAGAAGACATATAAATTGGCCCGATAAATCAGCAAACCTGAGGATTGGGAGAAGTTTATGATTCAGCAATGGAGGACAAAAGGATTAATTCAGAGGGGAGAAATAGAGTATGAGAGTAATTTGCTGGATAACATAAAAACTGACTGTAAAAGCTTCTATAGATATGTTAAGAGAAAAAGATTTGTGAAGTCAAGCGTACGTCCCTTGCAGTCAGAATCAGAGGAATTTATAATGGGGAACAAAGAAATGACGGACCAATTAAATACATACTTTGGTTCTATCTTCAACAGGAGGAAAGAAATAACCTCCCAGAGATGTCGGGGAACATAGGGTCTAATGAGAATGAAAGAACTGATTGAAATCAGTATTTGTAGTGTAATGGTGTTAGGGAAATTGATGGGATTGAAGGCCCCAGTGCCTGATAATCTGCATCCTAGGGTACTTAAGGAAGTGGCCGTAGAAATAGTAGCTTCATTGATTGTCTGTGAGGGTGCCAGTCAGTTCCTTTTTGTAACCCCTAGATGGCACCTTCACTTGTTTGTTCCTTTGTTAATTGTCCTAGTCTCCGGTGTTAATTGTTCTTAACCCTGTGTTAGTTTTTAAACAGCCTGTTAACTGTTTATGGGTGGCACCTGGTTTTCTTGGTATATAAGTTCTGTTGTTGTTTTACTCAGTCCTCACTAGGGTGAACCAGGGAGTTAGTCTTGACAATGTTCCTTGTCTTGACTAGGTTCTCTGTGTGACTAGCCTTTCCTCTATGGCAGCTTGCCTTCACAAGCTGGCTGCCATAGTTCTCTTGAGCTATGTATCTAAGTCTGTGTTCTAGTTCTCTCGAGTTATGTATCTAAGTCTGTGCCATAGTTCTCTCGAGCTATGTATCTAAGTCTGTGTTCTAGTTCTCTCGAGCTATGTACCTAAGTCTGTGTTCTAGTTCTCTCGAGCTATGTATCTAAGTCTGTGTTCTTGTCTCTGGATTTAAGATGTATTTAAGTCTTGTTCTGTTGAGCTGCTTGTCTTGGTAAGGTGCTGTTTGGACTTGCGTGTTGCTATGTGGGAGCCGTTGGGATCTTGTCTTGAGCTTTGCATTGGTAAGCCGATTACCCTTGGGGTAGCTTGTCTGGAGTTTAACCTCAGCAAGTCGGTTGCCCCTTGTGGTAGCTTGTCGCAAGCTCAGTATAGACAAGTGGGCTTCCTCATGGAAGCTGTCCTGAGTTCCTATCTTGACTGGCTGTCTTGTAACTTGTCTCTAGTTCTTAAGTATGCTTATGTCTCTGTCTCGAGTTCTCTTGTCTCTAGTTCTTATGTATATTGCTGTGTTAATCTAGTTATGTGTGAATCTAGTAAAGTTCAAACAAAGTACTGTATATGTGTCTCTTGTCTGGTTTCTGCACTTGGGTCCAGGACCTACCTCGCCCGGAGAGCACGGCCTCGTATTTATACGGCCCCGTGGCTCCCCAACCCTGACATTGTCATCTTCCAGAATTCTATAGACTCTGGCACAGTGCCCATGGATTGGAGGGTGGCCAATTTAACCCCAGTATTTAAAAAACGTGTTAGAGAGAAAACGGGGAATTATAGACCAGTAAGCCTGACATCGGTAGAGGGGAAAATGCGAGCGTCCATTATAAAAGATGTAGTAGCAGAACACTTGGAAAACAGTGACAGGATTGGACAACATCAACATGGATTACAAAAGGTAAATCATGCTTTACTAATGTTCCGTAATTTTCTGCAGATGTAACTGGTAGATTAGACAAGGGAAAACCAGTGGATGTGGTGTATTTCGACTTTCAGAAGGCTTTCGATAAGGTCCAGCATAAGAGATTAGCGTGTAAAATTAAAGCATAAGGGATGGGGGTAAGGTACTGACTTGGATAGAGAACTGGTTGGCAGACAGAAAGCAAAGAGTTGAAACAAATGCGTCTTTTCCGAAGGGCAGGCATTGACAAGTGAGTTACCGCAGGGATCAGTGCTAGAACGCCAGATTTTCACAATATGTATTAATGATCTAGACGAGGGAAATTGATTTAGTGTCTCCAAATTTGCAGACGACACAAAGCTGGGTGGGCGTGTGTGCTCTGAGGAGGATGCAGGGAAACTCCAGTATGATTTGGACAGGTTGGGTGATTGGGCAGATGTATGGCTGAAGCAGTATTATGTCGCTAAATGCGAGGTTATCCACCTTTGTGGCAAAAACAGGAAGGCAGATTATTGTCTGAACGGGAATAGATTGGGAGAAGAGGAAGTGCTACGAGACCGGGGCGTCCTTGTGCACCAATCGCTGAAGGTAAGCATGCAGATGCAGCAGGCGCTTAAGAAGACAAATGGTATGTTGGCCTTCATAGTGAGAGGATTCGAGTAAAAGCACAAGAATGTCTTCCTGCAGTTATACGGGGCCTTGGCGAGAACACACCTTGAGTATTGTGTGCAGTGTTTGTCGCCTTATCTGAGTAAGGATGTTCTTGCCATGGAGGGAGTGCAGCGAAGATTCACCAGACTGACACCTGTAATGGCAGGAAAAATGTATGAAGAGAGGTTTTGTCGATTAGGCTTATAATTGCAGGAGTTTGGAAGAATGAGAGGGGATTTCATTGAAACTTATACAATTCTTTCAGGAATAGACAGACTAGATGCAGGAAGGACGTTACCGATGGTGGGGTATTTCAGAACAACGTGTCAAATTCTAAGGATAAGGGGTAAGCCATTTAGGACAGAGATGAAGAGGAATATCTTCACCCAGATAGGAGTGAAGATGTGGAATTCTCTGCCACAGAAGGCAGTTGAGACCAATTCATTAAATATATTCAAGAAGGAGCTGGATACATTTCTTAAGGCTAAAGGGATCATGGGATATGGGGAGAAAGCAGGGACAGGACATTGAATTTGGATAATCGACCATGATCTCATTAAATGGCGTAGCAGGCTCGAGGCGCTGAATGGACTACTCCTGCTCTTATCTTCTATGTCTATATCTATGTCTATGAAGCCAACCTATTTCCCACATTTTTTCTAAAAGTCCCATCGCCCCATGCATGTCTACGAGGCTCGGAACCCCGCAACCAATCGATCTCCAGATTGTTGTAAACAAAACCCTTGAATGTCCGATCTCACCATATGGTGTGGTGGAGGCGGAGCTGAGCGGCAGAGCGACTACAAGAGGCCCCAGAGGCTCAGTTCGGCCTCAGTGCGGCATCGGCAGCGGGTGGAGTCGGAGCTGAGCGGCAGAGCGACTACAAGAGGCCCCAAAGGCTCAGGTAGGCCTCAGTGCGGCATCGGCAGCGGGTGGAGGCGGAGCTGAGCGGCAGAGCGACTACAAGAGGCCCCAGAGGCTCAGGTAGGCCTCAGTGCGGCATCGGCAGCGGGTGGAGGCGGAGCTGAGCGGCAGAGCGACTACAAGAGGCTCCAGAGGCTCAGCTAGGCCACAGTGTGGCATCGGCAGCGGGTGGAGGCGGAGCTGAGCGGCAGAGCGACTACAAGAGGCCCCAGAGGCTCAGGTAGGCCACAGAGTGGCATCGGCAGCGGGTGGAGGCGGAGCTGAGCGGCAGAGCGACTACAAGAGGCCCCAGAGGCTCAGGTAGGCGTACCAATCTCCAATCTCAGGGAAGGAGAGAGGTAAAAAGTATTCAAGGTGTGACGTCACCACAAAGCGGGTAAGTGATTGGTTGGTAAGTATTTCTCCCTTTCTAAGCTTATATCTCCTTGGTTTATAGTTTCTAAGGTGTGATATTCAACATCTAGAATCGAGGCAGAGGGTATTTAAGAGTAATATTAATAAATTTAATCAATTACATAGAATGGGAGATCAGGCGAATGTGTTGCTGCTGCAATATGTGGGAGCTGGTGGACACCATTGATGCTCACGGTGATCACATTTGCAGTAAATGTTGGCTGCTCGAGGAATTCCGGCTCCGTGTTGAAGAGCTGGAGTCCGAGCTTCAAACACTGAGACACATCAGGGAGGGGTAGAGTTACCTGGACTCTGTGTATCAGGAGGTAGTCACAGCAATTAGATTAATTAATTCAGATGCAGTCCGTGGCCAGGGTCAGGATGGTGTGACTAGAAGTGAGGCAGGTACGGGGATCCAGGTGGTAGTGTTGGAGGAGCCGCAGCCCTTGCACTTGTCCAACAGGTTCCAGGCTCTTACTCCCTGGGAGGATGGGAACAGGGACAGCGGGGAGGATGAGCAACCTGGCCACAGCACTGTGGAGCGGGGGGCCATTCAAGTGGGGGATGTTAAAAGAAATGCTGTAGTGGTAGGGGATCGTATCATTAGGGGGATAGATAGAGTTCTCTGCAGCAGAGAGCGAGAGTCCCAAAGGCTGTGTTGCCTGCCCGGTGCCATGGTTAATGACATCTCCTCTGGACTGGAGATAATCTTGGAGTGTGAGGGGGAGGATCCAGTTGTCGTGGTCCATGTTGGTACCAACGACATGGATAGGACAAGGAAGGAGGTTCTGCTGAGGGAGTTTGAGCAGCTAGGGGCCAAATAAAAAAGCAGAACCACTGATTATTACCTGAGCCACGAGCGAATTTGGCTAGGACAAATAAAATTAGAGAGTTAAATGCGTGGCTCAAAGACTGGTGTGGGAGAAATGGGTTTTGCTTCTTGGGACACTGGCACCAGTACTGGGGCAGGAGGGAGCTGTTCCATTGGGACGGGCTTCACTTGGCCAGTGCTGGGACTAGAGTCCTGGCGGATCATAAGGGCTGTAGAGAGGGCTTTAAACTAACTAGTGAGGGGGAGGATCCTGGAGAGCAAATAATACAAATGGCAACAGAGAAGGTCATTGACTTAGGTAGCTTTGGGCAAATTTAAAAGCAGAGCATGTCAGGAAGGGGCAGAAGGTATGGAGTAAAAGGTAAAGTAATAAAATGGGCAAAAGCAGGAACTAAGTGTCACAAAACATCTTTGAAAGTTCTCTATCTGAATGCATTTAGCATTCGTAACAAAATAGATGAGTTAATGGCACAAATAACTACATATGGGTATGATCTTGTGGCCATTACAGAAACATGGCTGCAGGGTGACAATGCCTCGGAATTAAGCATACCAGGTTATTTAACGATCAGGAAGGACATGCAGGAAGGAAGGGAAGGTGGGGTGGCTATGTTAATAAAAGAAGGAACCACTGTAATACAGAGAAATGATATTGGGTCAAAAGATCAGGACAATGAAACAGTTTGGGTGGAGGTAAGGAATAATAAGGGGAAAAAAACACTAGTGGGCGTAGTCTATAGTCCTCCGAACTGTGGCAACTCTGTTGGACGGAGTATCAATCAGGAAATAGTTGAGGATTGTAATAAGGGAACATCGATAATTATGGGGGATTTTAACTATCATATTAATTGGACAAATCAAATTGGGCAGGGCTGTCTTGAGGATGAGTTCATTGAGTGTTTTAGGGATGGGTTTCTTGAGAAGTATGTAACTGAACCGACCAGGGGGCAGGCAACCTTAGATCTGGTCCTGTGTAACGAGACAGGATTAATAAAAGATGTCCTAGTAATGGATCCCCTTGGAATGAGTGACCATAACATTTTTGAATTCCAAATTCAATTAGAGGGTGAGAAGGTTGGATCTCAAACAAGCGTGCTAACCTTGAATAAAGGAGACTATGAAGGTCTGAGAGCGGAATTGAGTAGAGTGGATTGGGAAATTAGATTAAAGGGTAAGACGATACATGATCAGTGGTGTACATTTAAGGAGTTAATTTACAACTTCCAAAAAAGATATATTCCACTGAGAAGAAAAGGGTGTAAAAGAAAAGACAGCCATCTGTGGCTAAGTAACGAAATTAAGGATAGTATTCGACTAATAACAAGGGCATATAAGGTAGCAAAATCTAGTGGGAGGATAGAGGATGGGAAAACTTTAAAAGACAGCAAAAAATAACAAAAAATTGATAAAGAAAGGGAAGATAGATTATGAAAGTGAATCAGCAAAAAATATAAAAACAGATAGAAGAGCTTTTATAGTTATATAAAAAGAAAAAGGCTGCCTAAAGTAAATGTTGGTCCCTTAGAGGATGAGACCGGGAAATTAATGGTGGGAAATATGGAGATGGCAAAAACACTGAATGAATATTTTACATCAGTCTTTACAGTAGAAGGAACTAAGAATATCCCAACACTGGACAAACAGCGGGCTAAAAGGGGAAGGAGCTAAACACGATCTAAATAACTAAGGAAGTGGTACTCGGTAAAATAATGGGACTCATGGCGGATAAATCACCTGGACCTGATGGCTTACATCCTAGGGTCTTGAGGGATGTGGCGGTAGGGATTGTGGATGCATTGGTAATAATTTTCCAAAACTCCCTGGACTCGGCAATGGCCCCGGCAGACTGGAAACCTGCTAATGTAACACCATTATTTATAAAGGGCAGTAGACAGAAGGCTGGAAACTATAGACCGGTTAGCCTAACATCTGTGGTAGGTAAAATTTTGGAGTCCATTATTAAGGAGACAGTAACAGGACATTTGGATAATCATAATTTAATAGGACAAAGTCAGCATGGTTTTATGAAGGGGACGTCATGTTTGACAAATTTGCTGGAGTTCTTTGAGGAAGTAACATATAGGGTGGTTAAAGGGGAACCAGTGGACGTAGTGTATTTTGAATTCCAAAAGGCATTTGACAAGGTGCCACACAAAAGATTATCGCTTAAGATAAAAAATCACGGGATTGGGGGTATTATTCTGGCATGGATAGAGGATTGGCTATCTAACAGAAGGCAGAGAGTTGGGATAAATGGTTCATTCTCAGACTGGCAATCAGTAACTAGTGGTGTTCCGCAGGGGTCAGTGCTGGGTCCCCAACTCTTTACAATCTATATTAACGATTTGGAGGAGGGGACCGAGTGTAACATATCAAAGTTTGCAGATGATACTAAGATGGGGGGGAAAGTAGTGAGTGAGGAGGACATAAAAAACCTTCAAGGGGACATAGACAGACTAAGAAAGTGGGCAGAGATATGGCAGATGGATTACAATACTGGAAAGTGTGAGGTTATGCACTTTGGCAGGAAAAATCGCAGAGCAAGTTATTGGGCCAGAAATTCGCGGTCAGAGGCGTGAGTACGGTCGGGGTACTCACGCATTTGGCCGTTGGAAATGTCGGCGTTCAGCAGGAACAGCGCATGCGGGGAACGCCGGCATTTCCAGACCTGAGCTCTATTCACAGCGTGTGCGACTGCACAGGCAGCGCTTGCGCAGTGAACTTTGTGGATTTCAATGATGGATTCAGTGAGGGTAAGTCCTTAGAAGTTACACTTGAAAAAAGCAAGTGTAAAGTTGTTCATTGGCTGCGGAGGAAGATATATTTTATCGTGGAGCTTCTGAAATGCAATATTTTTGTTTGGGAAAGGGAGGGAAGTTATTTTAAGAAATTTTAAGCAAGTTTTAAAGTTAAATTTTTTTTTTTTTTTTAAAGGGTTTTCTGAACGGTAGGCAGAAGGAGCAATTGTGGCTGTGTGAATGGAATGTGAGAATGAGTTATGTATGTATGTCCACATATATTCCTTTACGTATATGTATGTATGTTTTATATTCCTTTACTAATGTGTATGAATGTATGTTTTCAATTATGATTTTCCAATAAGTTAATTTCTCTGAAAGTCATAATTAAATAATACATTCATACACATAAGTAAAGGAATATATACATAACACGCAAAGGAATATATATAGACATACATACTTTCAGAAGCTCCACGATAATAAATATCTTCCTCCGCAGCCTCTGGAGCAACTGTACCCATGCTTTTTTCATGTGTAAGTTGTAATGACTTGACCTCACTGAAAGCATTAATGAAAGCGGCGAATTATACTGCGCACACGCTGCCTGTGCAGTCGCACGTGTTCTGCCTCTGAACCCCTTCGTTCAGAGGACAGGAAATGCCGGTTTTCCCCACATGCACTGTGCATGCTGAAAGCCAGCATTTCATCCGGCCAGATGCGTAAGTACCCCGACCGTACTCGCGCATTTGGAAGGGAATTACTGGGCCAACATTTTACATGTCAATAAAATGAAAAATTTAACATTTGCACGACTTGCCCCCTCGCATCTGCGACTGAGGGTCCAAGGAGGTGCATTGCGCAAGAGGTCATCATCGTACGTATCCTCACACTGTTCCCTTTGGGGAACTGTATGAAGTGGTGGAAGGATTTATGGCCGTGATTAACGCTCATTCCGTGACCGTAACCATCTTTGAACCAGCCATTAGGGTGGTTAGTCCTATGGCAGGAGGGTTTTACGGGCTTCCACAACCCATCTGAGGGTGGGGGGGGCCACCAACACCCACGGACGCAAGTAACCCGCTGGATGTCCACCCAGAATTTAAAGTTGGAGCTCCGACTCCACTTGCTGGGATTGTCTGGAGTGGGGTTCAAAACCCTAATCCTTCTGGCCCAGCGGCGGGGATGCTTACTGCTACGCAAAAGGCCCACTCCGCACAAAAGGTGACACCCATACGTTTCCTGCGCCTTTTCCCTCCCCGGGACTGGAGCCCTATGCTGCCATTTCACGTTGCTAATCGGATTGGGCCTTTATCATAGCGCTCGGATCCCCGCCGCTGGGCCGAGATCAGGGTAGGGTTTCGAACCCCGCTCCAGACAGTCCCGGCAAGTGGAGTCAGAGCTCCGGCTCTAAATTCTGGGTTGACACCCAGTGGGATATTTGCATCCGTGGGTGTGGGTGGCCCCCTTCCTTGTGTAGCTTGTGGGAGCCCGTAAAACCCTCCTGCCATAGGACTAACCGCCCTAATGGCTGGTTCAAAGATGGTTATGGTCACGGAATGAGCGTTAATCATGGCCATAAATACTTCCACCACTTCATACAGTTCCCCAAAGGGAACAGTGTGAAGACACGTATGACGACGACATTGCTAAATAAATAAATGGAATTAAAACAATTCTTTTAGGGCTTTTAAAAGTCTCTAAATTGCTTTAATTCTCTTTAAAACTACTTCAGATTACTCAAAATAATGTAAACATTTTAAAAAGTTTATAAAAGTTACCAAAATCTTCAAAAAACTTCCAAAAATCTATTTAAACTGCTGCTTTGCATGTAAAAATGCTTACCAGCTTGAGAGAAACATTGGGGGCGTGTCCAGTGAAACTGAGACCTCAAGGGGCGTGTCTCACTTGCACTGCACGCTCCTGGCTTCGCGCTGGCTGCACTCCTGGGCGGCGTGACGTCATACGCTGCCCGGGATTCTTCTTTTTCAAACACCAAGTCCAGGCGTCCCTGGAGCTGATCGGCAGTCGCGCGGGGTAAGTGCATATATGGGGCTTGCAGGCGCGGCAAGCCCCGTTCACGAATTTCTGTCCCATTATCTTAATGACAAGAAACTGGAAAGCACTGAAGTACAAAGGGATCTGGGGGTCCTGGTGCACGAAACTCAAAAGGTTAGTATGCAGGTGCAGCAAGTGATTAAGAAGGCCAATGGAATGTTGGCTTTCATTGCTAGGGGGATAGAATATAAAAATAGTGAGGTATTGCTTCAGTTGTACAAGGTATTGGTGAGACCGCACCTGGAATACTGCGTAAAGTTTTGGTGTCCATACTTAAGAAAGGACATACTTGCTCTCGAGTCAGTACCAAGAATGTTCACTCGGTTAACCCCGGGTATGAGGGGATGGACATATGGGACTCTACTCATTGGAGTTCAGAAGAATGAGAGGCGATCTTATTGAAACATATAAGCTTGTGAGGGGGTTGGATCGGGTGGATGCAGGGAAGATGTTCCCGATGATGGGTGAAACTAGAACTAAGGGGCATAGTCTTAGAATAAGGGGCTGCTCCTTCAAAACTGAGATGAGGAGGAACTACTTCACTCAGAGGGTGGTAGGCCCATGGAATATGCTGCCCCAAAAAACTGTAGAAGCTACATCATTACATAAATTTAAAACAGAAATAGACAGTTTCCTAGAAGTAAATAGAATTAAGGTTTACGGGGAGCGGGCAGGAATTTGGACATGAGTCTAGGTTCGGATAGGTCATGGCCCTGTGGATAGCGGAGCGGGCCCAGGGGCCGTGTAGCCTGATCCTGCTCCTATTTCGTGTGTCTAATTCTGTTAGATGCTGGAGATGGTTCTGTGATAGTGGATTGGCAGTTAGGATCAGATCAGCCATGATCTTATTGAATGGCGGAGCAGGCTCGAGGGGCCGATTGGCCAACTCCTGCTACATTTCTTATGTTGTTATGTTCTTATTACACCCCAACAGCAGCACTGAGGGTGCTGTCGCCTCCCAAATGCATGTCCATCCTTGCCGCAACTTCATGATCTTACCTCTCAATAAGGTGTACACCTCTACCACAGTGCTGAAACTGCCCTTAGCAATGTCACACATGACATCATAGGTGGCTGTGACAAAGGAAAACTATACCTCCTCGTCCTTCTCGAACAGTCTGCAAACTTTCTTATGGTTGCCCACTCCATCCTTCTTCAACGCCTGTCCTCTGTCGTCCAGCTGGGGAGTACTGCACTCGACTGGCTCCATTCTTATCTTTTTAATTGTAGCCAAATAATCACCTGCAATGACTTCTCTTCTGGCTCCTGCATCGTTTCCTCTGGCGTCCTCCGAAGTGCTATCCTTGGCTCCCTCTTACTGTACAGATACATGTTGCCCCTTGGCGACCTCATTCAAAATCATGTCATTTTGCACATGTACGCTGATGACTCACAGCTCTACCTCACCAACACGCCGCTCGACCCCTCCACTGTCTCTAAAGTGTCAGACTGCTTGTTCGGCATCCAGTACTGGATGAGGAGAAATTTCCTCCAGTTAAATATTGGAAAGACCAAAGTCATTGTCTTCGGTCCCCGCCACCAAATCCATCCCTCTTCCTGGCAACGGTCTGAGGCTGAACCAGAATTTTCACGCCCGGCCTTGGTGTCATATTTGATGTTGAGATGAGATTCTGACACAGTATCCATGCCAACACTAAGACTGCTTGGCCTAGAAATTCAGTAGGCTTTGCGCCCAGTTTTCGCCCAAAGAGGGCTTTTGCGCCACTTGCTGAGCTTTCGCCGATATTCAGCGCTGCGGTAATGGCGGCATTAGCCAGTAGCGCTGCGCCACCACCGATGACGTCCTCGGTGTGCGCAGTGCCCCGCTACCGCCCCGCTACCGGCCCGACCGCCATATTTAGTTGCGGCCGCCTCTTCTGCAGTGGCCGCAAACAGCGATCAGAAAACGGGCCGTACTGTAGCCTTAGTGGGGCGCTTTAACGTGGCGGTGCGGCCGGCCGCTTTTTCGGCGGCCGCCTGCCCACACCTCCTTCCACGGCCTCCTCCACCACCCCCCCCGCGGCATTGCTGGCTGCTTTCCGTGAACCCGGCACTTCGCCGTGGTGTCGGGCTCATTTGCCGGCGCTATCCAGCGGCGATCTCCCCGTTGCAGGCACCTCCCCCTTAAGAGATGGAGGAGGCCTGCAGTACCGCAGCCTGCCACACCACAGCGGGTGGCGCAGCGGCGCCTGGAGCGCTGAAATTCAGTTTCAGCGCCCCAAGCGGGGGCAGGCACACCCTGGAATAGCGTCCGGTTCCGAATTGGGGCGCAAAAAACGAATATCTGACGGGCGCAACTGGCTCCGCGCTCAGCGCTAACTTTTGGGCGCACGCCAGCTGGCGGGCCCAAAGTGAATTTCTAGGCTCTTATTTCCACCTCTGTAGCATCGCCTCTGCCTCAGGTCATCTGCTGCTGAAATCCTCTTCCATGTTCTGTTTTAACGTCTAGACCTGACCTCTATTCCAGTACACTCCTGGCGTGCCTCGCATCTTCACCGGCCATCAATTTTAACTCATCCTAATCGCTGACACCCGTGACCTAACACGGACCAAGTCCCATTCACCCATCAACCCTGTGCTCGCTGCCCTACATTGGCTCCCAGTTAAGCAACACCTCCATTTAAAACTATTCATCCTTGTTTTAAAATCCCTCCATGGCCTCGCCCCTCCCTATTCCTGTAATCACCCACAGCCCTACAACACTCCGAGATATCTGCGCTCCTCCAATTCTGGAAATTTGCTCAACCCTGATTTTTTATTGATAAAGCTCCTGCGAAAATCCTTTGGAATTAGTTCTCCATTAGTGACTTTGTATGAATGCAAGATGTTGTTGTTGCTGTGAAAGCCTTGTGTCCATTTTGAAATACCACACCTTAAAAAGAATGTCAAGTCCTCAGACAGGGTGCAGAGGAGATTTACTTTAGTGGTACAAGGGATGCATGACTTCAGTTATGTGGACAGACTATGCAAGCTGGGATTGTTCTCTTTAGAGCCGAGAAGCCTAAGTGGAGATTTGATTGAGTTGTTCAAAATCAGTCAGGTATTTGGCAAAACAACCAGGGCGAGATGAGGAGAATAGTTTTACACAGCAAAATGTTGTCATCTGGAATACTCTGACAGAAAGGCGGCGGAAGCAGATCTAGTAAAAACTTCCAAAGGGAATTAGATCAATACTTGAAGGGGGACACATTGCTAAGCTATGAGGCAGTGGGACTGATTGGCCAGCCCTTTCAAGGAAGTGGCACAGGCACAATAGACCGAGTGGCCTGCTGCTCTGCTGTGTTATTCTGTGATTCTATGAATTGATGCGAATTCTCGATTTCACAGTCTTGCCTCTCCACTTTTCCAGTTGTTGATGGTGCTGCGGCCTATCTAGTCCACAGCAGATCATCTCTCTTCCAGTCATCGTTCACTCCGCAAATCAACATTTAATCGAATCTGCAGGCGAGGGGCAGGGGACACGGTTGGGGTGGTAATGTAATCCTTGTGCAGTGATTCTGGCCTCTTGCGTATCCACTCTTCTGCCAGTGGTAAAAGATGTTCTTCTCATTTACTGCTCGTTACTTTCAACGCTTCTGTTAATTCTCCTCTTTAACTTCTCTGCATTAAGGATAATAATTCCAGATTCTCTAATCTCCACAGATAACTCAAACCTCTCATCACTGGTAGTTTCCGGTATATCTACCCTTAACCTTTTCTGCTCCAATGAGAGCAATCTATAGTCTCTGCACAGACCTGAAGGCTGTCATCCCTGATACCATTCTATGACATCTCTGCAGAGTCGCCAAGACATTGACGTCCCTCCTAATTATGTGGGGCCCAAAAAGTGGACGAAATGCTCTAACTGATGCTGAAAATTGTTTTATTATAGATCACATCTCTCCTCATCTGAACACATTTCATTTTGCCATTTACCTTCAATCGTCATCTGATTACCAACCCTTATGCTACTGGAATGTGTTCATCCATATTTACTGTAAAAAATGCTTCATGAGTTTGATCTGCTCTATCGAATCTCCTCTTTGCCTTCTCTGCCCTTATGAGAACAATCCCAGTTTCTCCACTCTTATTGTGTAAAGTACCTCATCCATGGTACCCTTTTAGTAAGTCTCCACTTTATTTGACGGGGATAGATAGGAACTGCACTCCCTATATTGATAGAAGAAAATCAGACAATTGGAAAATGCATGCTCTGCAGATTAACCCATCCCAAGGCGCTCCGGAAGACCTGCGATGGATTTTCTGTTCTTTATTATATTTCATCATGTAATATCGGATAGCTTTAATGGTGCAGTCTCGGGATGGCCGAGAGTATTCCTTCTACGTCAAACTAGCTCCACAGAATGATGAAGCCTTTGCTGGAAAGGTATTCGTGCAAGGAGGAGAAACAGTAGTTTTAAGAATTTAAAATCAGATCGGCTGTCATCCGAATAATATCCCCAAATGTCACAAAATGTTACAGTTCGGAGTTAGAGTTTGCCTCCAAAAGGCTCAGCTTGAACCCATATGTTTTTCTTTCACAGCTTCCAAGACCGAGTGCTGGAGGACGGATTGACATTGGAGGTATTTCCGTAAGTAATTGTGAGCATTCCTGTCTCTGCTGTAAGAAGAAATGTCTGGGCATTATTTGCTTAAGAAACAGTATCTATTGGTGCGAGTCACTGTCAAAATACTAGAGAAGGGAAAATGTTTATCTGAACAGATTGACGCTGGCATCTGACGGTGACAAATATTAATCCTTCACGAAAGCACAAACAGTAAATTTTATTCTTCCTTTCTTTCTGAATAATCCAGAGGGAAGTGAGTGTGGATATTGGGTGAATTGGGTGTCACTGGGCTGTGATTCCCACTGTGCTGAATGAAATTCTCTGTGTAACCGGGACCCACAAAGGAGTTGGTGTTTGAGGCGAGGGAAGGAAACTAATTAACATATCAATAGATTAGGAAACAAGTCATAACACAGGGCAAATCTACAGCATTCGCTCAAATCTGAAACATCTCATTAACTTCCTTTCCTTCTTTATTCTTTCTTTCTTTTATCCTCCGTTCTTTGTTCCTTTCTTTCTTCCTTCATTCCTTCCTTCCTGCCTTATTTCTTTCCTTCTTTCTTTCATTATTTCAATTTTTCTTTCTTTCTTATTTTCTTTGTTTCTTTCTTGCGTTTTTACTTTCTTACTTATTCTCTTTCTTTCTGTCTTTCTTTTTTATTACTTTCTAAACTTTCATTCTTTCAATCTTTCCTTCTTTCATTCGTTCTTTCTTTCTTATTTTTTCTTTCTTATACACAAACCGCTTTGAGAAAAATAGGAAAATAGATTTCTGATTAGGTCATGTGAAATAGGAACAGGGGGGCACATGGGAATAGTTCTACTGATAGAGAGGAGAATAAAGAGCTGCACGGACTGTGGGTTCAATTATCTTTCTCGTTTGAGTAATTTCCCTGGAACTCTGTGTAAAATACGACGGGGTGGGTGGGGGTCTTAACAATAATGACGAGGGTGACTAATAAGAAGCAGGAAGGAAGTTTTCTAACCACAGACAGGAGAATGGAGTAATAACAAGAAACCAGGATAAAGGAGTGATAACAACAACACAGGAGTCAGAGGTCTAACCAGAATCAGGAGGAAGGTATTGTGATGAAACACAGAAGGAGGAATTATCCCAGGAGCCAGTGCAGCGAGGAAATGGCCAATATAAGGGTAGTCATGTCAGCAAACCAAAAAGCAGGAATAATAACAAAACGGGGGGATTGTCATGAATATCGGAGATTAACAGCTACAAGCAGGGCGGAGGTGGTGGGGGTGGTCACGGTACGAACCGATGCTCTGGGCAGCACTAACACGTTTCCACACTGGACAGAGTCAAAGTTTTTGTTTATTATAAGAGGAGCCATCTCAGACACCGGAGTATGGGAGAGGAGTTAGAGGGACAATAACCGAGAGGGAGGAGTAACCTGACGAATCAGGAAGTAAAATAACCAGAACCAGGAGGTACAATAACCAGAACCAGGAGCATAATTCAAGGGCAGGTTCTGACGGGAAACAATTGAGCGGAATGTGTTAATGATTAACACCTTAAGGGCAGCCTAACATTATTAAAGCTGAACTAGTGCAGGTACAGAAACCATGCAGAAATTTCATCGAACAGGATACAGGATGAACACAACTTTACTTGTGCTCGCTCTGATCTGCCTTCAATGCAATGAGTACAACCGACGGGTGTGTTTCATAATCCCAGACTGGAGAAAGTGCAGAGGGGCACAGGCGGATTCCAGCCGAGGCCAATGTACAATTTCAAACTGGAGAAAGTGTAGATGGGCACATGAGGAGCTCAGCCTGCGGCCACAATATGATTCCAGACTGGAGGAATTATAGAGGGGCTCACGAGGACCCAAGCTGTGAGCACAGTGTAATCCCAAACTGGAGAATGTATAGAAGGGAAAAGGAGGATCTGAAGCTGCGGGCAATAATATAATCCCAGAGTTGGGAAAGTTTAATTGGCACAGGAATATCCTAGCCTTGGATCCCAGAGTGGCAAAAATATCGAAGGGCACAGGGTGATCCCAGGGATTTGCCACAGTTTGATCCGAGACTGGAGAGAGCAGAGAGGGGCTATAGGGGATCCGAGCCTTTGGGCCCTGTATAATCTCCGACTGGAGTAAGTAGTGAGGGGCTAAAGGGTTTACCGGCCATTGGGCCCAGTATAATCTCAGACTGGAGAAAGTATCGAGGGGCTATAGAGGATCCCAACCTGCGGGCACAGCATAATCTCAGACTAGAGAAAGTGTAGATGTGCTAAAAAGGACCCCAGACTGGGAGCGCAGTATAATTTCAGACTGGAGAAAGTATAATGGGAAAGCAATAGCGCGAACATGTATGATTCCACAACGAGCAGTGTCACAGGGTGAGTGTTAGGGTCAAGGGGGCCTTCTCAGTTAGTATAGTGTCAAAGGCCTTGTTTTATTTAATTCAATTTAATTTAGTTGTTATTTTGGTAACTTAGTTTACAGTGTAGTTTCTTGACTACTTACTGGATCTAGATTAAGTTAAGCGTACATATATTACCTATCTACCTGTAACACAAAGCACTACAAGTAGCTTTGGCAAAACGAAACAACTCCTTCCCCCTCTTCTCCAAAATCCCACACTTTTCAAATTCCTAAATAAAACACACTGTTCAATTTCACGCCATTTAACCCACTGTGTGCAGACTGCGCTGTGCTCTGCAGAAATGTTTCCTCTTAGACACTCGGAGCCTCCCGCAATCTACAAGTGTGGACTGAGCTGCCCTGCTCCTGGCGATTGGTGCCGATTCTAGAGAAACACTGGAACAGCCTCTGGCCGGCAGTTTCTGTTAATTACTGCTTTTAAAGTACTAGGTTAAAATCAAAATCTTCAACTACATTTCATTTTATACAGCTTTTGCTTACTCAACACTTAACAGAAATTCCCACTCTTTCCAAATTCCCAAATAAAACACGAGGTTCAATACCATTCCGTTTAATTCTGCTCTGTGCACTCCGCTCGCTATGTCCGTGTAGGAGCTTTCTGGGTCTGTGTAGCAGCTTTCAGTGTCTGTGTAAGTGCTGTCTCGTCTGTGTAGGTGCTTTCTTGGTCGGTGTAAGTGCTGTCCAGTCTGTGTAGGAGCAGTTTGGTCTCAGACAGCAGCTGTTTGGTTCTTTGTAGGAGTTGACTCGTTCCCCGAATGTGGCTATTTGCGTCTGAGTAAGCAGCTGTCTGGGTGTGTGTAGGAGCTCCCTGTAGGACATGTCTGGGCTTGTGGCGGATGTACTGGATCTTTGCTGGTGGTGCTGGGCATAAGTGGGAACTGCCTGGGTCTGTGAAATGTGCTTTATGAGTCTGATTGCTGTTTTCTGGGTCTGCATAGGAGCTGACTGCACCTTTCTATGAATTGTCTGAGCCCGATGCCACGGTCTTTTTCTGTGCAGGAGATCCTGGATGAATGTACGTGCTCCCTGGTCCTGTGTAGCTGTATCGGTGTCTGTGTTGCAGCTCCGTTTGTCAAGGTTGGATCTGTTGGAGTGCATGTAGGATCTGTCTGAATCTATGTAGGAGCTGCCTAGATCGATGTAGGACCTGCTGCATCTGTGTGGGAGCTTTCTGTGTTTCTACATAAGAACATAAGACAGAGGAGCAGGAGTAGGCCAATTGGCCCCTCGCGTCTGCTCCGCCATTCAATAAGATCATGGCTGATCTGATCCTAACCTCAAATCTACTTTCACTCTCCATCCCACCCGAACACATGTGATCTCCCGGGAGAGGCGAAAAACCAGCTAAAAAAAACCAATGGCCAATTTGGGAGAACAAATCTGGGAAATTCCTCTCCGACCCATCTAAGCGATCGAAACTTGTCCAGGAAAGCACTCTGTCCCTGTATTTCCTGCAGTACTAAACTTCTGTAAAAGGTAATCTCCATTCCAGCCAGGAACAGGCCCAATTTATTCTTGAAGGACTCCTAGCTCATAGCCTCTTCCCGAAGTCTCCACTAATCCCTGTGAGTATGATTTCTGTAGCTGCTCTCTGGCTCTTTAACATGTGTTGTCTGTATATTTGTAGATGATGCCTGTATCTTTGATTATGCTGGCTGGGTCATGCAGGAAATTGTAGCTCTTTGTATGCGCACCCTCTGTCTATGAATGAGCTGTTTTGGTATGTGCAGAACTTGTCTGTATTCCTGTAGGAACTGTCTGGATCTTTGTATGAGATGTCTGTGCTTGTGTAGAACCTGTCTGGGTCTCCATAATGAGCTGACTATGACCTTTTAGAGCCAGCCAGATCTGTGCAGGAGCTTGTTGTTTCTTTGCAGAGGCTGTTTGTTTCTTTGGAGATGCAGTCAGTGTTTGTAATGCGTTGTCTGGCTCTCTGTAGGAGCTCCCTTTGACTTTGTAGAATCGATTTATCTTTGTGCAGGGGATACTTGAGTCCATGTAGGAGTTATCTGGATTTGTGTAGGAGATTTCTGGGACTGTTAAGAGGCAGTCTGGGCTTGTGACAGACAAGTCTGGCTCCTTGAAAGAGGTTCTTGATCTATGCTGGAGCTGTCTGGGCCAACGTGGTAGCTGCCGGCGTCTGTGACAGTAGCTCTTGTGCCCTTTTTGGTCCTGTCTGGGTCTGTTTAGTATCCTTCTAGATCTCCGTAGCAGCGGCCATGTCTGTGTAGGAACGCCCTGTGGCAGTGTTGGAGCTGTCTGGCTTTGTGCAGCAGCTGTCTGTCTTTGTGTAGAAGCTGCCTGGATCTGTGTAGGAACGGTCTGTGTCAGTGTAGGCGCTGTCTGGGTCTCTAAAATTAGCTCTCTGGATCTTTGCAAATGCATTATGGCCCTGTGTAGGAGTTTTCTGGGTCTGTGAAGGAGCTACCTATATTTTGTTAGGAACTGTCTGTGTTCACAGAATCACAGAAACCCCACAGTGCAGATAGAGGCCATTTTGGCCCATCGAGCCTGCACCGAAACATATCCCACCCGATCCCCGTAACCCCTACACCAACACATATCACACCCTATCCCGGTAACCCCACGTATTTAATCCCGCTAACATTAAGGCTCAATTTATCATAGCCAATCAACCTAACCCGCACATCTTTGGACTGTGGAAGGAAACCGGAGCACCCGGAGGAAACCCACGCAAACACGGGGAGAATGTGCAAACTCCACACAGACAGTCACCCGAGGCCGGATTCGAAACCGGGTCCCTGGTGCTGTGAGGCAGGATTTGTCTGTGTTTATTCAGAAGTTCTCTGGGTCTCTTTAGGATCTCCCTGTGTCTGGGTATGAATTATATGTGTCTGTGTTGCAGCTCCATGTGCCATGGTTGGAGCTGCCTCAGTCCCTTAAATGGGCCTTATTTTCTTTGTAGATGCAGTCTGGCTCTGTTGAGGAGTTGTCTGTGTCTGCAGTAGCTAACTCTCTCTCTGTACGTATTGTTTGGTCAGTGTACTGGTTGTCCAGGTGTATTTAGATGCTGTCTGGTTCTCAGACAGTAGTTTTCTCTTTCAGTGTAAGAGCTGTCTGGGGCCTTGCCGGACCTGTGTGGATCTATTTATGAACCACCGAGGAACTGTTTTGGAGCGTGTACAAAAGCAATTTTCTGTGAAGCTGTTCCTCGGTCAGTACAGGTTCTTCCTGGATCTGTGTTTCAACTCCCTTTGTCAAGGTTACAACTATCTGCGTCTATGTAGGAGCTGTCTGGGCCTATGTAGGAGCTGCCTGTTTCTATGTAGGAACTGCTGGATCTCTGTAGGAGATTCCTGTGTTTCTGTAGGAGCTGTCTGTGTCTCTACAATGAGCTGTCTGTGTCTACATAAATTCTGTGTCTGTTTGTGTTGTTGTCTGAGTCCGTATAGGAGCTGCCTGAATCTGTTTGGATCTGTGAAATTAGCTTTTTGGGTCTGTGTAGGAGCTGTCTGGGTCTTTGAAAGTAACGATTCGGGTTTGTGAAGTGGCTGCCTGAATCTGTGAAAGTAGCTGCCTGGGTCTACTTAGGAGCCAACTACCTCCAGCTAGCAGTTGCGCTGTCTTTGTAAAAGCAACCTGTGTCTTTATATGAGGTGCCTGGGTTTGGGGCGGATCAGTCTTGATCTGTGCCGGAGCAGATGTGTCTGTGAAATGAGCTGTTTGGCTCTATGAAGGAGTAGTCATGGTTTGTGCAAGAGTTGTCACGTTCTGCGTCGGCGCTGCCTGGATTTGTATAGGAGCTGCCTGCTCCCTTGTAGGACCAGTCAGTGTCTATTTAGGAGCTGTCTAGGCCAACTTAGCAGCGGCTTTTTCTGTGTCGGAGCATTTTGGGTTTGTGTCGAACATTTCTGGTCTGTATATGAGGTTCTGGATCTATGCAGGTGCTGCTGGGCCTCTGTGGCATCTGCCTGGCTCTTTGGAATGAGATTTCTGAGTATGTGAATGGAGCTGTCTGTTTCTTTCTAGGAGCAGTCTGAGCCTTTCTAGAAACTGTCTGGGCCCATGTACAACAATCATTTTCAATGAAGGAGTTCCTTGGCCAGAGTAAGTGCTCCCTGGATCTGCATAGGAGAGCTCCTTGTATCAAGGGTGGAGCTGTCTGAGTCCATGTGGCACCTGTCCAGGTCTGTGTTAGATCTGCTGGATCTGTTTAGGAGCTTCCTGTGTTTGTGTAGGAGCTGCCTGGGTCTCTAAAATGGGCTCTCTGAATCTTTCTAGATGCAGTATGGGTCTGTGTAGGAGTTGTCTGGGTGTGTGCAGGAACCTTCTGAGTTTCTGTCGGAGTTGTCTATCTATGTGTCAAGGAGCAGTCTGGGTCTGCAACTGTAGCTGTCTGTGTCCCTGAACATAGCTGCCTGGGTGTGCTTAGGACCGTTCTTGCTCAGTGTAGCAGGGGCTGAGTCTGTGTAGATGCTCCCTGCGTCTGTGAAGGAGCCATCTGGGTTCGTGTAGGATCTGTCTGTTTCTGTGCAGGGACTGTCTGGTTACGCGTGGGAGATGTCTGGCTCGATGTAGCAAATGCTTACTTCTTTATATGAGCTTCTCATTCTGTATAGATGCATCTTGTGTCTGTGAATGTAGCGGTCTATGTGTGAGTTTGTAGGAGCTGCGTAGGGCTGTAGAGGAGCATTCTGGCTCTTACTAGCAGGTGTCTAGCTCTGTGTAGGAATGCCTAGGAGCTGTCTGTCCCTTTCCAGCAGGTGTCTGGCTCTGTGTAGGATCTCTCTGTGATTGATTAGGAGCTCTCTGAGGCTGTGACAGTAGCTTTCTGTGTCTGTCGAGAAGCAGTATGGTTCAGTAAAATGAATTGTCTGTGGCATTCTAGATGCTGTCTCGGCCTGTGGTTGTGTTTTCTGTGTCTTTTTAGGAGCTTTTTGTGGTTGTGCAGGAAATGTCTGTTTCTGCTTAGGAGCTCACTGCATCTGTGACATTTGCTGTATGGTATCTGTTGAAACGGACTTTATCTGTTAAAGCAGCTGTTTTGGACAGTGTTGGAGCTGACTGGACCTTTGTAGGACCTGTCTGGGTCTGTTGAAGGGCAGTCTAGGACGATGTATAATCTGCTGCATCTGTAGTGGAGCTCCCAGTGTCTGTGTAGGAGATCCCTGTGTCCATGTAGGAGCTCGCTGTGTCAATGTAGGATCTCGCGATTTCGGTGTAGGAGATAACTCTGCCATTGTAGGAGCTCCCACTGTCACTGTAGGAACACATTCTGTCAGTTTATGAGCTCTCTGTGTCAGTGTATGAGCACCCTGTGTAAGTGTTGGAGCTCACTCTCTGTGTAGGAGATTCCTGTGATTATGTAGCAGCCATATCTGACAGTGAAAGAGCTAAATGTGTCTGAGTGGGATCACACTCTGTCAGTGCAGCAGCACCCTGTGTCTATCCACGAGCTGGTGTCTGTGTATGAGCTCCCTTTGTAAGTGCTGGAGGCCACATTGTCTGTGTAGTTGCTCGCTGTATCAGTGTAGGAGCTCACTGTGTAAGTGTTGGAGCTACCTGTGTCAGTATAGGAGAACACTCTGTGTGTGTAATAGCGCACTGTGTTAGTGTAGGAGCTTGCTTTGTCTCTGTAGGAGCTAATTCTGACTGTGTAGGAGCTCACTGTGTCTGTGTAGGACCTCCCATTAGCAGTGCAAGAGATCCCTGTGTCTATGTAGGAGCTCACTGTGTCTGTGTAAGAGCTCATTTTATCAGTGTAGGAGCTCTCAGAGTCTGTGTAGGAGAATATTGTGTCTGTGTAGGCGATCCCTCTGTCAGAGTAGGAGCTCCCTGAGTCTGTGTAGAATCTCCCTTTATCAGTGTAGGATCTTCCTGTGTCAGCTTTGGAGCATACTGTGTCTGTGTAGGAGCTCCCTGTGTCAGTGTAGGAGCTCACTGTTTGAATGTAGGAGATCATGTGTGTGTGTAGGAGCTCCCTCTGTCAGTGCAGGAGCTTACTTTGTCAGTGTAGGGGCTCACTGTGCCAGGGTAGGAGATACCTGTGTCAGTGTGGGAGCTCAATGCGTCACTGTAGGATCCCGATGTGTCGAGTAGAAGTTTCATTTGTCAGTGTAGGAGTTCCCTGTATCAGTGTAGCATATCCCTTTGCCTGTGAAGGAGCTCCTACGCCATTGCAGGGGCTCCTGTGGCAGTGCAGGAGCTCCCTGTGTTAGTGTAGCAGCTCCTCTTTCTGTGTCGGAGCTCCCTGTGACTATGTTGTTAATCCATGTGTCAGTGTATGAGCTCTCTGTCTCTGTGCAGGAGCTCACTGAGTCAGAGTAGGAACTCATTGCTTCAGAATAGGGGCTCGCTCTCTCTGTGTATGAGCTGACTGCGTCAGCCCATGAGCTCCTGGTGTCACGTTAGGAGCTCCCTGTGGCTGTGTATGAGCTCACTGTGTCTGTGTAGATGCTCCCTGTGTCAATGTCTGAGCTCCCTGTGTAAGTGTAGGAGCTAATTGTGCCTGTATAGGAGCTCCCTGCTTGTGTGTAGGAGCTGCCTGTGTCTATGTAGGAGCTCCTTGTGTCAATGTGGGAGCAGCCTGTTTCAGAGAAGGAGCTGCCTGTGTCAGTGCGGCAGCATGCTGCGTCAGTGTAGGAGTTCACTATATCAGTGTAGGAGCTCCCTGTGTCAGTGTAAGAGCTCCCTGTGTCAGTGTGGGAGCTCCCAATAGCAGTGTAGTAGCTCCATGTGTCTGTGTAGCAACGCCCTGTTTCAATGTAGGCACTGCATTGTCAGTGTTGGTGCTCCCTATGTCAGTGCAGGAGCATCCTGTGCCAGTGAATGTGCTCGCGGTGTCTGTGCAGGAGCTCACTCTGTCAGTGCTGGAGCTCCCGGTGTCTGTGTAGGAGCACACTATGTCAGTGCATGAGATCCCTATGTCAGTGAAGGAGCTCAGTCTATCAGTGAATGCGCTAGCTGTGTCTGTGCAGGAGCTCACTTTGTCAGTGCTGGAGCTCCTGGTGTCTGTGTAGGAGCACCCTGTGTCAGTGAATGAGCTCCCTGTGTAAGTGAAGGTGCTCATTGTGTCGGTGTAAGACCTCCCTGCGTCGGTGTAAGAGCTGCCTGTGTCAGTGTAGGAGCTGCCTGTGTCAGTGTGGGAGCTCCCAGTGTCAGTGTAGGATCTCCCAGTGTCAGTGTAGGAGCTGCCTATGTCAGAGTTTGAGCTCCATGTGTCAGTGACGGTGCTCCATTTTTCAGTGTAGGATCTCCCTCTGGCAGTGAAGCAGCTTCCTCTGTCAGTGTAGGAGATCACTGAGTCTGTGTAGGAGCTCCCTGTTTCTTTGTAGGAACTCACTGTGTCAATGCAAGAGCTGCCTGTGTCTGTGTAGAAGCACCCTGTGTCAGTGCATGAGATCCCTGTGTCAGAGAAAGTGCTCACTGTGTCAGTGAAGGAGCGCCCTATCTCCGTGTAGGAACTCCCCTCTGTCTATGTAGGAGCTCACAGTGTCAGTGACGGCTCTCACAGTGTCAGACTAGGAGCTCACTGTGTCAGTGTAGGAGCTCCCTGTGTCAGTGTAGTAGCTCCTTGCGTCAGTGTAGGAGTTCACTATGTCAGTGTAGGAGCTCACTGTGTCTAAGAAGAAGCTCCCTGTGTCTGTGCAAGTGCTCCCTTTGTCAATGTAGAAGCTCAGTGTGTCAGTGTAAGAGCTCCCTGTATCAAAGCAGGATCTCCCTGTGTCAGTGTAGGAGCTTCCTGTGTCAGTGTACGAGCTCCCTTTGTCAGGAAAGGAGATCCCTGTGTCAGTGTAGGGGCTACCTGTATCTGTGAAGGTTCTCCCTTTGTCAGTCAATGAGCTCCCTGTGCCAGCGTAGGAATCGTTGTGCCAGTGTATGAAATGGCTGTGTCAGTGTCGGTGCTCCCTGTGTCTGTGTCAGTTTCACTGTACGAGTTTAGGAACTCCCTGTTTCAGGGTAGGAACACCCAGTGTCAGTGACGGTGCTCCCAGTGTCAGTGAATGAGCACACTGTGCCAGTGTAGGAACTCCCTGTGTCAGTGTAGGAGCTCACTGTGTCAGTGTAGGAGCACTTGTGTTGGTGTACGAGCTCCTGTGTTAATATAGTGGCTCCCTCAGTCAGCGAAGGAGCTCACTGTGTCGGTGTAGGGGCTCCCTGTTTCAGTGTAGGAGCTCTTGTGTCGGTGTAGGGGCTCCCTCTGTCAGTGTGTGAGCTCACTGTCTCTGTATTAGGGCTCCCTGTGTCAGGGCAAGAGATGCTGTGTCAGTGTAGGAGCTCCTGTGCCAGTGTAGGAGCTCCTGTGTCGGTGTAAGGGCTCCCTGAGTCAGTGAAGGATCGCACTGTGTCGGTGTAGGGGCTCCCTGTTTCAGTGTAGGAGCTCCTGTGTCGGTGTAGGTGCTCCCTCTGTCTGTGTGTGAGCTGACTGTCTCAGTGTAAGGGCTCCCTGTGTCAGTGCAAGAGACGCTGTGTCAGTGTAGGAGCTCCTGTGTCGGTGTAGGGGCTCCCTGAGTCAGTGAAGGATCACAATGTGTCGGTGTAGGGGCTCCAGTGTCAGTGTAGGAGATCACTGTCTCGGTGAAAAGGCTCCCTGTGTCAGTGTAGGAGCTCGTGTGTCGGTGTAGGTGCTGCCTGTGTCAGTGTAGGATCTCCTGTGTCTGTGCAAGAACTCCCTGTTTCAGAGTAGGAAGTCCCTGTGTCACTGATGCTGCTCCCTGTGTCAGTGAATGAGCACACTGAGCCAGTGTAGGGAAGCCCTGTGTCAGTGTAGTAGCTCCCTGTTTCAGTGTAGGAGCTTCTGTGTTGGTGAAGGGGCACCTGTGTTGGTGTAGTGGCTCCCTGAGTCAGTGTAGGAGCTCCCTCTGTCGGTGTAGGGGCTCCCTGTGTAAGTGACGGAGCTCACTGTCTCGGTGTAAGGGCTCCCTGTGTCAGTGCAGGAGCTCATTTGTTCGTGTAGGAACTCCCTGTGTCAGTGTAGAAGCACACTCTGTCAGTGTAGGAGCTCACTGTGTCTGTGTAGGGGCTCCCTGTGTCAGTGTAGGAGCTCACTGTGTCTGTGTAGGGGCTCCCTGTGTCAGTGTTGGAGTTCAATGTCTCGGTGTAAGTGCACCCTGTGTCAGTGTAGGAGCTCAGTGTGTCGGTGTAGGGGCTCACTGTGTCGGTGTAGGGGCTCCCTATGTTAGTGTTTGAGCATCCTGTGTCAGTGTAGGAGCTCTTGTGTTGGTGTAGGTGCTACTTTGTTGGTGCAGGGATCCCTGAGTCAGTGAAGGAGCTCACTGTGTCGGTGTAAGTGCTCCCTGTGTCAGTGCAGCAGCTCACTCTCTCTGTGTAAGGGCACCCTATGTCAGTGTAGGAGCACCCTGTGTCAGTGTAGGAGCTCTTCTGTTGGTGTAGGTGCTACTTTGTTGGCGCAGGGGCTCCCTGAGTCAGTGAAGGAGCTCGCTGTGTCGGTGTAAGGGCTCCCTGTGTCAGTGCAGGAGCTCACTCTCTCTGTGTAAGGGCTACCTGTGTCAGTGTAGGAGCTCCTGAGTCGGAGTAGTTGCTGCCTGTGTCAGTGTAGGATCTCCCTGCGTCTGTGCAAGAACGCCCTGTTACAGAGTAGGAACTCCGTGTGTCAGTGAAGCCGCTCCCTGTGTCAGTGAATGAGCACACTGTGCCAGTTTAGGAAAACCCTGTGTCAATTCCTTGCCTTCTGTAAAATGCCTGTTGTTTCAAATTCAGCAGGAAATGACATTGGGAACAAGACACTTTAAATGTTTATATGCCCACATTTAACTGTACCTCACAGCGTCAGAACAGTCACGGTTATTCCATGTATTTTCTTGCCGACTGCAACTCCCTAATAAACTTAGCTGATCACAGCACGACCAGCAATCAACTAATTGCCAGTAAGAACAATGCCACATTAACTAGGTATGCAAGCCTGGAATGAGAGAGTAAGTGGACCGTGATAACTTTTCCCGAGCATTAAGATATTCATTAGGCCTTACCCCTTGCTGCGTAAGACAATTCTCCCCATGCTGGTTCTTTTGCCGGTTATCTTCAATCGGTGTCCTCTGGTTGCCATCCCTCCTGCCACTGGAAAGCGTTTCTCCTTATTCCCTCTATCAAAACCCCTTGTAATTTTGCAAGCCTCTATTAAATTTCCTCTTAGCCTTCTGAGGAAAGCAATCCCAGCTTCTCCACACGATCAACATAACTGAAGTCGCTTATCCCTCGGGCCATTCTGTAAGACGTCAAACGGAGGCTCTCACTCTGTATGTCTGGCAGAGATAGACATATATTTGAGCTACAGGGGAGTCAAGGGTTATGGGGAGCGGGCGGCAAAGTGGCGTTGTGTCCAAAATCTCATCAGCCATGAACTTATTGAATGGCGGGGCAGGCTCGAGGGGCCGAATGGCCCAATCCTGCTCCTATTTATTCTTCTTGGGGAAGGTTATTTTCATAATCATGTAATTTTTGAGCAGCTGAATAACTTTGGAAGGAAACTCACACGGGACCTACAAAGCTGCAAAGTCTTAGCTCTGCCGAGAGGTCATGGACCTGAAAGGTTCACCCTGTGTTTCTCTGTCCACAGATGTTCACGGAACTATGGACTGTTTCCAGCATTTAATCAACAATTCCAGATCCAGCATCTGCTGCATTTTGCTTTTTATATTAATGCAGTGTCCCCGCTTGTATTAACAAAAGTCAAAAACAAATTGTAGCTACCAGAAAATGAACTCTGTTGTACTTGCGTGCGTTGGTGGTTCAGGAGTAGAATTGTTGCCTGCCCCGTGGGATTCTTTGGTTCGATTTCCGTTCAATGCAGGTTAATTTATTTCATAGCAAACACATCACATGAAGCATTAATAATATATTAGCTGTACCTCTGCAACTGGGTCAAGGGAATGAAGGTCCTCCTCCTATTCCTGTGCAACAGGTTTGAGGGGCTGACTGGCATCCTGTTCCAGTGTAACAGGCTCGATTCTTACTCTGACAGAGCTTGCATTGTTTACTTCCTCGTTAGTATAGTGGAGAGTATCCCTGCTTGTCACGCGGGTAGACCGGGGTTCAATCTCCCGACGAAGAGGAATTTTAACATCCCCACTTTTAAACCTTTGGGCAGCACCTTAAAGTGATCCTTGGAAAAGTTGAGCAGAAAAAGATGAACTAAAATAATTAGAAACGGTAAAGAACTGTATAACAACTTCATGCATGAATTCCTCGTTAGCATAGTGTTCTCCTTCTGTTTGTCTTTGTAAGGGGCACTGTGGAAGGAGAGAGAAAAGAGAAATGCAGATAACAGCGGGAGTAAGCCCGAATGCTCTTTCAAGGAGACAGCACTGGCACGATTGGCCGAATGGCCTCACACTGTGCTGCAAGCCTCCAAGAATCAGATGGATATTTGAGACATACCCACACAAATTTAGCACACACTTGTGTTCGTGTATGTGTTTGACTCTTTGTCTCAAGCACTGCATTACTATTTCGTTTACATTGTCCTTGATATTTTAGTGGTGATTATTCAATATCCCGACGGCTTTTCTCTGACTGTGTGTGTCTCTGAGAAAAGCACAGAGGAAACAGATTTCAGCTGTTAACGCAGCGCATCATTCGGTACAGAGGTGCAACATTCAGTTCCTTGCCTCTGCAAATTGCCTGTTGTTTCAAAGTCAGCATGAAATGACATTGGGAACAAGATATATTAAATGTTTGCATGCCCACATTTAACTGTACCTCACAGTGTCAGAACAGTCATGGTTATTATCCCTCTTCCATGTATTTTCTTGCCGACTGCAACTCCCTCACAAATTTAGCTGATCACAGCACGGCTATCATTCAACTCATTGCCAGTGTGAAAAATGCCACATTAGCAACGTGTGCAAGACTGGAATGAGAGAGTGCCTGTTCCGTGATAACTTATCCTGAGCATTACGACATTCATTAGGCCTTACCCCTTGCTGTGTAAGACAAATCTCCCATGCTCATTCTTTTGCCCGTTATCTTCAATCGGTGTCCTCTGATTACCATCCCTCCTGCCACTGGAAAGCGTTTCTCTTTATTCCCTCTATCAAAACCCCTTGTAATTTTGCAAGCCTGTATTAAATTTCCTCTTAGCCTTCTGATGAAAGCAATCCCAGCTTCTCCACACTATCAACATAACTGAAGTCACTTATCCCTCGGGCCACTCTGTAAGACATCAAACGGAGGCTCTCGCTCTGTATGTCTGGCGGTGATAGACATATATTTGAGCTACAGGGGAGTCAAGGGTTATGGGGAGCAAGCGGCAAAGTGGCATTGTGTCGAAGATCTCATCAGCCATGAACTTATTGAATGCCGAGAGCTCATGGACCTGAAAGGTTAACCCTGTGTTTCTCTGCCCACAGATGTTCCAGGACCTTCGGGGTGTTTCCAGCATTTAATCAACAATTCCAGATCCAGCATCTGCTGCATTTTGTTTTCTTATGTTAACGCAGTTTCCCCGCTTGTATAAACAAAAGTCAAAAGTAAAATGTAGCTACCAGAAAATGGAATATGTGGGTTAGAGTCTGTGTGTTTGGTCAGGATTTGGTCAGTGGGCCAGTTTCTGTGTGTTCGGTCGGGTTTTGGTCAGTGTGTACTTTTCTGTGTTTTCAGTCAGGTTGTGGGCATTAGATCAGTTTCTGTGTGCTCGGAAAGTTTTTGGTCAGTGGGGCAGTTTATGTGTGTTCGGACAGGATCTGGTCAGTGGGTCCATTTCTGTGTGTTTGGTCAGACTATAGTTAATGGTTCAGTTTCTGTGTGCACGGACAGGTTGTGGTCAGTGGGTCAGTTTCTGTGTGTTCATTCAGGTTGTGCTCAGTGGGGCAGATGCTGTTTGTTCGGTCAGGATTTGTTCAGTTTCTGTGTGTTAGGCCATGTTGTGGTCAACGGGTCAATATCGGTGTATTTGGTCAGGTTGTGGTCAGTGGGTCAGTTTCAGTGTGTTAAGTCAGTTTGTGGTCAAAGGATCAGTTTCTGTGTGCTCGGTCAGGCTTTGGTCATTTAGTCAGTTTATGAGTGTTTGGACCGGATCTGGTCAGTGGCTCAGTTTCTGTCGGTTCCATCAGTATGTGGTCAGTGTGTCAATTTCTGTGTGTTCGGTCAGGTTTTTATCAGTGGGTCAGTTTCTGTGTGTTGGGTCAGGATTTGTTCAGTTGGTCACGTTCTGTGTGTTTGGCCAGGTTGCAGTCAATGGGTAAGTTTCTGTGTGTTCAGTCAGGTTGTGTTCAGTGTGTCAGATTCAGTGCTTGTTCGGTGAGGTTGTGCTCAATTGATCAGCCTCTCTGTGCTCCGTCGGGATTTGGTCAGTGGGTCATTTCATGTTTATTCGGTCAGATTGTGGTCAATGGGTCTATTTCTGTACGCTCAGTCAGGTTGTGGTCTGTGGGTCAGTTTCTGTTTGTTCGGTCAGGATTTGGCCAGTTTCTGTGTGCTCTGAAATGTAGTGGTCTGTGGGTCAGTTTCTGTGTGTTTTTGTCCAGAATGTGGTAGGTAGGACAGTTTCTGTGTTGGTTCGGTCAGGTTGTGGTCATTGGTCAGTTTCTGTGTCCTCGATCAGGTTGTGGTCAGTGGGTTAGTTTCTGTGTGTTTGGTTAGGTTCTTGTCTATGGGTAACTTTCTGTGTGCTCAGTCAGGTTGTGGTCTGTGGGTCACTTTCTATGTGCTCAGACTGTGTGTGGTCAGTCGGTCAGTTTATGTGTGTTCATTCAGGATATGGTCAGAGGGCCAGTTTCAGTGTGTTCGATTAACTTGTGGTCAGTGGGTCAGTTTATGTGTGTTCAGTCAGTTTATGGGCAGTGGTCAGTTTATGGGTTTTCAGTCAGGTTCTGGTCAGTGGGTCAGTTTGTGTGGGTTCAAACAGATTGTGGGCACAGCGAAGTTTTGGTGTTCTCGGTCAGGTTTTGGTCAGTGGGTCAGTTTATGTGTGTTTGGAAAGGATCTGGTCAGTGGGACAATTTCTGTGTGTTTGGTCAGACTGTTGTTAGTGGGTCAGATTCCTTGTGCTCGGAGACTTTTTGGTCAGTGGGGGAGTTTCTGTGTGCACAGCCAGGTTGTGGTCAGTGTGTCAGTTTCAGTGCTTGTTCGGTCAGATTGTGTTCAATTGGTCAGTTTCTTTGTTTTAGGACAGGTAGTGGTCAATGAGTCATTTCCTGTGATTTCGGTCAGGATATGTCAGTGGGTCATTTTTCGTGTGCTCCATCAAGTTGTGGACACTGGGTCAGTTCCTGTGTGTTCACTCAGGTTGTCGTCAGTGTGTCAGTTTATGTGTGTTCAGTCAGGTTGTGGGCTGTGGTTCAGCTTCTCTCTGCTCGGTCAGGTTTTGGTCATTGGGTAGTTTACGTGAGTTCGGACCAGATCTGGTCAGTGGATCAGTTTCTGTCGGTTCTATCAGTATGTGGTTACTGGGTCAATTTCTGTGTGTTCGGTCAAATTTTTGTCATTGGGTCAGTTTCTGTGTGTTGGGTCAGAATTTGTCCAGTTGGTCAGATTCTGTGTGTTTGGCCAGGTTGCAGTCAATGGGTAAGTTTCTGTGTGTTCGCTTTGGTTGTGGCATGAAAGACAGCTTCTGTGTGTTCGGTCAGGTTGTGGTCTGTTTGTGAGATTCAGTGTTTGTTCAGTCAGGTTGTGGTCAATGGGTCAGTCTCTATGTGTTCCGTCAGGATGTTGTCAGTGGGACATTTCATGTTTATTCGGTCAGGTTGTGGTCAGTGTTTCAGTATCTGTGTGCGCTGTCAGGTTGTGGTCTGTGGGTCAGTTTCTGTGTGTTCGGTCAGGATTTGGACAGTGGGTCAGTTTCTGTGTGCTCTGAAAGGTTGTGGTCAGTGGGAAAGATTCGGTGTGTTTTGTCCAGAAAGTGGTCAGTGGGCCAGTTTCTGTGTGTTTGCTCAAGGTGTTGTCAGTGTGTCAGTTCCTTTGTGTTTGTTCTGGTTGTGGTGAGTGGCCCAGTTTCTGTGTGCTCGGTCAGGTTGTGGTCATTGTGTCAGTCTTTGTGTGCTCGGTCAGGCTTTGGACAGTGTGTCAACTTACGTGTGATCCATTATCTTTTGGTCAGTGGGTCAGGTTCTTTGTTCGGTCAGGTTGTGTTCAGTGGATCAGTTTATGTGTGTTCTCAAATTTTGTGGCCAGTGTAGCAGTTTCATTGTGCTCGGTCAGTCTGTGCTCAGTGTGTCAGTTTCATAGAAACATAGAAACATGAACGATAGGAGCAGGAGTAGCCATTCGGCCCCTCGAGTCAGCTCTGCCATTCAATGAGTTCATGGCTGATCATCCAAATTCAGTACCCTGTCCCTGCCTTCTCCCCATATCCCTTGATCCCTTTTGCCTAAAGAAATATATCCAACTCCTTCTTGAATATATTTAATGAACTGGCCTCCACCGCCCTCTTTGGCAGACAATTACACTGGTTCAGCACTCTCTGGGTGAAGAAATTCCTCCTCATCTCAGTCCTAAATGGCTTACCCCTTATCCTTAGATAATGACCCCTAGTTCTGGACTCCCCGGCCATCGGGGACATCCTTCTTGCATTTAGTCAGTCCAGGCCTGACAGAATTTTATAGGTTTCGATGAGATCCCCTCTCAATCTTCTAAACTCCAGTGAGCATAAGCCCAATCGACACAATATCTCCTCATACGTCATTCCTGCCATCCCAGGTATCAGCCTGGTGAATCTTCGCTGCACTCCTTCCATGGCAAAAACATCCTTCCTCAGATAAGGCGACCAAAACTGCACATAATAGTCAAGGGCTGTCTCACCAAGGCCCTGTACAACTGCAGCAAGACATCCTTGTTCCTGTACTCGAAACCTCTCGCTACGAAGGCCAACGTACCATTTGCCTTCTTAACCGCCTGCTGCACCTGCATGCTTACCTTCAGCGACTGGTGCACATGAACACCCAGGTCTCTTTGCACTTCCCCTTCTCCCAATCTATTGCATTTCAAATAAAAATCTGCCTTCCTGTTTTTGCCACCACAGTGGATAACTTCACATTTATCCACGTTATAGTGCATTTGCCATGTTTCTGCCCAATCATCCAACCTGCCCAAATCGTACTAGAGTTTCACGACATCCTCCTCACAGCACACCCTCCAACCCAGCTTTGTCTCGTCTGCAAATTTGGAGATATTACATCAAATTCCCTCGTCCAGATCATTAATATATATCGTGAACAGCTCGGGTCCTAGGACCGATCCCTGCGGTACTCCACTAGTCATTGCCTGCCACTCGGAAAATGACCCGTTTATTCCAACTTTTTGCTTTCTATCTGCCAACCTGTTCTCTATACAAGTCAATACCTTACCCCCAATCCCATGTGCCTTAATTTTGCACGCTAATCTCTTATGCGGGATCTTATCGAAAGACTTCTGAAAGTCCAAATACACCACATCCACTGGTTCTCCCTGATCTATTTACCAGTTACAACCTCAAAAAATTCCATTAGATTAGTCAAACACGATTTACCTTTAGTAAATCCATGTTGATTTTGTCCGACCCTCTCACTGCTTTCCAAATGCTCTGCCATTACATCTTTTATAATGGACTCTAGAATTTTCCCCACCACCGATGTCAGGGATAATTCCCTACTTTTTCTCTGCCACCTTTTTTGAATAGTGGGGTAACTTTAGCTACCACCCAATCCATGGGTACTGTTCCAGAGTCTATCGAGTTCTGGAAGATGACCAGCAATGCATCTACTATCTCCAGGGCCAGTTCCTTAAGTACCCTAGGATGCAGATTATTAGGCCCTGGGGATTTATCGGCCTTCAATCCAGTCAACTTCCCCAACGCCATTTCCTTACAAATACTGATTTCTTTCAATTCCTCCCTGTCATTTTTCCCTATTTACCCCGACATCTCTGGGAGGTTATTTGTGTCTCCCTTTTTGAAGACAGAACTAAAATATGTATTTAATTGGTTTGCCATTTCTTTGTTCCCCATTATAAATTCCCCTGCTTCTGACTGTAAGGGACCTACGTGTTCAGTCAGTTTGTGTTCAGTGGATCAGCTTCTGTGGGTTCTGTCAGTGTGTGGTCAATGTGTCAGTTTCTGTATTTTCAGTCAAGTTCTTGTCAGTGGGTCAGTTGCTGTGTGTTCGTTCAGGATTTTTTCTGTTGTTCAATTTCTGTGTGTTTGCCCAGGTTGTGGTCAATGGGTCAATTTCGGTCTGTTCGGCAAGGTTGTGATAGTTGGACCTGTTTCTGTGTGCTCGGTCAGGCTGTGGTCAGTGGTTCAGTTTCAGTGTTTGTTCGGTTAGGTAGTGGTCAATGAGTCAGTTTCTGTGTGTTTGGTCAGGTTCTGGTCAGTGGGTCATTTCCTGTGCTTTCGGTCAGGAAATGTCAGTGGGTCAGATTCTGTGTACACAGTCAGGTTGCAGTCTGTGGGTCAGTTTCTGTGTGCTCGGACAGGTTGTGGTCAGTGGGTCAGTTTCTGTGTGTTTTGGTCAGGATTTGGTCAGTGGGCCAGTTTCTGTGTGTTCGGTCGGGTTTTGGTCAGTGTGTCAGTTTCTGTGTTTTCAGTCAGATTGTGGGCAGTGGATCAGTTTCTGGGTGCTCGGAAACGTTTTGGTCAGTGGGTCAGTTTATGTGCGTTCGGACAGCATCTGGTCAGTGCGTCCATTTCTGTGTGTTTGCTCAGACTATTGTTAATGGGTCAGTTTCTTTGTGCTCGGACAGGTTGTGGTCAGTGGGTCAGTTTCTGTGTTTTCGGTCAGGTTGTGTTCAGTGGGGCATTTGCTGTGTGTTCGGTCAGTATGTGTTCAGTTTCTGTGTGTTAGCCCATGTTTTAGTCAACGGGTCAATATCGGTGTGTTCGATCAGGCTGTGGTCAGTGGGTCAGTTTCAGTGTGTTAAGTCAGTTTGTGGTCAAAGGATCAGTTCCTGTGTATTTCGTCAGTGCATAGTTTTCTCGGTCATGTTGTTGTCAGCGGGTCGGTTGCTTTGTGTTCGGTCAGGATTTGTTCAGTTAGTCAGTTTCTGTGTGTTAGGCCATGTTGTGGTCAAAGGGTCAGTTTGGTGTGTTCGGTCAGGTAGTGGTAGGTAGACCAGTTTCTGTGTGCTCGGTCAGGTTGTGGTCGATGGGTCAGTTTCTGTGTTGGTTCGGTGAGGTTGTGGTCAATGTGTCAATTTCTGTGTTGGTTCAGTCAGGTTGTGGTCAGTGGGTCAGTTTCTGTGTGCTCAGTTAGCTTGTGGTCAATGGGTCAGTTTCTGAATGTTCGGTCAGGTTGTGTTCAGTGGGTCAGTTTTTTTCTTTTCGGTCAGTTTGTGCTCTATGGGTCAGTTTCTTTGTGCTCAGTCAGGTTGTGGTCAGTGGGTCAGATTATGTGTGTTCAGTGAGACTGTGGAAAGTGGGTCAGTTTATGGGTGTTCAGTCAGGTAGTGGTCAGTGTGCCAGTTAATGGGTGATCAGTCAGGTTGTGCTCAGTGGGGCAGCTGCTGTGTGTTCGTCAGATTGTGGTCAATGGGTCAGTTTCTTTGTGTTAGGAAAGATTGATGTCAGTGCATTCGGTCAGGATATGTCAGTGGGTCATTTCCGTGTGCTCCATCAGGTTGTGGTCAGCGGGTCAGTTTCTGTGTATTCAGTCAGGTTGTGGGCAGTGTGCCAGCTTATGTGTGTTCAGTCAGGTTGTGGTTAGTGGGTCAATTTCTGTGTGTTTAGTCAGGATTTAGTCAGTTGGTCAGTTTCTTTGTGTTAGGCCAGGTTGCATTCAATGGGTAAGTTTCTGTGTGTTCGCTTAGGTTGTGGCATGAAAGACAGCTTCTGTGTGTTCGGTCAGGTTGTGGTCAGTTTGTCAGATTCAGTGTTTGTTCGGTCCGGTTGTGGTCAATGGGTCAGTCACTATGTGTTCCGTCAGGATGTGGTCAGTGGGTCATTTCATATTCATTCGGTCCGGTTGTGATCAGTGTTTCAGTATCTGTGTGCGCTGTCAGGTTGTGATCTGTGGGTCAGTTTCTGTGTGTTCCGTCAGGATTTGGACAGTGGGTCAGTTTCTGTGTGCTCTGAAAGGTTGTGGTCAGTGGGAAAGATTCGGTGTGTTTTGTCCAGAAAGTCGTCAGTGGGCCAGTTTCTGTGTGTTTGGTCAGAGTGTCGTCAGTGTGTCAGTTTCTGTGTGTTTGTTCTGGTCGTCGTGAGTGGCCCAGTTTCTGTGTGCTCGGTCAGGTTGTGGTCAGTGTGTCAGTCTTTGTGTGCTCGGTCAGGCTTTGGACAGTGTGTCAACTTACGTGTGATCCATTAGGTTTTGGTCAGTGGGTCAGTTGTTTTTTCGGTCAGGTTGTGTTCAGTGGATCAGTTTATGTGTGTTCTCTCATTTTGTGGCCAGTGTAGCAGTTTCTGTGTGCTCGGTGAGTTTGTGCTCAGTTGGTCAGTTTCATAGAAACATAGAAACATAAAAGATAGGAGCAGGAGTAGCCATTCGGCACCTCGAGTCTGCTCCGCCATTCAATGAGTTCATGGCTGATCATCCAAATTCAGTACCCTGCCCCTGCCTTCTCCCCATATCCCTTGATCCCTTTAGCCTAAAGAAATATATCCAACTCCTTCTTGAATATATTTAATGAACTGGCCTCCACCGCCGTCTGTGGCAGACAATTACACTGGTTCATCACTCTCTGGGTGAAGAAATTCCTCCTCATCTCAGTCCTAAATGACTCACCCCTTATCCTTAGATAATGACCCATAGCCCTGGACTCCCCGGCCATCGGTAACATCCTTCTTGCATTTAGTCAGTCCAGGCCTGACAGAATTTTATAGGTTTCGATGAGATCCCCTCTCAATCTTCTAAACTCCAGTGAGTATAAGCCCAATCGACACAATATCTCCTCATACGTCATTCCTGCCATCCCAGGTAACAGCCTGGTGAATCTTCGCTGCACTCCTTCCATGGCAAAAACATCCTTCCTCAGATAAGGCGACCAAAACTGCACATAATACTCAAGGTGCTGTCTCACCAAGGCCCTGTACAACTGCAGCGAGACATCCTTGTTCCTGTACTCGAAAACTCTCGCTACGAAGGCCAACGTACCATTTGCCTTCTTAACCGCCTGCTGCACCTGCATGCTTACCTTCAGCGACTGGTGCACATGAATACCCAGGTCTCTTTGCACTTCCCCTTCACCCAATCTATTGCCTTTCAAATAATAATCTGCCTTCCTGTTTTTGCCACCACAGTGGATAACTTCACATATATCCACGTTATAGTGCATTTGCCATGTTTCTGCACAATCATCCAATCTGCCCAAATCGCACTGGAGTTTCACGACATCCTCCTCACAGCACACCCTCCAACCCAGCTTTGTGTCGTCTGCAAATTTGGAGATCTTACATCAAATTCCCTCGTCCAGATCATTAATATATATCGTGAACAGCTCGGGTCCTAGGAGCGATCCCTGCGGTACCCCACTAGACATTGCCTGCCACTCGGAAAACGACCCGTTTATTCCAACTTTTTGCTTTCTATCTGCCAACCTGTTCTCTATCCAAGTCAATACCTTGTCCCCAATCCCATGTGCCTTAATTTTGCACGCTAATCTCTTTTGAGGGACCTTATCGAAAGCCTTCTGAAAGTCCAAATACACCACATCCACTGGATCTCCCTTATCTATTTTACCAGTTACAACCTCAAAAAATTCCATTAGATTAGTCAAGCACGATTTACCTTTAGTAAATCTATGTTGATTTTGTCCGATACTGTCACTGCTTTCCAAATGCTCTGCCATCACATCTTTTATAATGGACTCTTGAATTTTCCCCACCACCGATGTCAGGGATAATTCCCTGCTTTTTCTCTACCACCTTTTTTGAAAAGTGGGGTAAAATTAGCTACCATCCAATCCATGGGTACTGTTCCAGAGTCTATCGAGTTCTGGAAGATGACCAGCAATGCATCTACTATCTCCAGGGCCAGTTCCTTAAGTAGCCTAGGATGCAGATTATTAGGCCCTGGGGATTTATCGGCCATCAATCCAGTCAACTTCCCCAACACCATTTCCTTACAAATACTGATTTCTTTCAGTTCCTCCCTGTCATTAGTTCCTATTTTCCCCGACATCTCTGGGAGGTTATTTGTGTCCTCCTTTGTGAAGGCAGAACCAAAATATGTATTTAATTGGTTTGCCATTTCTTTGCTGCCCATTATAAATTCCCCTGATTCTGACTGTAAGGGACCTACGTGTTCAGTCAGTTTGTGTTCAATGGTTCAGTTTCTGTGGGTTCTGTCAGTGTGTGGCCAATGGGTCAGCTTCTGTTTTTTCATTCAAGTTGCTGTCAGTGGGTCAGTTGCTGTGTGTTCGTTCAGGATTTGTTCTGTTGTTCAATTTCTGTGTGTTTGCCCATGTTGTGGTCAATGGGTCAATTTCGGTCTGTTCGGCCAGGTTGTGGTAGTTGGACCTGTTTCTGTGTGCTCGGTCAGGCTGTGGTCAGTGGTTCAGTTTCAGTGTTTGTTCAGTTAGTAGTGGTCAATGAGTTAGTTTCTGTGTGTTCGGTCAGGAAATGTCAGTGGGTCAGATTCTGTGTACACAGTCAGGTTGCAGTCTGTGGGTCAGTTTCTGTGTGCTCGGAAAGATTGTGGTCAGTGGGTCAGTTTCTGTGTGTTTGGTCAGGATTTGGTCAGTGGGCCAGTTTCTGTGTGTTCGGTTGGGTTTTGGTCAGTGTGTCAGTTTCTGTGTTTTCAGTCAGGTTGTGGGCAGTGGATCAGTATCTGTGTGCTCAGAAATGTTTTTGTCAGTGGGTCAGTTTATGTGCGTTCGGACAGCATCTGATCAGTGCGTCCATTTCTGTGTGTTTGCTCAGACTATTGTTAATGGGTCAGTTTCTTTGTGCTCGGACAGGTTGTGGTCAGTGGGTCAGTTTCTTTGTGTTCGGTCAGGTTGTGTTCAGTGGGGCATTTGCTGTGTGTTCGGTCAGGATTTGTACAGTTTCTGTGTGTTAGCCCATGTTTTAGTCAACGGGTCAATATCGGTGTGTTCGATCAGGTTGTGGTCAGTGGGTCAGTTTCAGTGTGTTAAGTCAGTTTGTGGTCCAAGGATCAGTTTCTGTGTGTTTCGTCAGTAGGTAGTTTTCTCGGTCATGTTGTTGTCAGTGGGTCAGTTGCTTTGTGTTCGGTCAGGATTTGTTCAGTTGGTCAGTTTCTGTGTGTTGGCCATGTTGTGGTCAAAGGGTCATTTTGGTGTGTTCAGTTAGGTAGTGGTAGGTAGACCAGCTTCTGTGTGCTCTGTCAGGTAGTGGTCAGTGGGTCAATTTATGTGTTGGTTCGGTCAGGTTGTGGTCAATGTGTCAATTTCTGTGTTGTTTCGGTCAGGTTGTGGTCAATGGGTCAGTTTCTGTGTGTTCAGTCAGCTTGTGGTCTATGGGTCAGTTTCTGAATGTTCAGTCAGGTTCTGTTCAGTGGGTCAGTTTCTGTCTTTTCGATCATTTTGTGCTCTATGGGTCAGTTTTTTTGTGCTCAGTCAGTTTGTGGTCAGTGGGTCAGTTTATGTGTGTTCAGTCAGACTGTTGAATGTGGGTCAGTTTAGGGGCGTTCAGTCAGGTTGTGGTCAGTGTGCCAGTTAATGGGTGTTCAGTCAGGTTGTGGTCAGTGGGTCAGTTTCTGTGTGTTCAGTCAGGATTTGGTCAGTTGGTCAGTTTATTTGTGTTTGGCCAGGTTGTAGTCAATGGTTAAGTTTCTGTGTGTTTGGTTATGTTGTGGCATGAAAGACAGCTTCTGTGTGTTCGGTCAGGTTGTGGTCAGTGTGTCAGATTCAGTGTTTGTTCGGTCAGGTTGTGGTCAGTGTGTCAGATTCAGTGTTTGTTCGGTCAGGTTTTATTCAATGGGTCCGTCTCTCTGTGTTTGGTCAGGATGTGGTCCGTGATTCATTTCATGTTTTTTCCATCAGGGTATGTCCTTGGGTCAGTTTCTGTGTGCTCAGTCAGGTTGTGGTCAGTGGGTCAGTTTCTGTGTTGGATCGGTCAGTTTGAGGTCATTGGGTCTGTTTCTGTGAGTTCGGACAGGTTGTGTTCTATGGGTCTCTTTCTGTGTGCTCAGGCAGGTTGTGGTCCGTGGTTCACTTTCTATGTGCTCGGACTGGTTGTTGTCCGTGGGTCAGTTTATGTGTGTTCATTCAGGATATCGTCAGTGGTCCAGTTTCTGTGTGTTCGTTCAGCTTGTGATCAGTGGATCAGTTTATGTGTTTTCACTCAATTTGTGGGCAGTGGGTCAGTTTATGGGTGTTCAGTCAGGTTGTGGTCAGTGGATCAGTTTTTGTGGGTTCAGTCAGGTTGCGGGCACTGGATAGTTTCGGTGTTCTCGGTCAGGTTTTGGTCAATGGGTCAGTTTATGTGTGTTCAGAAAGGATCTGTTCAGTGGGACAATTTCTGTGTGTTTGGTCAGACTGTTGTTAGTGAGTCAGATTCTGTGTGCTCGTACATGTTGTGTTCAGTGGGTGAGCTTCTGTGTGCTCAGCCAGGTTGTGGTCAGTGGTCAGTTTCAGTGTTTGTTCGGTCAGATTGTGGTCAGTGGGTCAGTTTCTTTGTGTTCAGTCAGGTTGTGATCAGTGTGTCAGTTTATGTGTGTTCAGTCAGGTTGTGCATAGTGGGTCAGTTTATGTGTGCTCGATCAGGTTTTGGTGATTGTGTCAGTTTATGTGAGTTCTGACCGGATCTGGTCAGTGGATCAGTTTCTGTCGGCTCTGTCAGTGTGTTCTGTCAGCATTTGTTCAGTTGGTCATTTCTGTGTGTTTCGCAGGGTTGTAGTCATTGGCTAAGTTTCTGTGTGTTCGGTCAGGTTGTGGTCAATGTGTCAGATTCAGTGTTTGTTCGATCAGGTTGTGCTCAATGGTCAGTCTCTCTGTGTTTGGTCACGATGTGGTCAGTTGGTCATTTCATTTTTTTTTGTTCAGGATATGTCGTTGGGTCAGTTTCTGTGTGCTCAGTCAGGTGGTGGTCTGTGGGTCAGTTTCTGTGTGTTCGGTCAGTATTTGGCCAGTGGGTCAGTTTCTGTGTGCTCTGTAAGGTTGTGGTCAGTGTGTCAGTTTCTGTGTGTTTATGTCCAGAATGTTGTCAGTTGTCCAGTTTCTGTGGGTTTGGTCAGGTTGTGGTCAGTGTGTCAGTTTCTGTGTGTTCGGTCTGGTTGTGGTGAGTGGGCCAGTTTCTGTGTGCTCGGTCAAGTTGTGGTCATTTTTTCAGTCTTTGTGTTCTCTGTCAGGTTTTGTACAGTGTGTCAATTTATGTGTGATCAGAAATGTTTTGGTCAGTGGGTCAGATTCTGTGTGTTCAGTCAGGTTGTTTTCAGTGGACCAGTTTATGTGCGTTCTTTCATTTTGTGGTCAGTGGGGCATTTTCTGTGTGCTCGGTCAGTTTATGTGTTTTCAGTCAGGTTGTGGACAGTGGGTCAGTTTCTGTTTACTCGGTCAGGTTATTGTCATTGGGTCAGTTTAAGTGTGTTCTGTCATGTTGTGGGCAGTGGGTCAGTTTCTGTGTGCTCGGTCAGGTTTTGGTCATTGGGTCAGTTTATATGTCTTCGGACCAGATCTGGTCAGTGGATCAGTTTCTGTCGGTTCTGTCAGTATGTGTTCAGTGTGTCAATTTCTGTGTGTTCGGTCAAGTTTTTGTCAGTGGGTCAGTTTCTGTGTGTTGGTTCAGACTTTGTTCAGTTGGTCACTTTCTGTGTGTTTGACCAGGTTGTAGTCAACGGCTAAGTTTCTGTGTGTTCGGTCTGGTTGTGGTCAGTGCATCAGATTCTGTGTTTACTCGGTCAGATTGTGGTCAATGGGTCAGTTTCTGTGTGTTAGGACAGGTTGTGGCCAGTGGGTCATTTCCTGGGTTTCGGTCAGGATATGTCAGTGGGTCATTTCTGTGTGATCCATCAGGTTGTGGTCAATGGATCAGTTTCTGTGTGTTCAGTCAGGTTGTTGGCAGTGGGTCAGTTTCTGTGTGCTCGATCAGGTTTTGGTCATTGGGGCAGTTTATGTGAATTCGGATCAGATCTGATCAGTGGATCAGTTTCTGTCGTTTCCGTCAGTATGTGGTCTGTGGGTCAATTTCCGTGTGTTCAGTCAGGATTTGTTCAGTTGGTCAGTTTATTTGTGTTTGGCCAGGTTGTAGTCAATGGTTAAGTTTCTGTGTGTTCAGTTAGGTTGTGGCATGAAAGACAGCTTCTGTGTGTTCGGTCAGTTTGTGGTCAGTCTGTCAGATTCAGTGTTTGTTCGGGCAGGCTGTGGTCAGTGTGTCAGATTCAGTGCTTATTCGGTCAGGTTTTAGCCAATGAGTCAGTCTCCCTGTGATTGGTCAGGAAGTGGTCAGTGATACATTTCATGTTTTTTCCATCAGGATATGTCGTTGGGTCAGTTTCTGTGTGCTCAGTCAGCTTGTGGTCAGTGGATCAGTTTCTGTGTAAGTTCGGTCAGGTTGAGGTCATTGGGTCAGCTTCTGTGAGTTCGGTCAGGTTGTGGTCGATGGGTCAGTTTCTGTGTGCTCAGGCAGGTTGTGGTCCGTGGTTCACTTTCTATGTGCTTTGACTGGTTGTGGTCAGTGGGTCAGTTTATGTGTGTTCGTTCAGGTTATGGTCAGTGATCCAGCTTCTGTGTGTTCGATCAGCTTGTGATCAGTGGGTCAGTTTATGTGTGTTCAGTCAGTTTGTGGCCAGTGGGTCAGTTTATGGGTATTCAGTCAGGTTGTGGTCAGTGGATCAGTTTTTGTGGGTTCAGTGAGGTTTTGGGCACTGGGTAGTTTCGGTGTTCTCGGTCAGGTTTTGGTCAGTGGGTCAGTTTATGTCTGTTCGGAAAGGATCTAGTCAGTGGGCCAATTTCTGTGTGTTTGGTCAGACTGTTATTTGTGAGTCAGATTCTGTGTGCTCGGACAGGTTGTGGTCAGTGCGTCAGATTCAGTGTTTGTTCGGACAGGTTGTGATCAATGGGTCAGCCTCTCTGTATTCCGTTAGAACGTGGTCAGTGGGTCAATTCATGTTTTTTCGGTCAGGATATGTCGTTGGGTCAGTTTCCGCGTGCTCAGTCAGATTGTGGTCTGTGGGTCAGATTCTGTTTGTTCGGTCAGGATTTGGCCAGTGGGTCTGCTTCTGTGTGTTCTGTTACGTTGTGGTCAGTGAGTCAGTTTCTCTGTGTTTTTGTCCAGAATGTGGTCAGTGGGCCAGTTTCTGTGGGTTTGTTCAGGTTGTCGTCAGTGTGGCAGTTTCTGTGTGTTGGTTCTAGTTTTGGTGAGTGGGCCAGTTTCTGTGTGTTCGGTCTGGTTGTGGTCATAATTTCATTCTTTATGTGCTCGGTCAGATTTTGGACAGTGTGTCAATTTATGTGTGTTCATTCAGTTTGTCCTCATTGGTTCAGTTTCTGTGGGTTCCGTCAGGTTTTGGTCAGTGGGTCAGCTTATGTGTGTTCGGACAGGATCGAGTCAGTGGGACAATTTCTGTGTGTCAGTTTCTGTGTGCTCGGACAGGTTGTGGTCAGTGTGTGAGTTTCTGTGTGCTCAGCCAGGTTGTGGTCAGTGGGTCAGATTCAGTGTTTGTTCGGTTAGGTTGTGGTCAATGTGTCAGTTTCTGTGTTTGGACAGGATATGTCAGTGTGTCAGTTTCTGTGTGCTCCATCAGGTTGTGGTCTGTGGGTCAGTTTCTCTGTGTTCGGACAGTTTGTGGTCAGTGGGTCAGTTACACTGTTATCAGTCAGTTTGTGGTCAGTGTGTCATTTCCAGTGATTATCGGTCAGTGAGTCAGTTTCTGTGTGTTTGGCCAGGATTTGTTCAGTGGGTCAGTTTCTGTGTGTTTGGTCAGGTTGCGGTCAGTAGGCCAGTTACTCTGTTATCAGTCAGTTTGTGGTCAGTGTGTCATTTCCAGTGAGTGTCGGTCAGTGAGTCAGTTTCTGTGTGTTTGGTCAGGTTTTGGTCAGTGGGTCAGTTTCTGTGTGTTTCGTCAGTTTGTGGTCAGTGGGTCATATACTGAGTGCTCGGTCAGCTTCTCGTCAGTGGGTCAGATTCTGTGAGTTCAGTCAAGATATGTTCAGTGGACCAGTTTCTGTGAGTTCGGTCAGGTTGTGGTATTGTGTCAGTCTTTGTGAGCTCGCTCAGGTTGTGGTCAGCGTCTCAGTTACTTTGTGTTCGCTCACGATTTTTTCAGTGTGTCAGTTTCTGTGTGATCAGTAAGATTTGGTCAGTGGGTCAGTTTCTGTGTGATCGGCCAGGATGTGAACAGTGGGTCAGTTTCTTTTTGCTCGGACTGAATGTGTTCAGTGGGTCAGTTTCTGTGTGTGTGGGAAGAATGTTGTCAGTGGATCAATTGCTGTGTGCTCAGACAGGTGTTGGTCAGTGGGTCAGTTTCCATGCGTTTGGCAGCTGGTGGACAGTGGGTTTGTTTTTGTGTGTTCAGTCAGTTTGTGGCCAGTGGGACAGTTTCCATGTGTTCAGCAGGTGGTGGACAGCGGGTCAGTTTCTGTGTGTTTGGTTAGGTTGTAGTCAGTGAGTAAGTTTCTGTGTGCTCAGTATGGTTGTGGTCAGTAGATCAATTTCTATCGGTTCCATCATTGTGTGGTCAGTGGGTCAGTTTCTGTGTCTTCAGTCAAGTTGTTGTCATTGGGTCAGTTTCTGTGTGTTCAGTCAGGATTTGTTCAGTTTGTCACTTTCTGCGTGTTTGTTCAGATTGTGGTGAATGGGTCAGTTGCTGTGTTTCGGTCAGGTTGTGGTCAGTGGGTCAGTTTCTGTGTGTTTGTGAGCTTGTGGTCAGTGGGCCATATAAACAAAGAAGATGGGTGCAGGTGTATGCCATTCGGCCCCTCGAGCCTGCTCCGCAATTAAATGCGATCATGGCTGATCAACCAAATTCAGTACCCGGTCCCTGCTTTCTCCCCATAACCCTTGATCCCTTTAGCCTTCAGTAATATATCCAAATCCTTCTTGAATATATTTAATGTATTGGCCTCTACTGCCATCTGTGGTAGAGAATTCGACAGGTTCACCACACGACAGGTGGATAAATTCCTCCTCATTTCAGTCCTAAATGGCCTACCCCTATCCTTAGACTGTGACCCCTGGTTCTGGACTCCCCGACCATCGGGAGCATACTTCCTGCATCTAGTCGGTCCAGTCCTGTCAGAATTTTATAAGTTTCAATGAGATCCCCTCTCATTCTTCTAAACTCCTGCGAGTACAAGTCCACTCGATCCAATCTCTTCTCATATATCATTTCTGCCATCACAGGTGTCAGCCTGGTGAATCTTCGCTGAACTCCTTTCAAGTTAAGAATATCCTTCCTCAGATAAGGCGACCAGAACTGCACACAATACTCAAAATGTGGTCTCAACAAGGCCCTGTCTAACTGCAGCAAGACATCCTTGTCCCTGTACTCAAACCTCTCGCTATGAAGGCCAAAATGCCATTTGCCTTCTTAACCGCCTGCTGCACCTGCATGCTTACCTTCAGCGAATGGTGCACAAGGACACACAGGGCTCGTTGCACTTCCCCTTCTCCCAATCTATTGCCATTCACATAATAATCTGCCTTCCTGTTTTTGCCACCAAAGTGGTCAGTTTATGTGTTTTCGGTCAGGTTTTGGCCAGTGGGTCAGTTCCTGTGTGTTTTTGTCCAGAATGTGGTGAGTGGGTCAGTTTCTGTGTGCTCGTACAGGTTGTGGTCAGTGGGTCAGTCTTTGTGTGCTCGGTCAGGTTTTGGACAGTGTGTCAATTCATGTGTCATCAGTAAGGTTTTGGTCAGTGGGTCAGTTTCTGTGTGTTCAGTCAGGTTGTGTTCAGTTGATCAGTTTATGTGCGTTCGGTCAGTTTGTGGTCAGTGGTGCAGCTTCTGTGTGCTCCGTCAGTTTGTGGTCAGTTGGTCAATTTCAGTGTGTTCGGTCAGTTTGTGGTCAGTGGATCAGTTTCTGTGGGTTCTGTCAGTATGTGACAGTGGGTCAGTTTCTGTTTTTTCGGCCAAGTTGTGATCAATGGGTCAGTTGCTGTGTGTTTGTTCAGTATTTGTTCAGTTGTTCAATTTCTCTGTGTTTGGCAGGCTGTGGTCCATGGGTCAATTTCGGTGTGTTCAGCTAGGTTGTGGTAGATAGGCCGGTTTCTGTGTGCTCGATCAGGTTGTGGTCAGTATTTCAGTTTCAGTGTTTGTTCGGTTAGATTGTGGTCAATGGGTCAATTTCTGTGTGTTCGGTCAGGTTGTGGTCAGTGGGTCATTCCCTGTGTTTTCGGTCAGGATATGTCAGTGGGTCAGTTTCTGTGTGCTCAGTCAGGTTTGGGCAGTGGGTCAGTTTCTGTGGGTTCAGTCAAGTTGTGGTCTGTGTGTCAGTTACTGTGTGATCGTACAGGTTGTGATCAGTGGGTCTGTTTCTGTGTGTTCGGTCATGATTTGGTCAGAGGGCCACTTTCTTTGTGTTCGGTCAGGTTGCACTCAGTTGGGCAGTTTCTGTGTGTTCGATCGGGATTTGGTCAGTGGGTCAGTTTCTGTGTGTTCAGTCAGGTTGTGGGCAGTGTATCAGTTTCTGTGAGCTCGGGAGGTTTTGGTCCTGGGTCAGTTTATGTGTGTTCGGACATGATTTGGTCAGTGGTTCATTGTCTGTGTGTTTGGTCAGACTATTGTAAGTGTGTCAATATGTGTGTGCTCGGACAGATTGTGGTCAGTGGGTCAGTTTCTGTGTGTTCGGTCATGTTGTTGTCAGTGGGTCAGTCGATGAGTGTGTTCGGTCAAAATATGTTCAGTTGGTCAGTATCTATGTTCGGCCATGTTGTGGTCAACGAGTCAGTATCGGTGTGTTCAGTCAGGTTGTGGCCAGTGGGACAGTTTCAGTGTTTGTTCGGTCAGGTTTTGGTATGTGTGTCAGTTTCTGTGTGCTGAGTCAGATTGTGGTCCATGGGTCACTTTCTATGTGCTCAGACTGATTTCGGTCGTTTGGTCAGTTTCTGTGTGTTTGGTTAGGATTTGGTCAGTGGGTCAGTTTCTGTGTGTTCGGTCAGGTTGTGGTCAGTTGGTCAGTTTATGTGTGTTCGGCCAGGTATTTGTCAGTGGGCCAGTTTCTGTGTGTTCGTTCAGCTGGTGGTCATTGGGTCAGTTTATGTGTGCTCAGTCAGGTTGTGGGCCGTAGGTCAGTTTATGTGTGCTCGGTCAGGTTGTGGTCATAGAGCCAGTTTCTGTGTGTTCATTCAGCTTGTGGTCAGTGGGTCAGTTCCTGTGTGTTTTTGTCCAGAATGTGGTCAGTGGGTCAGTTTATGAGTGCTCGGAATGTTTGTGGTCAGTGGGTCAGTTTCTGTGTGTTCAGTCAGGTTGTGGTCAGTGGGTCAGCTTCTGTGTGTTGGTCAGCTTGTGGTCAGTGGTTCAGTTTATGTGTGTTCGGTCAGGATTTGGTCAGAGGGCCAGTTTCTGTGTGTTTGGTCAGCTTGTGTTCAGTGGGTCAGTTTATGAGCGTTTATTCATGTTGTGGGCAGTGGGTCAGTTTCTGTTTGCTCGTTCATATTTTGGTCAGTGGGTCTGCTTATGTGCGTTCAGACAGGTTGTGGTCATTGGGTCAGTTTATGTGTGTTCGATCAGGTTGTTGTCAGTGGGTTCGTTTCTGTGTGTTCGGTCAGGTTATGGTCAATGTTTCAGTTTCTGTGTTTTCGGACAGGTTGTGGCTAGTGGGTCATTTTCTGTGTGTTCGGTCAAGTTGTGGTCAGCTGGTCAGTTTCTGTGTGTTTGGTCAGGTTGTGGTCAGTGGGTCAGTTTCTGTGTGCTCGGTCTGGTTGTGGTCAGTGGGTCAGGTTCTGCGTTTTCGGACAGGTTGTGGTCAGTGGGTCATTTTCTGTGTGTTTGGTCAGGTTGTGGTCAGTAGGACTGTTTCTGCACGTTTGGCCATTTGTGATCAGTGTCTCAGTTTCTTTGTGTTCAGTCAGATTGTTTTCAGTTGGCCAGTTTCTGTTTGTTCGATCAGATGTGGACAGTTTGTCAGTTTCATTGTGATCGGTCAGGTTGTGGTCAGTAGGTCAGTTTCTGTGTGTTCCGTCAGGATTTGGTCAGTGTGTCAGTTTCTGTGTGCTAGGTCAGGTTTTGGTCACTGTGGCAGTTTCTGTGTGATCAGTCAGGTTGTTGTCAGTGGGGTAGTTTTTGTGTGATCGGTCAGGTTGTGTTCAATGGGTCATTTTCTCTGTGTTCGGTCAGGTTCTGTTCAGTGGGTCATTCCCTGTTTGTTCGGTCAGGTTGAGTTCAGTGTCAGTTTCTGTGTGTTCGGTCACGATTTGGTCAGTGTGTCAGTTTCTGTGTGATCAGTAATATTTGGTCAGTGGCTCAGTTTCTGTGTACTCAGAGAGAATGTTTTCAGTGGGTCAGTTTCTGTGCGTGTGCTCAGGCTGTTTTCAATCGGTCAATTTCTGTGTGCTCGGACAGGTGTTGGTCAGCGGGTCACTTTCTGTGTACTCAGACAGAATGTTTTCAGTGGGTCAGTTTCTGTGTGTGTGGTCAGGCTGTTATCAATCGGTCAGTTTCTGTGTGCTCGGAGAGTTGTTGGTCAGTGGGTCAGTTTCTGTGTTTTCGGAAGGTGGTGGTCTGTGGGTCAGTTTCCATGTGTTCAGTCATGTTGCGGTCGGTGGGTAAGTTTCCGTGAGTTCGGTCAGGATTTCTTCAGTTGGTCACATTCTGTTTGTTTGTCCAGGTTGTGGTCAATGTGACAGTTTCTGTTTGATTGGTCAGGTTGTGATCAGTGTGTCATTTTCAGCGTTTTTTCGTTCAGGTTGTGGTCAATATGTCAGTTTCTGTGTGTTCGGCCTGTTTGTGGTCAGTGGGTCATTTCATGTTTTTTTGGTCAGGATATGTCGTTCGGTCAGTTTCTGTGTGCTCAGTCAGGCTGTGGTCTGTGGGTCAGTTTCTGTGTGTTCAGTCTGTATTTGGTCAGTGTGTCAGTGTCTGTGTGCTCAGTAATGTTGTGGTCAGTAGGTCAGTTTTGTGTGTTTATGTCCAGAAGTGGTCAGCGGTTAAGTTTCTGTGTGCTCAGACAGGCTGTGTTTAGTGGGTCATTTTCTGTGTGTTCGGTCAGTTTGTGGTCAGTTGGTCAGTTTCTGTGCCTTCAGTCAGTATGTGGTCAGTAGGTCTGTTTCTGCGTGTTTGGCCAGTTTGTATCACTGGCTCAGTTTTGTTGAGTTCGGTCAGGATGTAGTCAGTGATTCATTTTCTGTGTGTTCGGTCAGATTGTTTTCAGTTGGTCAGTTTCTGTTTGTTCGATCAGATGTGGTCAGTTTGTCAGTTTCTGTGTGATCGGTCAGGTTGTGATCAGTGGGTCAGCTTCTGTGTGATCTGTCAAGTTGTGGTCAATGGGTCAGCTTCTGTGTGATCGGTCAGTTTGTGGTCAGTGGGTCAGTTTCTGTGCGTTCGGGCAGGATTTGGTCGTTGTGTCAGTTTCTGTGTGATAGGTCATGTTTTGGTCAATGTGTCTGTTTCTGTGTGATCAGTCAGGTTGCTGTCAGTGGGGTAGTTATTGTGTGTTCGGTCAGGTTGTGTTCAATGGGTCAGTTTCTGTCTGTTCGATCAGGTTGTGTTCAGTGTATCATTCCCTGTGTGATCGGTCAGGTTGTTTTCTGTGTGTCAGTTTCTGTGTGATCAGTAATTTTTGGTCAGTGGGTCAGTTTCTGTGTACTCAGAGATAATGTGTTCAGATGGTCAGTTTCTGTGTGTGCTCACACTGTTGTCAGTCGGTCAGTTTCTGTATGCTCGGACAGGTGTTGGTCAGTGGGTCAGTTTCTGTGTTTTCGGAAGGTGTTGGTCAGTGTGTCTGTTTCTGTGTGTTCAGTCATGTTGTGGTCAGTGGTTCAGTTTCTGTGAGTTCGGTCAGGATTTCTTCAGTTGGTCACGTTCTGTGTGCTTGTCCAGGTTGTGGTCAATGGGACAGTTTCTGTTTGATCGGTCAGGTTGTGGTCAGTGAGTCAGTTTAAGTGTTTTTTCGGTCTGGTTGTGGTCAATATGTCAGTTGCTGTGTGTTCGGTCAGTTTGTGGTCAGTGGGACATTTCATGTTTTTTTGGTCAGGATATGTCGTTGGGTCAGTTTCTGTGTCCTCAGTCAGGTTCTGGTCTGTGGTTCAGTTTCTGTGTGTTCAGTCATGTTGCGGTCGGTGGGTCAGTTTCTGTGAGTTCGGTCAGGATTTCTTCAGTTGGTCACGTTCTGTTTGTTTGTCCAGGTTGTGCTCAATGGGACAGTTTCTGTTTGACTGGTCAGGTTGTGGTCAGTGTGTCAGTTTCAGCGTTTTTTCGTTCAGGTTGTGGTCAATATTTCAGTTTCTGTGTCAGTTTGTGGTCAGTGGGTCATTTTATGTTTTTTTGGTCAGGATATGTCGTTGGGTCAGTTTCTGTGTGCTCAGTCAGGTTGTGGTCTGTGGTTCAGTTTCTGTGTGTTCATTCATGTTGCAGTCGGTGGGTCAGTTTCTGTGAATTCGGTCAGGATTTCTTCAGTTGGTCACATTCTGTTTGTTTGTCCAGGTTGTGGTCAATGGGACAGTTTCTGTTTGACTGGTCAGGTTGTGGTCAGTGTGTCAGTTTGAGCGTTTTTTCGTTCAGGTTGTGGTCAATATGTCAGTTTCTGTGTGCTCGGTCAGTTTGTGGTCAGTGGGTCATTTTATGTTTTTTTGGTCAGGATATGTCGTTGGGTCCGTTTCTGTGTGCTCAGTCAGGCTGTGGTCAGTGGGTCAGTTTCTGTGTGTTCACTCAGTATTTGATCAGTGTGTCAGTTTCTGTGTGCTCAGTAATATTGTGGTCAGTGGGTCAGTTTTGTGTGTTTTTTTCCAGAAGTGGTCAGCGGTTCAGTTTCTGTGTGCTCAGGCAGGTTGTGGTTAGTGGGCCATTTTCTGTGTGTTCAGTCAGTTTGTGGTCAGTTGGACAGTTTCTGTGCATTGAGTCAGTATGTGGTCAGTCGGTCTGTTTCTGCGTGTATGGCCAGTTTGTATCACTGGCTCACTTTTGTTGAGTTCGGTCAGGATGTGGTCAGTGTTTCAGTTTCTGTGTGTTCGGTCAGATTGTTTTCAGTTGGCCAGTTTCTGTTTGTTCAATCAGATGTGGTCAGTTTGTCAGTTTCTGTGTGATCAGTCAGGTTGCGATCAGAGGGTCAGCTTCTGTGTGATCGGTCAACTTGTGCTCAATGGGTCAGCTTCTGTGTGATCGGTCAGTTTGAGGCCAGTGGGTCAGTTTCTGTGTGTTCCATCAGGATTTGGTCATTGTGTCAGTTTCTGTGTGCTAGGTCAGGCTTCGGTCAATGTGTCTGTTCTTTGTGATCAGTCAGGTTGCTGTCAGTGGGGTAGTTATTGTGTATTCGGTCAGGTTGTGTTCAATGAGTCAGTTTCTGTGTGTTCGATCAGCTTGTGCTCAGTGTGTCATTCCCTGTGTGTTCGGTCAGGTTGTTTTCAGTGTGTCAGTTTCTGTGTGTTCGGTCACGATTTGGTCAGTGTGTCAGTTTCTGTGTGATCAGTAATTTTTGTTCAGTGGGTCAGTTTCTGTGTACTCAGAGAGAATGTGTTACTTGGTCAGTTTCTGTGTGTGTGGTCAGACTGTTGTCAATCGGTCAGATTCTGTATGCTCGGACAGGTGTTGGTCAGTGGGTCAGTTTCTGTGTTTTCGGAAGGTGGTGGTCAGTGGATCTGCTTCTTTGTGTTCAGTCATGTTGTGGTCAGTGGGTCAGTTTCTGTGAGTTTGGTCAGGATTTGTTCAGTTGGTCACGTTCTGTGTGTTTGTCCAGGTTGTGGTCAATGGGACAGTTTCTGTTTGATCGGTCAGGTTGTGGTCAGTGTGTCAGTTTAAGTGTTTTTTCGGTCCGGTTGTGGTCAATATGTCAGTTCCTGTGTGTTCGGTCAGTTTGTGGTCAGTGGGACATTCCATGTTTTTTTGGTCAGGATATGTCGTTGGGTCAGTTTCTGTGTGCTCAGTCAGGATTTGGTCAGTGGGTCAGTTTCTGTGTGTTCAGTAATGTTGTGGTCAGTGGATCAGTTTTGTGTGTTTTTGTCCAGAATGTGGTCTGCGGGTAAGTTTCTGTGTGCTCAGACATGTTGTGGTTAGTGGGTCAGATTCTGTTTGTTCGGTCATGATTTGGTAAGTGGAGCAGTTTTTGTGTGTTCGGTCAGGATTTGATCAGTGGGTCTGTTTCTGTGGGTTAGGTCAGCTTGTAGTCAGTGGGTCAGTATCTGCGTGTTCAGTCAGGTTGTGGTCAGTTGGTCAGTTTCAGTGTGTTCTGTCAGTTTGTGGTCAGTGGATCAGTTTTTTTGGATTGGGTCAGGTTGTGCTCAGTGGGCAATTGCTGTGTGTTCAGTCAGGATTTGTTCAGTTGTTAAGTGTGTTAGGCCATGTTGTGCTCAATGGATCAGTATCGGTGTTTACGGTCAGGTTTTGGTCTGAGAGGCATTTTCAGTGTGTTAAGTCAGTTTGTGTTCAAAGGATCATTTTCTGATTGTTCCATGAGTGTGTGGTCAGTGGTTCAGTTGCAGTTTACTCGGTCATGCTATTGTTATTGTGTCAGTTGCTGTGTGTTCTTTCAGGTTTTGTTCAGTCGGTCAGTTTCTGTGTGTTAGGCCATGTTGTGGTCAACTGGTCAGTGTTGGTGTGTTCCATCAGGTTTTGGTAGTTAGGCCAGTTTCTGTGTGCTCGGTCATGTTGTGGTCAGTGGGTCAGTTTATGTGTTGGTTCGGTCAGGTTTTGGACTATTGGTCAGTTTCTGTGTGATCGGTCAGGTTGTGGTCAGTGGGTTAGTTTATGTCTGTTCAGTCAAGGTTGTGGGCAGTGGTTCAGTTTACGGGTGGTCAGTCAAATCGTGGAGATTGGGTCAGTTTCTGTGTGCTCGGTCAGGCTTTGGTCAGTGGGTCAGTTTATGTATCTTCGGAGAGTATATGGTCAGTTGGACAATTTCTGTGTGTTCGGTCAGACTGTTGTTACTGTGTCAGTTTATCTGTGCTCGGACAGGTTGTGGGCAGTGGCTGAGTTTCTGTGTGCTCAGCCACGTTCTGGTCAGTGGGTTAGTTTAAGTGTCTGTTCGGTCAGGTTCTGGTCAATGGGTCAGTTTCTGTGTCCTGTCTGTTTGTGGTCAGTGGATCATTTCCTGTGTTATCGGTCAGGATATTTCAGTGTATTAGTTTATGTGTGCTCCATCACGTTGTGCTCTGTGGGTCAGTTTCTGTGAGTTCGGAAAGTTTCCGGTCAGAGGATCAGTTTCTGTGTGTTTGGTCAGGATTTGTTCACTGTTTCAGTTTCTTTGTGTTCGATCAGGTTGTGGTCAGTGAGCCAGTTACTGTGTGTTCGGTCAGTGTGTGGTCAGTGTGTCATTTTCACTGTTTACCGGTCCATGGGTCAGTTTCTGCGTGTTTGGTCAGGCTTTGTTCAGTGGGTCAGTTTCTGTTTGTTTCGTCCGTTTGTAGTCAGTGGGTCATTTTCTGTGTGCTCGGTCAGTTTGTGGTATTGTGTCAGCCTTGGTGAGCTCGCTCAGGTTGTGGTCAGCGTGTCAGTTACTTTGTGTTCACTCAAGATTTTTCAGTGTGTCAGTTTCTTTGTGATCAGTAAGGTTTGGTAAGTGGGTCAGTTTCTGTGTTTTCAGCCAGGTTGTGGTTACTGTGTCAGCTCCTGTGTGTTTGGTCAGTTTGTGGTCAGTGGCTCAGTTTGGTTGAGGTCGGTCAGGATGTGGTCAGTGTTTCAGTTTCTGTGTGTTTGGTCAGATGGTTTTCAGTTGGCCAATTTCTGTGTGTTCGATCAGATGTGGTCAGTTTGTCAGTTTCTGTGTGATTGGTCAGGTTGTGGTCAGTGGTTCAGCTTCTGTGTGATCGGTCAATTTGTGGTACGTGGGTCAATTTCTGTGTGTTCGGTCAGGTTGTGGTCAGTGGGTCAGTTTCTGTCTGTTCGGTCAGGTTGTGGTCAGTTGGCCAGTTTCTGTGTGTTTGGTCAGAATGTGATCAGTGGGACATTTCTGTGAGTTCGGTCAGGTTTTGGTCATTGTTTCAGTCTTTTTGTGCTCTGTAAGGATTCGGTCAGTGTGTCAGTTTCTTTGTGATCAGTAAGGTTTTGGCAGTGGGTCAGTTTCTGTGTGATCGGTCACGTTTGGTTCAATGGATCAGTTTCTGTGTGTTCTCTCATTTTGTGGTGAGTGGGGCAGTTTCTATGTGTTCAGTCAGGCTTTGGACAGTGGGTCAGTTTCTGTGGGTACGGTCAGGTTGTGGTCAGTGGGACAGTTTCTGCGTGTTCACTCAGGTTGTGGTATTTGCACAGTTTCACTGTGTTCTGTCAGTTTGTGGTCAGTAGATCAGTTTCTTTGGTTTCAGTCAGATTGTGTTCATTGGGGCAGTTGCTGTGTGTTCGGTCAGGATTTGTTCAGTTGTTCAGTTTCTGTGTGTTAGGCCATGTTGTGGTCAATGGATCAGTATCGGTGTTTACAGTTAGGTTGTGGTCAGTGGGTCAGTTTCAGTGTGTTAAGTCAGTTTGTGGTCAAAGGATCAATTTCTGTGCTTTCCATCAGTGTGTGATCAGTGGGTCAGTTGCAGTTTACTCGGTCATGCTGTTGTCAGTGGGTCAGTTGCTGTGTATTCAGTCAGGATTTGTTCAATTGGTCAGTTTTTGTGAGTTAGGCCATGTTGTGGTCAACAGGTAAGTTTTAGTGTGTTCGGTCAGGTTATGATAGGTAGGCCAGTTCCTGTGTGTTCGGTCAGGTTGTGGTCAGTGGGTCAGTTCCTGTGTTGCTTTGGCCAGGTTGTGGTCTATGGGTCAGGTTCTGTGTGATCAGTCAGTTTGTAATCAGTGGCTCACAATCTATGTGCTCAGAAAGTTTGTTCAGGATATGGTCAGAGGCCCAAATGCTGTGTGTTCGATCAGCTTGTGGTCAGTGGATCAGTTTATGTTTGTTCAGTCAGGTTGTGGGCAGTGGGTCAGTTTATGGGTGATCAGTCAGGTTGTGGGCATTGGGTTAGTTTCTGTGTGCTGGATCAGGTTTAGGTCAGTGGGTCAGTTTATGTGTGTTTGTACAGGATATGGTCAGTGGGACAATTTCAGTGTGTTTGATCAGACCTTTGTTGGTGTGTCAGTTTCTCTGTGCTCGGACAGGTTGTGGTCAGTGGGTGAGTTTCTGTGTGCTCAGCAACGTTGTAGTCAGTGGGTCAGTTTCAGTTTTTGTTCGGTCAGGTTGTGGTCAATGGGTCAGTTTCTTTGTTCGGTCTGGTTGTGGTCAGTGGGTCATTTCCTGTGTTTCCGGTAAGGATATGTCAGTGTGTCAGTTTCTGTGTGCTTCATCAGGTTGTGGTCTGTGGGTCAGTTTCTGTGTGGCCAGACAGTTTGTGGTCAGTGAGTCAGTTTCTATGTGTTTGGTCAGGATTTGTTCACTGTTTCAGTTTCTTTGTGTTCGATCAAGTTGTGGTCAGTGAGCCAGTTACTGTGTGTTCGGTCAGTGTGTGGTCAGTGTGTCATTTTCAGTGTTTACCGGTCCGTGGGTCAGTTTCTGTGTGTTTGGTCAGGCTTTGGTCAGTGGGTCAGTTTCTGTGTGTTTCGTCCGTTTGTAGTCAGTGGGTCATTTTCTGTGTGCTCGGTCAGTTTGTGGTATTGTGTCAGCCTTGGTGAGCTCGCTCAGGTTGTGGTCAGAGTGCCAGTTCCTTGGTGCTCGGTCAGGTTGTGGTCAGTTTGTCATTTTCAGTGTGTACCGGTCAGTGGGTCAGTGTCTGTGTGTTTGATCAGGTTTTGGTCTGTGGGTCAGATTCTGTGAGGTCCGTCAGGATGTGGTCAGTGGGTTAGTTTCTGTGGGTTCGGTCAGTTTGTGGTATTGTGTCAGTCTGTGCGAGCGAGCTCAGTTTGTGGTCAGTGTGCCAGTTTCTTTGTGTTCGCTCACGATTTTTTCAGTGTGTCAGTGTCTGTGTCATCTGAAAGATTTGGTCAGTGGGTCAGTTTCAGTGTGTTCGGTCAGGATGTGGTCAGTGGGTCAGTTTCTGCTTGTTCAGACAGGATGTGTTCAGTGGGTAAGTTTCTGTGTGTGGTCAGATTGTTGTCAGTGGGTCAATATCTGTGTGTTCAGACTGGTGTTGGTCAGTGGGTCAGTTTCCATGTGTTCAGCAGGTGGTAAAGCGGGTCAATTTCTGTGTGTTTGGTAAGGTTGTTGTCAGTGGGTCTGTTTCTGTGCACTCATTAAGTTTGTGGTCAGTGGATCAATTTCTGTCGGTTCCATCAATGTGTGGTCAGTGGGTCAGTTTCTGTGTGTTCAGTCAAGTTGTCAGTGGGTCAGTTTCTGAGTGATCAGTCAGGATTTGTTCAGTTGGTCACTTTCTGTGTGTTTGTTCAGGTTGTGGTCAATGGGTCAGTTGCTGTGTGTTCGGTCAGGTTGTTGTCAGTGGGTCAGTTTCTGTGTGTTGGTCAGCTTGTGGTCAGTGGGTCATATAAACATAGAAGATAGGAGCAGGAGTAGGCCATTCGACCCTTCCAGCCTGCTCCGCCAATCATTGCGATCATGGCTGTTCATCCAAATTCAGTTACCAGTCCCTTCTTTCTCCCCATACCCCTTGATCCCTTTAGCCTTAAGAACTACATCCAACTCTTTCTTGAATATATTTAATTTATTGGCCTCCACTGCCTTCTATGGAAGAGAATTCCACATGTTCACCACTCTCTGGGTGAAGAAATTCCTTCTCATTTCTGTCCTAAATGTCCTACCCCTTATCCTTAGACTGTGACGTCTGTTTGTGTACTCCCCGACCATCGGGAACATCCTTCCTGCATCTAGTCTGTCCAGTCCTGTCAGAATTTTATAAGTTTCAATGAGATCCCCTCTCATTCTTATAAACTCCAGCGAGTGCAAGCCCAATCGACCCAATCTCTCCTCATACCTGATTCCTGCCATCCCAGATATCAACCTGGTGAATCTTCGCTGAACTCCTTCCATGGCAAGAACATCCTTCCTCAGATATGGCGACCAAAACTGCATACAATACTCAAGATGTGGTCTCAACAAGGCTCTGTGTAACTGCAGCAATACATTCTTCTTCCTGTACTCAAACCTTCTCGCTACGAAGGCCAACATACCATTTGCATTCTTAAACGCCTGCTGCACCTGCATGCTTACCTTCAGCGACTGGTGCACAAGGACACACAGGTCTCGCTGCAATTCCCCTTCTCCCAATCTATTGCCATTCAGATAATAATCTGCCTTCCTGTTTTTGCCACCATAGTCGACACTTTATGTGTGTTCAGTCAGGATTTGGTCAGTGGGTCAGTCTTTGTTTGCTTGGTCAGGTTTTGGACAGTGTGTCAATACATGTGTGATCAGTAAGGTTTTGGTCAGTGGGTCAGTTTCTGTGTGTTCAGTCAGGTTGTGTAAAGTGCGGCAGTTTCTGTGTGCTCTGTCAGTTTGTGTTCAGTTGGTCATTTTAAGTGTGTTCTCTCAGTTTGTGGTCAGTGGATCTGTTTCTGTGGGTTCTGTCAGTGTGTGGTCAGTGGGTCAGTTTCTGTTTTTTCGGTCAAGTAATGGTCAATGGTTCAGCTGCTATGTGTTTGCTCAGTATTTGTTCGGTTGTTCAGTTTCTGTGTGTTTGGCCAGGTTGTGGTCCATGGGTCAATTTCGGTGTGTTCGGCCAGATTGCGGTAGGTAGGCCTGTTTCTGTGTGCTCGCTCAGGTTGTGGTCAGTGGTTCAGTTTCAGTGTTTGTTCGGTTAGGTTGTGGTCAATGTGTCAGTTTCTGTGTGTTCGGTCAGGTTGTGGTCAGTGGGCCATTCCCTGTGTTTTCGGTCTGGATATGTCAGTGGGTCAGTTTCTGTGTCCTCAGTCACGTTGTGGGCAGCGGGTCAGTGTTTTTGTGCTCAGACAGGTTGTGGGCAATGGTTCAGTTTCTGTGGTTTCAGTCAGGTTGTGGTCTGTGGGTCAGTCTCTGTGTGCTCGGACAGGTTGTGGTCAATGGGTCTGTTTCTGTGTGTTCCGTTATGATTTGGTCAGAGGGCCACTTTCTGTGTGTTCGGTCAGTTTGTACTCAGTGGGGCAGTTTCTGTGTGTTCGATCGGGATTTGGTCAGTGGGTCAGTTTCTGTTTGCTCAGTCAGGTTGTGGGCAGTGGATCCGTTTCTGTGTGCTCGGGAAGTTTTGGTCAGTGGGTCAGTTTATGTGTGTTCGGACATGATCTGGTCAGTGGGTCAATGCTTGTGTGTTTGGTCAGCCTATTGTTTGTGGGTCAGTTTCTGTATGCTCGGACAGGTTGTGGTCAGTGGGTCAGTTTCTGTGTGTTCAGTCAGGTTGTGCTCAGTGGGTCAGTTTCTTTGGGTTCGGTCATGTTGCTTTCAGTGTGTCAGTTGCTGTGTGTTCCATCAGGATTTGTTCAGTTGGTCAGTTTCTGTGATAGGCCATGTTGTGGTCAACGGGCCAGTATTGGTGTGTTCAGTCAGGTTGTGGTCATTGTGTCAGTTTCTGTGTGCTCGTTCAGGTTCCTGGTCAGTGGTTCAGTTTCAGTGTTTGTTCGATCAGATTGTGGTCTGTGGGTCAGTTTCTGTGTGCTCAGTCAGGTTGTGGTCGGTGGGTTACTTTCTATGTGCTCTGACTGGTTGTGGTCAGTGTGTCAGTTACTGTGTGTTTGGTCAGGTTTTTTCAGAGGGTCAGTTTCTCTGTTTTTGGTCAGGTTGTGGTCAGTCGGTTAGTATCTGTGTTTTTGGTCAGGATTTGGTCAATGGGTCAGTTTCTTTGTACTCAGACCGGTTGTGGTCAGTGTGTCTGTTTATGTGTGTTGAGTCAGGATTTGGTCGGGGGGTCTGTTTCTCTGTGTACAGTCAGGTTCTGGTCAGTGGGTCAGTTTATGTGTATTCGGCCAGGATATGGTAAGAGTGCCAGTTTCTGTGTGTTCGATCAGCTTGTGGTCAGTGGATCAGTTTATGTGTGTTCAGTCAGTTTTAGGGCAGTGGGGCAGTTTATGGGTTTTCGTTCAGGATTTGGTCAGATGGCCAGTTTCTATGTGTTCGATCAGCTTGTGATCAGTGGGTCAGTTTATGTCTGGTCAGTCAGGTTGTGCGCAGTGGGCCAGTTTATGTGTGTTCAGTCAGGTTGTGGTCAGTGGGTCAGCTTCTATGTGTTGGTCAGCTTATGGTCAGTGGGTCAGTTTCTTTGTGTTTTTGTCCAGAATGTGGTCAGTGGCTCAGTTTCTGTGTGCTCAGACAGCTTTTGGTCAGTGGGTCAGTTTCTGTGAACTCGGTCAGGATTTGGTCAGTGTGTCAGTTTCTGTGGGTTCAGTCAGGTTTTGGTCAGTGAATCATTTTCTGTGAGTTCGGGTAGGATTTGTTCAGTTGGTCACGTTCTGTCTGTTTGTCCATGTTTTGGACAATGGGTCAGTTTCTGCGTGATTGATCAGGTTGTGGTCAGTGTGTCAATTTCAGTGTTTGTCCGGTCAGGTTGTGGTCAACAGGTCAGTTTCTGTGTGTTCCGTCAGTTTGTGGTCAGTGGGACATTTCATGTTTTTTTGGTCAGGACATGTCATTGGGTCAGTTTCTGTGTGCTCAGTCAGGTTGTGGTCTGTGGATCAGTTTCTGTGTGCTCAGTCAGGATTTGGTCAGTGGGTCAGTTTCTGTGTGCTCAGTAAGGTTGTGGTCAGTGGGTTAATTTCTGAGTGCTTTTGTCCAGAATGTGGTCAGCGGGTCAGTTTCTGTGTGCTCAGTAAGGTTGTGGTCAGTGGGTCAGTTTCTGAGTGCTTTTGTCCAGAATGTGGTCAGCGGGTCAGTCTCTGTGTGCTCAGTGAGGTTGTGGTCAGTGGGCCGGTTTCTGTGTATTCAGTCAGGTTGTAGTCAGTGGGTCAGCTTCTGTGTGTTGGTCAGCTTGTGTTCAGAGGTTCAGTTTATGTGTGTTCAGTCAGGATTTTGTCAGACGTCCAGTTTCTGTGTGTTATGTCAGCTTGTGGTCAATGGGATAGTTTATGAGAGTTTATTCAGGTTGTGGGCAGTGGGTCTGTTTCTGTGTGCTTGTTCATATATTGTTCATTGTGTCAGTTTATGTGTTTTCAATCAGGTCGTGGTCACTGGGTCAGTTTCTGTGTGTTCGATCAGGTTGTGGTCAGTGGGTTAGTTTCTATGTGTTTGGTCAGGTTACGGTCAGTGTTTCAGTTTCTGTGTGTTCGGTCAGTTTGTGGTCAGTGGGTCAGTTTCTGGTTGATCGGCCTGGTTGTGGTCAGTGGGTCAGTTTCTATGTTTTCAGACAGGTTGTGTTCAGTGTGTCAGTTTCTGCGTTTTCGGAGATGTAGCTGTCAGTGGTTCAGTTTCTGTGTGTTCCGTCTGGTTGTGGTCAGTGGCTCAGTTTCTGTGTTTTCTGTCAGTTGTTGGTCACTTGATACGTTTATGTGTATTCGGTCAGTTTGTGGTCAGTAGGTCTCTTTCTGCGTGATTGGGCAGTTTGTGGTCAGTGGATCAGTTTGATTCACTTCGTTCAGGATGTGGTCAGTGTTTCAGTCTCTGTGTGTTCGGTCAGATTGTTTTCAGTTCGCCAGTTTCTGTTTGTTCAATCAGATGTGGTCAGTTTGACAGTTTCTGTGTGATCGGTCAGGTTGTGGTCAGTGGGTCAGCTTCTGTCTGATCGGTCAGCTTGAGGTCAGTGGGTCAGTTTATGTGAGCTAGGTTTGGATTTGGTCAGTGTGTCAGTTTCTGTGCGCTAGGTCAAGTTCTGGTCCGTGGGTCAGTTTCTGTCGGTTCAGTCAGGTTTTGGTCACTGTTTCAGTTTCTGTGTACTCAGACAGGATGTGTTCAGTGGCACAGTTTGTGTGTGTCTGGTCAGACTGTTGTCAGTGGGTCAGCTTCTGTGCACTCCGACAGGTGTTTGTCAGTGGGTCAGTTACTGTGTGTTCAGTCAGGTTGTGGTCAGTGGATCAGTTTCTGTGAGTTTGGTCAGGATTTGTTCAGTTGGACACGTTATGTCTGTTTGTCCATGTTGTGTACAATGGGTCAGTTTCTGTGTGATTGGTCAGGTTGTGGTCAGTGTGTCAGTTTCAGTGTTTGTCCTGTCAGGTTGTTGTCAATAGGTCAGTTTCTGTGTGTTCAGTCAGTTTGTGGTCAGTGGGTCAGTTTCTGAGTGCTCAGTCAGGATTTGCCCAGTGGGTCAGTTTCTGTCTGCTCAGTAAAGTTGTGGTCGGTCGGTCACTTTCTGTATGTTCTTTAAGGTTGTGGACTCTGGGTCAGTTTCTGTATGCTCAGTAAGGTTGTGGTCGGTTGGTCAGTTTCTGTGTGTTCTTTGTGGTTGTGGGCTGTGGGCCAGTTTCTGTGTGCTCAGTCAGGATGTTGTCAGTGGGTCAGTTTCTGTGTGCTCAGTAAGGTTGTGGTCGGTTGGTCAGTTTCTGTGTGTTTTTTAATGTTGTGGGCTAAGGGCCAGTTTCTGTGTGCTCAGTCAGGATTTTGTCAGTGGGTCAGTTTCTGTGTGCTCAGTAAGGTTGTGGTCTGTGGGTCAGTTTCTGTGTGTTTTGCCCAGAAAGTGGTAGCGAGTCAGTTTCTGTGTGCTCAGAGAGGTTGTGGTCAATGGGTCAGTGTCTGTGTGTTCAGTCTTCTTGTGTTCTGTGTGTCAGTTTCTGCGTGTTCGGTCAGGTCGTGGTCAGTGGGCCAGTTTCTGTGTTTTTTGTCAGGTCGTGGTCAGTGGGTCAGTTTCTGTCAGTTTGGTCAGGTTTTGTTCATTGTGTTAGTCTTTGTGTGCTCTATCAGGATTCGGACAGCGTGACAATTTCTATGTGATCAGTACTGTTTTGGTCAGTGGGTCAGTTTCTGTGCGATCGATCAGGTTGTGTTCAGTGGATCAGTTTCTGTGCGATCGGTCAGGTTGTGTTCAGTGGATCAGTTTCTGTGTGTTCTCTCATTTTGTGGGCAGAGGGGCAATTTCTGTGTGTTTGGTCAGGATTTGGTCAGTGGGTCAATTTCTGTGTGTTCAGTCGGGTTGTGGTTAGTGGGTATGTTTCTGCGTGTTCGGTCAGGTTGTGGTCAGTTGGTCAGTTTCAGTGTGTTCTGTCAGTTTGTGGTCTGTGGATCAGTTTCTTTGGGTTCCCTCAGTGTGTGGTTAATGGGTCAGTTTCTGTTTGTTCGGGTCAATTTGTTGTCAGTGAGTCAGTTGCTGTGTGTTCGGTCAGGATTTGTTCAGTTTGTCAGTTTCTGTGTGTTTGGCCAGGTTGTGGTCTATAGGTCAGCTTTGCTGTGTTCGGTCAATTTGTGGTCAGTGTGTCAGTTTCAGTGTTTGTTCGGTCAGGTTGTGTTCAATGGGTCAGTTTCTGTGAGTTCGGTCAGGCTGTGGTTAGTGGGTCATTTTAAGTTTTTTTCTGTCAGGATTTGTCAGTGGGTCCGTTTATGTGCGTTCGTTCAGGTTGTGGTCAGAGTGGCAGTTTCTGTGTGTTCGGGCAGGATTCGGTCAGTGGGTCAGTTTCTCTGTGCTCGGACAAGTTGTGGTCACTGGGTAAGTTTCTGTGTGTTCGGTCAGGTTTTGGTCAGTGGGTGAGTTTCTGTGTGTTCAGTCTGGTTGTGGTCAGTGGGTCAGTTTATGTGTGTTCGGTCAGGGTTTGGTCAGCAGGCCAGTTTTTACGTGTTCAGTCAGCTTTTGGTCAGTGGGTCAGTTAATTTGTGTACAGTCAGCTTGTGGTCAGTTGGTCAGTTTCCATGTGCTCAGTCAGGTTGTGGGCAGTGGTTCAGTTTCTGTGTGTTCCATCAGGTTGTGGGCAGTGTGTAGCTTTCTGTGTGCTCGGTCATGTTTTGGTCAGTGTGTCAGTTTCTGTGTGCTCGGACTGGTTGTGGTCAGTTTTTGAGTTTCTGTGTGGCAAGCCAGTGTCTGTGTGCTCGGTCAAGTTTTGGTCAGTGTGTCAGTTTCACTGTGCTCAGCCTGGTTGTGGTCAGTGAGTCAGTTTCTGCGTGCTCGAACAGGTTGTGGTAAGTGGGTCAGTTTCTTTGTGCTCAGACAGGTTGTGGTCAGTGGGGCAGTTTATGTGTGTTTGGTTCGACTGTTGTTAGTGGGTAAGGTTCTGTGTGCTCGGACAGGTTGTGGTCATAGTCATAGAGGCATAGAGTCATAGAATTATAAAGCACAGAAAGAGGCCCTTCAGCCCATCGCGTCCATGCCGGCCACCAAGCCCTGTCTAATCTAATCCCATTTTCCAGCATTTGGTCCATAGCTTTGTATGCTATGGCAATTCAAGTGCTCATCCAAATGCTTCTTCAATGTTGTGAGAGTTCCTGCCTCTACCACCCTTTCAGGCAGTGAGTTCCAGATTCCAACCACCCTCTGGGTGAAAAAGTTTTTCCTCAAATCCCCTCGAAACCTCCTGCCCCTTATTTTGAATCTATGCCCCCTTGTTATTGACCCCTCTACTAAGGGGAAAAGTTCCTTACTATCTACCCTATCTGTGCCCCTCATAATTTTGTACACCTCAATCAGGTCCCCCCTCAGCCTTCTCTGCAACAAGGAAAACAACCCCAACCTGTCCAGTCTTTCTTCATAGCTGAAGCGCTCCAGCCCAGGTAACATCCTGGTAAATCTCCTCTGCACCCTCTCCAAAGCAATCACACGCGCCCCATAGTGTGGCGACCAGAAATGCACACAGTAGTCCAGCTGTGGCCTTATCAGCGTTTCATACAGCTCCATTATCAGCTCCCTGCTCTTATATTCTATGCCTTGGCTAATGAAGGCAAGTATCCCATATGCCTTTTTAACCACCTTATCCACCTGTTCTGCTGCCTTCAGGGATCTATGTACATGCACACCAAGGTCCCTCTGATCCTCTGTCTTTAATAGGATCTTACCATTCATTGTGTATTCCCTTGCCTTGTTAGTCCGTCCAAAATGCATCACCTCACACTTTTCAGGGTTAAATTCTATTTGCCACTGTTCCGCCCATCTGACCAACCCATCTATATCATCCTGCAGCTTGAGGCTTCCCTCCTCGCTATTTAGCACCCCATCAATTTTCGTGTCATCTGCGAACCTACTGATCATACTCTTTATATTCACATCCAAATCATTAATGTAGAACACAAACAGCAAGGGACCCAGCACCGATCCCTGCAGTTCCCCACTGGACACAGGCTTCCAGTCACGAAAACAACCTTCCAACATCACCCTCTGCCTTCTGCCACTGTCAGTGGGACAGTTTCTGTGTGTTCAGCCAGATTGTCGTCATTGTGTCAGTTTTTGTGTGTTGATTCAGGTTGTTGGCAGTGAGTCAATTACTGTGTGCTCGGTCAGGTTGTGGTCAGTGGGTCAGTTTATGTGTGTTCATTCAGGTTGTGGGCATTGGGGCAGTTTATGTGTGTTCAGCCAGGTTGTGTGCAATGGGTCAGTTTCTGTGTGCTCGGTCAGGTTGTGGTCAGTTGGTCAGTTTATGTGTGTTCATTCAGGTTGTGGGCAATGGCTCAGTTTCTATGTGCTTGTTCAGCTATTTGGCAGTGGGTCAGTTTATGTGTGTTCAGAACGGATCTGGTCAGTGGGTCAATTTCTGTGTGTTTGGTCAGACTGTTGTTAGTGGTTCAGTTTCTGTGTGCTCGGACATGTTGTGGTCAGTGGGGCAGTTTTTGTGTGCTCGGCCAGGTTGTTGACATGGAGTCAGTTTCAGTGCTTGTTCGGTCAGGTTGTGGTCAATGGGTCAGTTTCTGTATGTTCGGTCAGGTTGTGGTCAGTGGGTCATTTCCTGTGTTTTCGGTCAGGATATGTCAGTGTTTCAGTTTGCATGTGCTCCGTCATGTTGTGGTCTGTGAGTCAGTTTCTTTGTGATAGATCAGGATTTGGTCAGTGGATCAGGTTCTGTGTGTTCAGTCAGGTTGTGGTCAGTGGATCAGTGGTTCAGTTTCTATGTTTTCGGTCAATTGTTTTCAGTTGGTCAGTTTCTGCGTGTTGGGTCAGTATTTGTTCAGTTGGTCAGTTTCTGTGTGTTTGTCCAGGTTGTTGTCAATGGGTCAGTTTCTGTGTATTCGTTTGCTTGTGGCATGAAGGACAGCTTCTGTGTGTTCGGTCAGGTTGTGGTCAGTGTGTCAGTTTCTGTGATCGATCAGGATTTTATCAGGTGGTCAGGGTCTGTTTGTTCGGTCAGGATGTGTTCAGTGGGTCATTTCATTTTATTTCGGTCAGGATATGTCTTTGGGTCAGTTTCTGTGTGCTCAGTCAGGTTGTGGTCTGTGGGTCAGTTTCTGTGTATTCAGTCAGGATTGGCCAGTGTTTCATTTCTGTGTGCTCTGTAAGTTTGTGGTCATTGGGTGAGTTTCTGTGTATTCATTCAGGTTGTGGTCAGTGGGTCAGTTTCTGTATGTTCAGTCAGGTTTTGGTCAGTGTGTCAGTTTCTGTATGTTCAGTCAGGTTGTGTTTAGTGGATCAGTTTATGTCTGTTCTCTAATTTTCTGGTCAGTGGGCCAGATTCTGTGTGTTCGGTGTTGTTGTGATCACTGTCTCAGTCTGTGTGTGCTCGGTCAGTTTTTGGACAGTGTGTCAATTTCTGTGGGTTCATTCAGGTTGTTTTCAGTGGGCCAGTTAGGTGTGTTCTCTCATTTTGTGGTCAGTGAGGCAGTTCTGTGTGCTCGGTCAGTTTGTGGTCAGTTTGTCATTATCAGTGTATTCACTCAGTTTGTGGTCAGTGGATCAGTTTCTGTGGGTGCCATCAGTGTGTGGTTAGTGGCTCAGTTTCTGTTTTTTCGTTCAAGTTGTGAAAAATGGGTCAGTTGCTGTGTGTTCGGTCAGGATTTGTTCAGTTGTTCAGTTTCTGTGTGTTTGGCCAGTTTGTAGTCAATGGGTCAATTTCGGTGTGTTCGGCCAGGTTGTGTTCGGTAGTCCTGTTTCTGTGTGATCCGTCAGGTTGTGGTCAGTGGTTCAGTTTCAGTGTTTGTCCGGTTAGTTAATGGTCAATTGGCCAGTTTCTGTGTGTTCGGTCAGGTTGTGGTCAGTGGGTCATTTCCTGTGTTTTCGGTCAGTATATGTCAGTGGGTCAGTTTCTGAGTGCTCAGTCAGGTTGTGGTCTGTGGGTCAGTTCTGTGTGCTGAGACGGTATCTGGTCAGTGGGCCAGTTTCTGTGTGTTTGATCATGATTTTGTCAGTGGGTCAGTTTCTGTGTGCTCAGTCAGGTTGTGCTCAGTGGGTCAGTTGCTGTGTGTTCAGTCAGGATTTGTTCAGTGGGTCCATTTCTGCGTGTGCAGTCAGGTTGTGGGAAGTGGATCAGTTTCTGTGTGCTCGGGAGGTTTTGGTCAGTGGGTCAGTTTATGTGTGTTCGGAGAGTATCTGGTCAGTGGGTCAATTTCTGTTTGTTTGGTCAGACTTTTGTAAGTGGGTCAGTTTCTGTGTGCTCGGACAGGTTGTGACCTCTGGTTCGGTTTCTATGTGTTCGGTCAGGCTGCGGTCAGTGGGTCAGTTTCTTTGTGTTCAGAGAAGTTGTGGTCAATTGTTCAGTTTCTGTGTGTTCGGTCAGGATTTGTTCTGTGTGTCAGTTTCTGTGTGTTTGCTCCGGTTGCGGTCAGTGGGCCAGTGTATATGTGTTCAGTCAGGACGTGGTCAATGGGTCAGTTTCGTGTGTTCAGCCAGGTTGTGGTCAATGGGTCAGTTTTGGTGTGTTGGGTCAGGTTTTGGGAGGAAGTTCCGTTTCGGTGAGCTCATCAGGTTGTGGTCAGTGAACCAGTTTCAGTGTTTGTTCGTTCAGGTTGTGGTCAGTGGGCCCGTTTCAGTGTTTGTTCAGTCAGGTTGTGGTCTGGGGTCAGTTTCTGTGTGTTCGGTCAGGTTGAGCTCAGTGGGACATTATCAGTGCTTTCGGTCAGGTTGTGGTCTGTGGGTCAGTTTCTGAATGGTAGGTCATGTTGTGCTCTGAGGGTCAGTTTCTATGTGCTCGGACAGGTTTTGGTCAGTGTGTAAGTTTCTATGTGTTCTGGCAGGATTTGGTCAGTGGGTCATTTCTGTGAGTTTGGTCAGGTTGTGTTCTATTGGTCAGTTTCTGTGTGTTCATTCAGGATTTGATCAGTGGTTCAGCTTTTTATGTTTGCTGAGGTTGTAGTCAGTGGGTCAGTTTATGTGTATTCGGTCAGGATTTGGTCAGTGGGTCAGTTTCTGTGTGTTCAGTCAGGTTGTAATCAATGGGTCAGTTTATGTGTGTTCAGTCAGGATTTGATCAGAGGGCCAGTTTCTGTGTGTTCGGTCAGCTTGTGGTCAGTGGATCAGTTTATGTGTGTTCTGTCAGGTTGTGGGCAGTTAGTCATTTTATGTGTTTTCGGTCAGGATATGTCAGTGGGTCAGTTTCTGTGTGCTCAGTCAGGATGTGGTCTTTGAGTCAGTTTCTGTGTGCTCAGACGGGTTGTGATCAGTAGGTCAGCTTCTGCATGTTTGGTCAAAATTTAGTCAGTGGGTCAGTTTCTGTGTGTCCGGTCACTTTGTGTTCAGTGTGTCAGATTCTGTGTGCTCGGTCAGGATTTGTTCAGTGAGTCAGTTTCTGTGTGTTCAGCCAGTTTGTGGTCAGTGGTCTGTTTTGGTGTGTAGGGTCAGGTTTCGGTACGAAGGCCCGTTTCTGTGAGCTCGGTCAGTTTGGGGTCAGTGGGTCAGTTTCAGTGTTTTATCGTTCAGGTTGTGGTCAGTGGGTGTATTTCAGTGTTTGTTCAGTCAGGTTCTGGTGCATGGGTCAGTCTCTGTGTGTTCAGTCAGGATTTGGTCAGTGGGTCAGTTTCTGTGTGTTTGCTCTGTTTGCAGTCATAGGGTCAGTTTTCGTGTGTTCGGTCAGGATTTGGTCAGTGGGTCAGTTTCTGTGTGTTCGGAGAGGTTGTGCTCTCTGGGTTCGCTTATGTGTGTTCGTTCAGGTTTTGGTCAGTGGGTCAGTTTTTGTGTGATCAGTCAGGTTGTATTCAGTGGGTCAGTTTCTGTGTGTTCGGTCAGCTTGTGGTCAATGGTTCAGTTTATGTGTGTTCAGTCAGGTTGTGGACATTGGGTCAGTTTCTGCGTGCTTACACAGGTTCTGGTCAGTGGTTTATTTTCTTTGTGTTCAGTCAGGTTGTGGTCATTGGATCAGTTTCTGTGTGTTCTATCAGGTTGCGTTCAGTGGACCATTTTCTGTGTGTTCAGTTAGGTTGTGGTCAGTTTGTCAGTTTCTGTTTGTTCGGTCAGGTGTGGTCAATTGGTCATTTTCTGTGAGATCGATCAGGTTGTGGTCAGTGTGTCAGTTTCTGTGTTTTCAGCCAGGATTTGTTCAGTGTGTCAGTTTCGTTGTGCTCAGTCAGGTTGTGGTCAGTTGTTCAGTTTCTGTGTCTTCATTCTTGTTGTGGTCATTGTGTCAGTTTCTGTGTGTTTGATCAGGTTGTGGTCAGTGGGTCAGTTTCTGTGTGTTCGGTCAGGATTTGTTCAGTATGTCAGTTTCTGTGTGATCAGTCATGTTGTGGTCAGTGGGTCAGATGCTGTGTGTTCGGTCAGGATTTGTTCAGTATGTCAGTTTCTTTGTGATCAGTCATGTTGTGGTCAGTGGGTCAGAATTATTTTGTTTTCTTTATTCATTGATGGGATGTGGGCGCCGCTGGCTGGCTAGGCCTGCATTTAGTGCCCGTCCCTAATTGCCCTTGAGAGGATGCTGGTGAGACGCCTTCTTGAACCGCTGCAGTTCATATGGTGTAGGTACACCCACAATACTGTTAGGATGGGAGTTCCAGGTTTTTGGCCCAGCGACAGTGAAGGAACGGCGATACAGGTCCAAGTCAGGATGATGTGTGGCTTGGAGCGGCACTTGTATGTGGTGATGTTCCCATGCATCTGCTGCCCTTGTCCTTCTAAGTGGTAGAGGTCGCGGGTTTGGAAGGTGCTGTTGAAGGAGCTTTGGCGAGTTGCTGCAGTGCATCTTGTAGATGGTACACACTGCAGACACAGTGCGCCGGTGGTGGAGGGAGTGAATGTTGAATGTGCTGGATGGAGTGCCAATCAAGCGGGCTGCTTTATCCTGACTGGTGTCGAGCTTCTTGCATGTTGTTGGAGCTGCACTCATCCAGGCAAGTGGAGAGTATTCCATCACACTTCTGACTTGTGCCTTGTAGATGGTGGAAAGGCTCTGGGGAGTCAGGAGTGAGACACTCGCCGCAGAATTCCCAGCCTCTAGCCTCAGTATTTATATCGCTGGTCCAGTTCAGTTTCTGATCAATGGTAACCCCCAGGATGTTGATAGTGGGGGATTCAGCGATGGTAATGCCATTGAATGTCAAGGGGAGATGGTTAGAGTCTCGCTTTTTGAAGGTGGTCATTGCCTGGCACTTGTGTGGTGCGAATGTTACTTGCCACTTGTCAGCACAAGTCTGAATGTTGGCCAGGTCTTGCTGCATATGGACACGGACTGCATCAGTATCTGACGAGTCTCGAATGGTGCTGAACAGTGTGCAAACATCAGCGAACATCCCCACTTCTGACCTTATGATGGAGGGAAGTTCATTGATGAAACAGCTGAAGATGGTTGGGCCTAGGACACTGCCCTGAGGATCTCCTGCTGTGATGTCATGTGATTGAGATGAATGACCTCCAACAACGACAGCCAACTTCCTTTGTGCTAGGTATGATTCTGTGTGTTTGATAAGGATGTGTTCAATGTGTCAGTTTCTCTGCATTCTGTCAGGTTGTGGTCATTGTGTCGGTTTCTGTGTTCGATCATGATGTGGTCAATGGGTTAATTTCTGCGTGTTCTCTCAGGTTGTGTTCAATGGATCAGTTTCTGTGTGTTCTCTCAGTTTGTGTTCAGTGGTGCAATTTCTGTGTGCTCAGTAAGGTTGTGCTCAGTTAGTCAGTTTCAGTGAGTTCCGTTAGTTTGTGGTCAGTGTATCAGTTTCGCTGGGTACCGTCAGTGTGTGGTCAGTGGGAAAGTTTCTATTTGATCTGTCAAGTTGCTGTCATTGGGACAGTTTATATGAGTTCGATCAGGATTTGTTCAGTTGATCAGTTTCTTTGTGTTTTGCAGGTTGTGGTCAATGTTCACTTTCGGTGTGTTGGGTAAGGTTTTGGTAGGAAGGCCAGTTTCTGTGTGCTCGGTCAGGTTGTGGTCAGTGGGTCAGTCTCAGTGTTTGTTCCTTCAGGTTGTGGTCAGTGAGTCAGTTTCAGTGTTTGTTCGGTCAGACTGTGGTCAGTGGGTCAGTTTCTGATGTTCGGAGAGGTTGTTCTCAGAGGCTCCGTTTATGTGTGTTCGGTCAGGATTTGGTCAGTGGGCCAGCTTTTGTGTGCTCGGTCAGCTTGTGGTCGGTTGGTCAGTTAAAGTGTGTTCAGACAGGTTGTGGTCAGTGGGTCAGTTTCTGTTTGTTCGGTCATTTCTGGTCAATTGGTAAGTTTCTGTGTGCTGGGTCAGTTTGTGGTCAATGGATCAGCTTCTGTGTGTTCGATGAGGATTTGTTCTATGTGTCAGCTTCTCTGTGCTCGGTCAGATTGTGGTCAGTGGGTCAGTTTCTTTGTCTTCATCCATGTTGCGGTCATTATGACAATTTCTGTGTATTCGGTCAGGTTCTGTTCAGTTGGTCAAATTCTGTGTGTTCAGTCAGGGTTTTTTCATTGTGTCAATTTCTGTGTTATCAGTCATGTTTTTGTCAGTGGGTCAGTTTCTGTGTGTTTGATCACGATTTGGTCAGTGTGTCAGTTTCTCTGTGCTCGGTCAGGTTGTGGTCAGTGGGGCAGTTTCTGTGTCTTCATTCATGTTGTGGTCTTTGTGTCGGTTTCTGTGTGTTCGGTCAGGTTGTGATCAGTGGGTCGATTTCTGTGTGTACGGACAAGATTTTCTCAGTGTGTCAGTTTCTGTGTGATCAGCCATGTTGTAGTCAGTGGGTCAGATTCTGTGTGTTCGGTCAGGATGTGGTCAGTGGGACAGTTTATCTGAATTTGGTCAGGATGTGTTCAATGGGTCAGTTTCTCTGCATTCTGTCAGGTTGTGGTCAGTGGGTCGGATTCTGTGTGTTCATTCAGTTTGCGGTCACGTTGTCAGTTTCTGTGTGTTTGGTCAGGTTGTGGTCTGTGGGTCAGTTTCTGTGTGTTCAGCCAGGAGTTGGTCACTGTTTCAGTTTCTGTGTGATCGGTCAGTTTGTGGTCAGTGGGTCAGATTCTGCGTGTTAGGTGAGGATGTGGTCTGTGCGTCAGTTTCTTTGAGTTCGGCCACGTTGTGTTTATTGTGTCAGACTTTGTGTGCTCGCTCATGTTGTGGTCAGTGTGTCAGTTTCTGTATGATCAGTAAGGTTTTGGTCAGTGTGTCAGCTTCTGTGTGCTCGGTAATGTTGTGGTCAGTGTGTCAGTTTCAGTGTGATGAGTAAATTTTTGGTCAGTGGGTCACTTTCAGTGTGTTCGGCCAGGATTTGCTCAGTGGGTAAGGTTCTGGTTGTGTGGTCAGACTGTAGTCAGTGTGTCAGTTTCTGTTTGCTCAGACAGGTGGAGATTAGTTGCACTGTTTCTGTGTGTTTGGACAGGTGTTGGTCAGTGGATCAGTTTCTGTGTGTTCAGTCAGGTTGTGGAAAATGGGTCAGTTTCTGTGTGTATGGTCAGGATTTGGTCAGTTTGTCACTTGCTGTGTGTTTGGCCAGGTTGTGGTCAATGGGCCAATGTCTGTGTTTTCGGTCAGATTGTGGTCTGTGGGCCAGTTGCTGTGTGTTCGATCAGGTTTAGGCCAGTGTGTCAGTAACTTTGTCCTCAGTAAGTTTGTGCTCAGTGGGTCAGTTTCTGTGTTTTTGGTCAGAATGTGGTCAGTGGGTCAGTTTCTGTGTGTTCGTACCAATTGGTGGTCAGTGGGTCATTTACTGTGTGTTCTGTCAGATTGTGGTCAGTGGATCAGTTTCTGTGTGTTTGGTCAGGTTGTGGTCAGTTGGCCAGTTTCTGTGTGGGCGTTCAGGTTGTGGTCAGTGGGTACGTTTCTGTGTGATCGGCAAGGTTGTGGTCAGTCAGTCAGTTTCTCTGTGTTCAGATAGGTCAGTGTGTCAGTTTCCATGTGCTAGGTCAGGTTGTTGTCAGTGGGTCACTTTCTTTGTGTTTGTTCAGGTTGTGTCATTGTGTCAGTGTCTGTGTGTTTTGTCAGGTTGCGGACAGTGGGTCAGTTTCTGTGTGTTCAGTAAGGACCTGGTCATTGTCAGTTACTGTATGGTCGGTCAGGTTCTGGTGAGTGAGCCAGTTTATGTGTGTTCGGTCAGGTTGTTGTCAGTGGGTCAGTTTCTGTGTGTTTGGTCAGGTTGTGGTCAGTGGGTCCGTTTCTGTGTGCTCGGTCAGGTTTTGATTAGTGTGTCAGATTCTTTGGCCTAGAAATTCAGCCTGGACACTTTTGGGGCGCTAAAGTCGGGCGCTCGCTAAAGTTAGCGCCCGCCGGAAAGTGTAGGCCACATTGCCGAAATTCAGTAGAGTTGGCCCTAACTTTGGCCGAGCGCTGAAACTGGCGTTTAAATGCTGTGTTCCGGTGCTAAGCCGGCGATGCGGCCTAATAACGCCGAAGCCGGGCGCAGCGCAGGTGCGGTCACGTTTTGATTGACAGCAGACACCCTGATGCCGGCCAGCTCTTAAAGGGGGAAGGGTCAACTTTGACTGCTGCCACGCCCTGCATACTGGAGCCCTGCTGCTAGGCCTCAGCACTACTGGTGTGCCAAAATAGCGCCTGGAGCAATGGAGAGGGCCCGTGAGCGAGCGCAGCGCTTCTCAGAGCATGCTCTGAGTGTGCTCATTCATGCTGTGGAGAAGAGAAGAGAGATCCTGTGCCCGGACAGTGGCAGGACGGCTCCCAGGAGCCAGTACAGGAGAGCCTGGGGCAAAATCGCCCGCAGGGTGTCATCCACCTGTGATGTCCCCAGGAGTGCGGACCAATGCCGCAAGAAGTTCAACGACCTCACTCGGATGGTGAAGGTGAGTACCCTTTCCAGTGTCCCCCTCATCCTTGCATATGCACCTCACATTATGGGCAAAGGGACCTCAAAGGCCTAATGGGCAGCCCTCCTCCCGCAGCAATGGCACTTGCATGTTCATCAATAGCACTTTCTGCACTTAACACACTGGCCAAGCTATTCGACCATGGGAGGCAGTGCACCCAGCAACAGGGCACCACACTGGCCAATCTATTCCACCATGGGAGGCAGTGCACCCAGCAACAGGGCACCACACTGGCCAAGCTATTCCACCATGGAATGCAGTGCACCCAGCAACAGGGCAACACACTGGACAAGCTATTCCACCATGGCAGGCAGTGCACACAGCAACAGGGCACCACACTGGACAAGCTATTCCACCATGGGAGTCAGTGCACCCAGCTACAGGGCACCACACTGTACTTAGAGGCCGTCCTTTCTCTTGCAGGCCAAGCTGGCGAGCAATGTAAGGAGCCAGGCAGTCACTGGTGGAGGCCGTCCCGAGTACCAGGCGCTCACTGATCTGGAGGAGAGCATGGCACAACTCATGCGTGGCCGGGTGACTGGCCCTGTCGCAATCGGCGAGGCGGACCCTGTACTGGTACCCACTGGTAAGGACATGACCAGTTGCACCTCTCTCATTGCCCTCGCGCTTCAGACCTACATCCTTTCCCACTGACCGACAAATGCGCATAATGCACCACTCAGGCCTCCCTCGCTGATGGCCTGTCCTCACTCTAAAGCTACTCTTGTGCCTTCCTGCTTTCAGCTGGTGAGGAGGAGGTAGTCCCTGAAGCGCAGAGAGCCAGGCCCTTGGAGGAGGGGGACATCGAGGACCAGGAGGAAGGCGGCACATCGGGGGAACCCTCCTGCCCACCAGGGGATGGCAATGGAGGGGAGACGTCTGGCCTGCAGGAGAGCCAGGGGGAGGTGTTGCAGGGGAGGGCCGAAGCTGGTCCCAGTAGGGTGGACGCACGCGGGAAGGCTCCAGCAGCATGCCAGCCTTCTCCCCAGACAGGGGAGGTGTTGGAGGGAGGGCAGAACCTGGCCCAAGTGGGGTCGATGCACGCGGGAAGGGTTGGCCAGCTCGGCGGCCTTATCCCCGGAGGGAGAGTCTGCCCTCCAGTCCGGACATGGTCCTCGCCCAGGAGGTGCGCGTCCTCGATGAGATGTCGGTGGCATCTGAGCGGCGTCACCAAGAGTTCATGGGGGTGGTCGAACAGATGCCTCACGCCATTGAGTCCCTGGCTCAGAGTGTGGTGGCTTCCGGGGAATCACAGGCCAGGGGGTTCGAACAACTCACGGCAGTGCACGACAGGGTGTCCAGCAACTGGCCGCAGCGCACGACAGGGTGTGCAGCAACTCACGGCAGCGCAGGAAGCGGGTGTGCAGCAACTGGCGGCAGCGCAGGACGGGACTCGCGAGATGAGTTGTGCCGTCCACACACTGGCAGAGCTGATGCGGGCACATACCAGGGCAGTTCGGGCACTCACTTCTGCCACACTCGCTGTGGCACGGAGGCATCGCCATGGCACCCACCGCCCTGCTGCAGCACAGTGATCTGGCCTCCCCCACATTGCTGCGCTTGCTACACTGCCAGCCCGGCCGAGTGCCAGTGTCTCTGGCGAGCAGCGCACACCTGCCATCAGCAAGCTTGCCCCCAATGGTGCTGCCGACACTGCCTCTCCCCCAGCCAAGGTGCGACGAGCTGCTGCTAAGGCTGATGCTGCCCAGCCACCGCTGCAGCAGTCAGCAGCCGGCCCCTCCCGGGCCAGGCCTCGTCTAGGCCGACCCCCAAGGACATCTGCCGACACGCTTTGTGGCCCTCATGAGCCTTCCCCCAGCCTCGCCACACCCGCAGGGCCCAGGTTGAGGCGGAGCAACAGGTCGGCCAGGGGCCGGAGAAGCCTGTCTAAGGACCCACCCTCTCGGAACACCCATTGGAGTGTGGTGAGAGCGGTTTCTTTGATATTGGGGGGCTTGTGTTGTGGGGAGCATTATTTTGTTAAGGCCGAGGATCAAGGCATTTTTTCTTTTCAAGTGGGTGTCTCTGTTGTGGGGGGGGGCTTATTTTTGTAAGGCCGCTGTTGAAGGCCTTTTGGATGGGCAAGTTTTGTTAGTCCTCCCCAGGTTTTGGGAGTGACAGATGTTTTTGTCTGTTTTTTGGGGGTCTTGTCTGTTTTTCTGTTTCTTGTGGGAAGGGCCCTGAGTTTGTGAAATAAAGCTTTTGATTTATTCAGCATGTCCAGGTGTCATGTTTGAAGTGGATGTTGCGTAACCGGCTGAGGACTTGCGGAGCGGCTGCCTTCAGGTGCGTTCATTGCCAGAGGCCATTCCCTGACAGGGGGCCTAGAAGTGTCGATCAATAATTCCCCGGTGGACGGTCCTTGTCCCTTGTCGCTCCCTCCTGGGCTTGTCCTCCTCCTCCTCCTCCTCCTCCTCCTCCTGCTCGTCCTCCTGAGGTGATGGTCCAATGCCAGGTGGCAGTGCCTGAGTCCTGCGGATAGCCAGGTTGTGCAGCATGCAGCACACGATGACGAACTGGGAGACTCTATCCGGCGAATACTGAAGAGATCCTCCGGCATGATCCAGGCCGTGGAACCATTGCTTGAGGATGCCTATCGTTTGCTGGATGATGTTCCTTGTGGCTTGATGGCTTTCGTTGTATGCCTCCTCCGCTGGGGTCCTGGGCGCGCGGAGCGGGGTCATGAGCCATGTACACAAAGGGTAGCCCTTGTCCCCGATAAGCCATCCCCTTGGTGGAGGCTGTGCCTCGATCATGTCAGCCACAGTAGCCTGGCGCAGGATAAATGCATCGTGGCTGCTTCCTGGGAAGCGGGCATTGACAGCTAGGATGCGCTGCCTGTGGTCACACACCAGCTGTACATTTAGGGCATGGTAGCCCTTCCGGTTGCAGTAATCCTCGGCATTGTGGATAGGTGCCTGCATAGCCACATGCGTGCAGTCAATGGCGCCCTGCACCATGGGGAAGCCCGCGATCCTTCCAAATCCGATGGCACGCTGCTCCTGCATCTGTCGGGTCATGGGGAAGGAGATGAATTGGTGTCTCCTTGCGTAAAGTGCATCGGTGACCTGCCGGATGCAGCGATGCGCGGCGAGCTGGGAGATGTTCGCTATGTCCGCAGCAGCGGCTTGGAAGGAGCCGCTTGCATAAAAGTTCAGAGCCACCGTGACCTTCACTTCCACCGAGAGAGACGTCCTGTATATCAGCTGTGGACGCAGATCTGTGTGAAGCAGCTGGCAGATCTCTGCAACCACCTCCCTTCTGAAGCGCAGCCTCTTCACACAATGCGCCGCAGTCATGGTGAGATAGGACACCTGCTGCCGGTATTGCCTGAGTGGTTAAGGCCTACGTTGCCGACGCCTGATGGCCCCTCTGCTTCTAGGCATGGCTGGCCCTCTCTCACAGTGTCTGCGAGCCCTTCGCACATAATGCTGCAACTGAGGGTTGGCCCCCCATGCAGCCCCCATAATAAAGTGGAGAACAGATAAATCACAATGAATCAAATGTCAAAGCACTGGCCAGAAGCCAAAAATACCTCTCCTACGTTGTCCCAAATCTGTAACCTCTGTCCCTTGGTCTCTGTCCAGAAATCCAAAGCAGTAAAGTCATTGCAGCAAAATGGCTGGGCTTTATAGGTCAGTGTAAGTGCCCTTTAATTTGCGCTCCCCGAGGCCCACAGGGCCTCTTTTGCGTTCCACCTCACAGTTCTTAGCAGCGCCACGCCCACATTGGGCGGGCGCCACAGAATTTCCGTTTTGGGGCGCACAAACAGCGTTGCGCGACGATATGACATCATAAGCTGCGCACGCACCTGAGCGGGCGCAAACACTTTGCGCCGGCGCTAGATGTCAACTGAATTTGGGCGTCGGCGCAGATCAGTCTGCGTTCAGGCGCTAAGTGTCTAACGCCGGAAATATAGCCCTTTTATGGCGTTAGCGGCTGGCGCAACCCACTGAATTTCTAGGCCTTTGAGTTCATTCAGGATGTGTACATTGGGACAGTTTCTTTGTATTCAATCAATTTGCTGTCAGTGTACTAGTTGCTGTGTGTTCGGTCAGGGTATGGCCCATGGGTCAGTTTCTGTGTGTTCGGTCAGTTTGTGGTCAATGGGTCAGTTTCTTTCTGTTCGATCAGGATTTGGTCTGCGTGTCAGTTTCTGTGTGCTCGGTCAGGTTGTGGTCAATGGGTCAGTTTCTTTGTGTTCGATCAGGATTTGGTCTGTGTGTCAGTTTCTGTGTGTGCGATCAGGATGTGTCAATGGGTCAGTTTCTGTGGGTTCCATCAGTGTGTGTTCAGTGGGTCAGCTTCTGTGTGTTCTGTCCATATATGTGTGTTTGGCCACGTTGTGGTCAATGGGTCAATTTTGTTGTGTTCAGTCAGGTTGTGGTCAGTGGGTCAGTTTCTGTGTGTTCGGCCAGGGTATGGTCGTTGGGTCAGTTTCTGTGTGTTCGGTCTGGTTGTGGTCAATGTGTCATTCTGTGTGTTCAGTCAGTATTTGTTCAGTGTGCCAATTTATGTGTGTTCGGACAGGTTGTGTTCAATGGGTCAGTTTCTGTCTGTTCAGAGGGGATCTGGTCAGTGGGTCAGTTTATGTTTGTTTCTTCATACTGTTGTCAGTGGGCCAGTTTGTGTGTTCAGTCAGGATTTGGTCAGTGGTTCAGATTCTGTGTGTTCGTCAGGTTGTGTTCAGTGGGTCAGTTTCTTGTGTTTGGTCAGAATGTGATCAGCAGGCGAGTTTCTGTGTGTTCAGTCAGGTTGTGGTCGATGGGCCAGTTTCTCTGTGTTCAGTCAGGTTGTTGTTCAGTGGGTCAGTTTCTGAGTGTTCGCTAAAGATGTGGTCAGTGGGCCAGTTTCTGTGTGATCGGTCATGTTGTGGTCAGTGGGTCAGTTTCTGTGTGTTCGGTCAGGATTTGTTCTGTGTGTCAGTTTTTATGTGATCAGTCATGCTGTGGTCAGTGGGTCAGATTCTGTGTGTTCGGTCAGGATGTGGTCAATCGTTCAGTTTCTGTGCATCCTCTCAGGTTGTGGTCAGTGGGTCGGTTTCTGTGTGTTTGGTCAGGAGGTGGTCAGTGTGTCATTTGCTATGTTTTCGGTCAGGATATGTCAGTGCGTCAGCTTCTTTGTTTCCAGTCAGAATTTAATCAGTGGTGCAGTTTCTGTGCTCTCGGTCAGGTTTTGGTCAGTGGGTCAGTTATTGTGTGTTCAGTCAGGTTGCGGTCAGTGGGTCAGTTTCTGTGTGTTTGGTCAGGTTGTGGGCAGTGGGTCAGTTTCTGTGTTTTTAGTCAGGATATGTCAGTGGGTCAGTTTCTGTGTTTTCGGTCAGAATTTGGTCAGTGATGCAGTTTCTGTGCTCTCGGTCAGGTTGTGGTCAGTGGGTCCCTTTCTCTGTGTTCGGTCAGGATTTGGTCAGTGGTTCAGTTTATGTATGCTCGGTCAGATTATGGTCAGTGTGCCAGTTTCTGTGTGTTCATTCAGGTTGTGTTCAGTGTGTCAGTTTCTGTCTGTTCAGTCAGGTTGCGGCCAGTGGGACAGTTTCTGTTTGCTTGGACAGGAGGTGATCAGTGGGTAAGTTTCTGTGTGTTCATTCAGGTTGCCTTCAGAATGGTCAGGTTCTGTGTGGCCCATCAGGATGTGGTCAGTGCGTCAGTTTCTGTGTGTTCGGAAATTTAGTTGTCAGTGTGACATTTTCTGTGTTTTTGGTCAGTTTCTGGTCAGAGTGTCAGTTTCTGTTTGTTCATTCATGTTGTGGTCAGTGGGTCCGTTTCTGTGTGATCGGTCAGATTCTGTTCATTGTGTCAGTGTCTGTGTGCTATGTCCGGTTGTGGTCAGTGGGTCACTTTCTGTGTGTTTGTTCAGGTTGTGGTCATTGTGTCAGTGTCTGTGTGTTTTGTTAGTTTGCGGTCAATAGATCAGTTTCTGTGAGTTCGTTCAGGATGTGTTCAGGATGTGGTCTTGGTAAAGGGTTTTGACCCAAAACGTTGAATCTAATTTCTCTCCATGATTGTTGTCTGGCCTGCTGAGATTTTCCAGCGTTTTCTGTTGTTATTTCAGTTTCTGTGTGATCAGTCAGGACTTGGTCACTGTGTCAGTTTCTGTGTGGTCGGCCAGGTTGTTGTGGGTGAGCCAGTTTATGTGTGTTCTGTAAGTTTTTGGTCATTGGGTCAGGCTCTGTGTGTTTGGTCAGGTTGTGTTCAGTGGGTCTGTTTCTGTGCGCTCGGCCAGGTTTTGGTCAGTGGGTCAGACGCTGTGAGTTCGTTCAGGATGTGTTCAGTGGGTAAGTTTCAGTATGTTCAGTCATGTGGCCGTCATTGTGTCAGTCTTTGTGTTCTCGGTCATGTTGTGGTCAGTAAATCAGTTTCTGTCGATTCCGTCAGTTTGTGGCCAGTGGGACAGTTTCTGTGTGTTCAGGCAAGTTGTTTTCTGTCGTCCAGTTGCCGTGTGTTTGGTCAGGATTTGTTCACTTGGTCACTTTCTGTGTGTTTGGCCAGGTAGTGATCAATGCGTCAGTTTCGGTGTGCTCGGCCAGATTGTGCTCAGTGTGTCAGATTCTGTGTGTTCAGTCAGGTTGTGGTCAGTGGATCAGTTTCTGTGGGTTCTGTCACTGTGTGGTCAGTGGGTCAGTTTCTGTGTGTTCCATCAAGTTGTTGTCATTGGGTCAGTTTCTGTGTGTTCGGTCCGGATTTGTTCAGTTGGTCACTTTCTGTGTGTTTGGCCATGTTCTGGTCAATGGCTCAGTTTCAGTGTGTTCAGTCAGGTTCTCGTCAGTGTGTCAGTTTCAATTCTTGTTCGGAGAGGTTGTGGTCAGTGGGTCAGTTTCCGTGTGTTCATTCAGGATGTGTTATGTGGGCCAGTTTCTGTGTGTTCCGTCAGGATGGGGTCGGTTGGCCAGTTTCTGTGTGTTCGGTCAAGTTGTGGTCAGTGGGCCAATTTCGGTGTGTTTGGTCAGGATGTGGCCGGTGGGCCAGTTTCTGTGTGTTCCATCAGGTTGTGGTCAGTGGGTCAGTTTCTGTGTGTGCGACCGGGTTGTGGTCAGTGGGTCAGTTTCTGTGTGTGTGGTCAGTTTGGGTTCAGTGGGTCAGTTTGCGTGTGTTTTGTCAGGTTGTGTTCAGTGTGTCAGTTTCTGTGTGTTTTGCCAGGTTGTGGTCAGTCGTTCTGTTTCTGTGTGTTTGGACAGGTGCTCGTCTGTGGTTCAGTTTCTGTGTGTTCAGTCAGTTTGTTGCCAGTGGGTCAATTTTTGTTTGCTCGGTCAGGTTGTGGTAAATTAATCAGTTTCAGTGTGTTCAGTCAGTTTGTGGTCAGTGGATCAGTTTCTGTTGGTTCTGTCAGTGTGTGGTCAGCGTGACAGTTGCTGTTTGTTCGGTCAAGTTGTCAGTGGTTCAGTTTCTGTGTGTTCGGTCAGGATTTGTTCAGTTGGTTAGTTTGTGAGTGCTTGGCCAGGTTGTGGTCAATGGGTCAGTTTCGGTGTGTTGGTTCATGTTTTGTTAGGAAGGCCCTTTTCTGTGAGCTTGGTCAAGTGTGGTCAGTGGGACAGTTTAACTTTTTGTTCGTTCAGGTTGTGGTCAGTGGGTCAGTTTCAGTGTTTGTTCAGTCAGGTTGTTTACCATGGGTCAGTTTCTGTGTGTTCGGACAGGTCGTGCTCAGTGGGACATTATCAGTGCTTTCGGTCAGGTTATGTCAGTGTGTCAGCTTCTGTGTGGTCGGTCAGGTTATGTAACTGGGTCAGTTTATGTGTGCTCGGTCAGGTGGTGGTCTGTGGGACAGATTCTCTGTGCTCGGTCAGGTTATGTCAATGGATAATTTTCTGTGTGCTCGGTCATGTTATGTCAGTGGGTCAGTTTCTGTGTGCTCAGACAGGTTGTGGTCAGATGGTCAGTTTCTGTGTGTTCGGACGGGTTGTTTTCAGTGGGTCCGTTTCTGTCTGTTCAGTCAGGATTTGGTCAGTGCATTAGTTTCTGTGTGTTCAGTCAGGATTTGGTCAGTGTCTCACTTTCTGTGTGTTTGGTCAGGTTGTAGACAGTGGGTCAGTTTATATGTGTTTGGTCAGGATTTGTTCAGAAGGCCAATTTCTGTGTGTACGATCAGCTTGTGGTCAGTGGCTCAGTTTATGTGTGTTCTTTCAGGTTGTCTTCAGATGGTCATTTTCTGTGTTTTCAGTCTGGTTGTCGGCAGTGGTTCAGTTTATGTTTGATCGATCAGGTGGGTCAGTTGGTCAGTTTCTGTGTGATCATTCAGGTTGTGGTCAGTGTGTCAGTTTCTGTGCATTCAGCCAGGATTGTTCAGTGTGTCAGTTTCCCTGTGCTCGGTCAGGATGTGGTCAGTTGATAGTTTCTGTGTCGTTCATGTTGTGTTCATTGTGTCAGTTTCTGTGTGTTCGGTCAGGTTGTGGTAAGTGTGTCAGTTTCTGTGTTTTCGGTCAGGATTTGTTCAGTGTGTCATTTTGCGTGTGATCAGTCATGCTGTGGACAGTGGGTCAGATTCTGTGGCCTAGAAATTCAGTCTGGACACTTTTGTGGCGCTAAAGTCGAGCGTTCGCTAAAGTTAGCGCCCGCCGGAAAGTGTAGGCCACATCGCCGAAATTCAGTAGAGTTGGCCAAGAGTTTGGCCGAGCGCTGAAACTGGCGTTGCAATGCTCTCTTCAGGCGCTAAGCCGGCGATGCGGCCTGATAACGCCGAGGCCGGGCACAGCGCAGGTGCGGTCATGTTTTGATTGACAGCAGACACCCTGACGTCAGCCAGCTCTTAAAGGGGGAAGGGTCCACTTTGACTGCTGCCACGCCCTGCAAACTGGAGCCCTGCAGCTAGGCCTCAACACTGCTGGTGGGCCAAAATAGCGGCTGGAGCCATGGAGAGGGCCCGTGAATGAGCGCAGCGCTTCTCAGAGCATGCTCTGAGGGTGCTGATTAATGGTGTCGAAAACAAAAGAGAGATCTTGTGCCCGGACAGTGGCAAGAAGGCTCCCAGGAGCCAGTACAGGAAAGCCTGGAGGAAAATCGCCCGCAGGGTGTCATCCACCTGCGATGTCCCCAGGAGTGCGGACCAATGCCGCAAGAAGTACAACGACCTCACTCGGATGGTGAAGGTGAGTACCCTTTCCAGTGTCCTCCTCATCCTTGCATGTGCACCTCACATTATGGGCAAAGGGACCTCAAAGGACTAATGGGCAGCCCTCCTCCCGCAGCAATGGCACTGGCATGATCATCAATAGCACTTTCTGCACTTACCACACTGGCCAAGCTATTTGAACATGGGAGGCAGTGCACACAGCAACAGGGCACCACACCGGCCAAGCTATTCGACCATGGGAGGCAGTGCACACAGCAACAGGGCACCACACTGGCCAAGCTATTCGACCATGGGAGGCAGTGCACACAGCAACAAGGCACCACACTGTACTTACAGGCAGTCCTTTCTCTTGCAGGCCAAGCTGGCGTGGAATTTGAGGAGCCAGTCTGCCAGCGGGGGAGGCCATCCCCAGTACCAGCCACTCAGTGAGCTGGAGGAGAGCGTGGCTCGACTCATGCGTGCCCGGGTGACTGGCCCTGTTGCGATCGGAGATGCGGACCCTGTACTGGGACCCACTGATAAGGACATGACCGGTTGGACCTCTGTCGTTGCCCTTGCGCTTCAGATCTACATCCTTTCGCACTGACCGACAACTGCGCATAATGCCACCACTCAGGCCTCCCTCGCTGACGCCCTGTCCTCACTCTAAAGCTACTCTTGTGCCTTCCTGCTTTCAGCTGGTGAGGAGGAGGTGGTCCCTGAAGCTCAGAGTGCCAGGCCTTTGGAGGAGGAGGACGACGAGGACCAGGAGGAAGGAAGCACATCGGGGGAACCCTCATCCACGCCAGGGGATGGCAATGGAGGGGAGACGTCTGGCCTGCAGGAGAGCCAGGGGGAAGTGTTGCAAGGGAGGGCAGATCCTGGGCCCAGTGGGCTCGAGGCACGTGGGAAGGGTCCGGAAGCACGCCGGCCTTCTCCCCAGAGCGGGGAGGTGTTGCAGGGGAGGGCAGATCCTGGGTCCAGTGTGCTCGAGGCACGTGGGAAGGGTCGGCCAGCTCGGCGGCCTTCTCCCCAGAGGGAGAGTCCGCCCTCCAATCCGGAGACTGTCCTCGCCCAGGAGGTGCGCCTCCTCGATGAGATGTCGGCGGCGTCTGAGCGGCGCCACCAGGAGTTCATGGGGGTTGTGCAACAGATGACTCAGGCCATTGAGTCCCTGGCTCATAGTGTGGTCGCTTTCGGGGAATCACAGGCCAGGGGGGGTCGAACAACTCGCGGCAGCGCATGACAGGGGTGTCCAGCAACATGCGGCAGCCCAGGACGTGACTCGCGAGATGAGTGGTGCCGTCCAGACACTGGCAGAGCTGATGCGAGCACATCTAGAGAGCAAATAATAGAAATGACAACAGAGAAGGTCATAGACTTAGGTAGCAGTGGGGGAATTAAAAAACAGAATGTGTCAGGAAGGGACAGAAGGTATGAAGTAAAAAGTAAAGTACTAAAAAGGGAAAAAACAGGAACTAAGAGTTACAAAACATATTTGAAAGTTCTTTATCTGAATGCACGTAGCATTCGTAACAAAATGAATGAGTTAACGGCACAAATAATGACATATGGGTATGATCTTGTGGCCATTACAGAAACATGGCTGCAGGGTGACCATGACTGGGAATTAAACATACCAGGTTATTTAACAATCAGGAAGGACAGGCAGGAAGGGAGAGGAGGTGGGGTGGCTATGTTAATAAAGGAAGGAATCACTATAATACAGAGAAATGATATTGGGTCAAAGGAGCAGGATAGTGAAATAGTTTGGGTGGAGGTAAGGAATAATAAGGGGAAAAAAACACTAGTGGGTGTTGTCTATAGGCCTCCGAACAGTTGCAACTCTGTTGGACGGAGTATTAATCAGGAAATAGTTGAGGCTTGTAATAAGGGAACAGCTATAATTATGGGGGATTTTAATTATCATATTAACTGGACAAATCAAATTGGGCAGAGCAGCCTTGAGGAAGAGTTCATTGAGTGTATTAGGGATGGCTTTCTTGAGCAGTATGTAACTGAACCGAGCAGGGGGCAAGCAACCTTAGATTTGGTCCTGTGTAATGAGACAGGATTAATTAAAAATGTCCTAGTAAAGGATCCCCTTGGAATGAGTGACCATAACATGGTTGAGTTCCATATTCAATTAGAGGGTGAGAAGGTTGGATCTCAAACAAGCGTGCTGAGCTTGAATAAAGGAGACTATGAAGGTATGAGAGCGGAATTAATTAGAGTGGACTGGGAAAATAGATTAAAGGGTAAGACGGTACATGACCAGTGGTGTACATTTAAGGAGTTATTTTACAACTTCCAAAAAAAATATATTCCACTGAGGAAAAAAGGGTGTAAAAGAAAAGATAGCCATCCGTGGCTAAGCAAAGTAATTAAGGATAGTATCCGACTAAAAACAAGGGCATATAAGGTAGCCAAATCTAGTGGGAGGATGGAAGATTGGGAAGTCTTTAAAAGACAGCAAAAAATAACAAAAAGATTGATTAAGAAAGGGAAGATAGATTATGAAAGTAAATTAGCAAAAAATATAAAAACAGACAGTAAAAGTTTCTATAGTTATATAAAAAGAAAAAGGGTGGCTAAAGTAAATGTTGGTCCCTTAGAGGATGAGACCGGGAAATTAATGGTGGGAAACATGGAGATGGCAAAAACACTGAACAATTATTTTGTATCAGTCTTTACATTAGAGGACACTAAGAATATCCCAACACTGGACAAACAGGGGGCTCTAGGGGGGGAGGAACTAAATACGATTAAAATCACTAAGGAAGTGGTACTTGGTAAAATAATGGGACTCAAGGCGGATAAATCCCCTGGACCTGATGGCTTGCATCCCAGGGTCTTGAGGGAAGTAGCGGTAGGGATTGTGGATGCATTGGTAATAATTTTCCAAAACTCACTGGACTCAGCAAAGGTCCCGGCAGATTGGAAAACTGCTAATGTAACACCCTTATTTAAAAAGGGTAGTAGGCAGAAGGCTGGAAACTATAGACCTGTTAGCCTAACATCTGTGGTTGGTAAAATGTTAGAGTCCATTATTAAGGAGACAGTAACGGGACATTTGGATAAACATAATTTAATAGGGCAAACTCAGCATGGTTTCATGAAGGGGAAGTCATGTTTAACAAATTTGCTTGAGTTTTTTGAGGAAGTAACATACAGGGTGGATAAAGGGGAACCAGTGGACGTAGTGTATTTAGACTTCCAAAAGGCATTTGACAAGGTGCCACACAAAAGATTATTGCTCAAGATAAAAAATCACGGGATTGGGGGTAATATTCTGGCATGGGTGGAGGATTGGCTCTCTAACAGAAAGCAGAGAGTTGGGATAAATGGTTCGTTCTCAGATTGGCAACCAGTAACTAGTGGTGTTCCGCAGGGGTCAGTGCTGGGTCCCCAACTCTTTACAATCTATATTAACGATTTGGAGGAGGGGACCGAGTGTAACATATCAAAGTTTGCAGATGATACAAAGATGGGAGGGAAAGTAGTGAGTGAGGAGGACATAAAAAACCTGCAAAGGGACATAGACAGGCTAAGTAAGTGGGCAGAGATTTGGCAGATGGAATACAATACTGGAAAGTGTGAGGTTATGCACTTTGGCAGGAAAAATCATAGAGCAAGTTATTATCTTAATGGCAAGAAACTGGAAAGTACTGTAGTACAAAGGGATCTGGGGGTCCTGGTGCACGAAACTCAAAAAGTTAGTATGCAGGTGCAGCAAGTGATTAAGAAGGCCAATGGAATGTTGGCTTTTATTGCGAGGGGGTTGGAATATAAAAACAGGGAGGTATTGCTGCAGTTGTACAAGGTATTGGTGAGGCCGCACCTGGAATACTGCATACAGTTTTGGTGTCCATACTTAAGAAAAGACATACTTGCTCTCGAGTCAGTACAAAGAAGGTTCACTCGGTTAATCCCGGGGATGAGGGGGTGGTCATATGAGGAGAGGTTGAGTAGATTGGGACTCTACTCATTGGAGTTCAGAAGAATGAGAGGCGATCTTATTGAAACATATAAGATTGTGAAGGGGCTTGATCGGGTGGATGCGGTGAGGATGTTCCCAATGATGGGTGAAACTAGAACTAGGGGGCATAATCTTAAAATAAGGGGCTGCTCATTCAAAACTGAGATGAGGAGAAACTTCTTCACTCAGAGGGTGGTAGGTTTGTGGAATTTGCTGCCCCAGAAAGCTGTGGAAGCTACATCATTAAAAAAATTAAAACAGAAATAGATAGTTTCCTAGAAGTAAAGGGAATTAAGGGTTACGGGGAGCGGGCAGGAAATTGGACATGAGTCTAGGTTCGGAATGGTCATGGCCCTGTGGGTAGTGGAGTGGGCCCAGGGGCCGTGTAGCCTTGTTCTGCTCCTACTGTGTTCTAATTCTGTTAGATTTCAGGAGATGGTTTTATTCCTGTTCCTGGCTGGGGTGGAGATCGCCTTTACAGAAGGTAAGTACTGTAGAAAATATAGGGACAGAGTGATCTCCTGGAAGAATTTCGATCGCCTAGATGGGTCGGAGAGGAATTTCCCAGATTTTTTTCTCCCAAATTGGCCATTGGGTCTTTATCTGGTTTTTCGCCTCTCCCGGGAGATCACATGGGTTCGGGTGGATGCAGAGTGATAGAAGATTTGAGGTTAGGATCAGATCAGCCATGATCTTATTGAATGGTGGAGCAGGCTCGAGGGGCCGATTGGCCTACTCCTGCTCCTATTTCTTATGTTCTTATGTTCTTATGTTCTTATACCAGGGCAGTTCAGGCACTCACTTCTGCCACACTCGCTGTGGCGTGGAAGCATCACCAGGGCACCCGCCGCCCTGCTGCAGCACAGCGGTCTGGCCTCCACCAGATTGCTGTGCTTGCTGCACTGCCAGCCCGGCCGAGTGCCAGTGTCTCTGGCAAGCAGCGCGCGCCTGCCATCAGCCAGCTTGCCCCCATTGGTGCAGCCGACACTGCCACTCCCCCAGCCAAGGTGCGACGAGCTGCTGCTGAGACTGATGCTGGCCAGCCACAGCTGCAGCAGTCAGCAGCCGGCCCCTCCCGGGCCGGGCCTCGTCTAGGCCGACCCCAAAGGGCAACTGCCGACACGCATTGTGGCCCTCATGAGCCTTCCCCCAGCCTTGCTACACGCGCAGGGCCCAGGTTGAGGCGGAGCAGCAGGTCGGGCAGAGGCCAGAGAAGCCTGTCGAAGGACTCGCACTCTCGGCACACCCATTAGAATGTGGTGATAGCGGTTTTTTTTATATTTGGGGGCTTGTGTTCTGGGGGGGCATTATTTTGGTAAGGCCGAGGATCAAGGAATTTTTATTTTTAGGGGGGTGTTTATGTTGTGGATGGGGGGCCTTATTTTTGTAAGGCCGATGATGAAGGCCATTTGGATGGACAAGCTTTGTTAGTCCTCCCCAGGTTTTGGGAGTGACAGATGTTTTTGACTGTTTTATGGGGGTCTTGTCTGTTTTTCTGTTTCATGTGGGAAGGGCCCTGAGTTTGTGAAATAAAGCTTTTTATTTATTCAGCATGTCCATGTCTCAGGTTTCAAGTGGTTGTTGCGTTAACTGGCTGAGGGCTTGCGGTGCGGCCGCCTTCAGGTGCGTTCATTGCCACAGCCCATTCCCTGACAGGGGGCCTAGAAGTGTCGATCAATAAGCCGCCGGCGGACGGCCCTTGGACCTTGTGGCTCCCTCCTGGGCTGGTACTCCTCCTCCTCCTCCTCCTCCTCATGGTCCTCCTGCTCGTCCTCCTGAGGTGGTGGTACAATGTCAGGTGGCAGTGCCTGAGTCCTGCGGATAGCCAGGTTGTGCAGCATGCAGCACACGACGACGAACTGGGAGACTCTATCCAGTGAATACTGTAGAGATCCGCTGGAACGATCCAGGCAGCGGAACCATTGCTTGAGGACGCCTATCGTTTGCTTTATGATGTTCCTTGTGGCTTGATGGCTTTCGTTGTATGCCTCCTCCGCTGGGGTCCTGGGCACGCGGAGCGGGGTCATGAGCCATGTACACAAAGGGTAGCCCTTGTCCCCGATAAGCATTCCCCTTGGTGGAGGCTGTGCCTCGAACATGTCAGCCACAGTAGTCTGGCGCAGGATAAATGCATCATGGCTGCTTCCTGGGAAGCGGGCATTGACAGCTAGGATGCGCTGCCTGTGGTCACACACCAGCTGTACATTTAGGGCATGGTAGCCCTTCCGGTTGCAGTAATCCTCGGCATTGTGAATAGGTGCCCGCATAGCCACATGTGTGCAGTCAATGGCACCCTGCACCATGGGGAAGCCCGCGATCCTGCCAAATCCGACTGCACGCTGCTCCTGCCTCTGTCGGGTCATGGGGAAGGAGATGAATTGGTGTCTCCTCGCGTAAAGTGCATCGGTGACCTGCCGGATGCAGCGATGCGCGGCGAACTGGGAGATGTTCGCTATGTCCCCAGCAACGGCTTGGAAGGAGCCGCTTGCATAAAAGTTCAGAGCCACCATGACCTTCACTTCCACCGAGAGAGACGTCCTGCACATCAGCTGTGGACGCAGATCTCTGTGAAGCAGCTGGCAGATCTCTGCAACCACCTCCCTTCTGAAGCGCTGCCTCATAAAACAATGCGCCGCAGTCATGGTGAGATAGGACACCTGCTGCCGGTATTGCCTGAGTGGGTAAGGCCTACGTTGCCGACGCCTGATGGCCCCTCTGCATCTAGGCATGGCTGGCCCTCTCTCACAGCGTCTGCGAGCCCTTTGCAAATAATGCTTCAACTGAGGTTTGGACCCCCATACAGCCCCCATAATAAAGTTGAAAACAGTGAAATCAAAAGAATCAAATGTCAAAGCACTGGCCAGAAGCCAAAAATACCTCTCCTATGTTGTCCCAAATCAGGAATCTCTTACCCTTTGTCTCTGTCCAGAAATCCTAAGCAGTAAAGTCATTGCAGCAAAATGGCTGGGCTTTATAGGTCAGTGTAAGTGCCCTTTAATTAGCGCTCCCCGAGGCCCGCAGGGCCTCTGTTGCATTCCACTTCACAGTTCTTAGCAACGCCACGCCCACATTGGGCGGGCTCCACTGAATTTCCGGTTTGGGGTGCACAAACAGCGTTGCACGACGAAATGACTTCATAAGCTGCGCGTGCAGCTGAGCAGGTGCAAACTCTTTGCGCCGGCGCTAAATGTCAACTGAATTTGGGCGTTGGCGCAGATCGGTCTGTGCCCGGGCGCTAAGTGCCTAGTGCTGGAAATATACCCCTCTTATGGCATTACCGGCTGGCGCAACCAACTGAATTTTTGTGTTTGGTCAGGATGTGGTCAATCGTTCAGTTTCTCTGCATTCTGTCAGGTTGTGGTCAGTGGGTCTGTTTCTGTGTGCTCGGTCAGGTTTTAGTCAGAGGGTCAGATTCTGTGAGTTCGTTCAGGATGTGTTCAGTCGATCGGTTTCAGTGTGTTCAGTCATGTTGTGGTCATTGTATCAGTCTTTGTGTGCTCGGTAATGTTGTGGTCAGTGTGTCAGATTCTGTGTGTTCAGTCAGATTGTGGTCAGTAAATCAGTTTCTGTCGATTCCGTCAGTTTGTTGTCAGTGGGACAGTTTCTGTGTGTTCAGTCAAGTTGTTATCAGTCGTCCAGTTGCCCTGTGTTTGATCAGGATTTGTTCAGTTGGTCAATTCAGTATGTTTGGCCAGGTTGTGATGAATGGGTCAGTTTCGGTGTGCTCGGTCAGATTGTGGTCAATGTGTCAGTTTCTGTGTGTACAGTCAGGTTGTGGTCAGTGGGTCAGCTTCTGTGTGTTCCATCAAGTTGTTGTCATTGGTTCAGTTTCTGTGTGTTCGTTCCGGATTTGTTCCGTTGGTCACTTTCTGTGTGTTTGGCCAGGTTGTGGTCATTGGGTCAGTTGCATTTTTTGTCCTGTGCGGATGTGGTCAGTGGGTCAGTTACTGTGTGTTCGGTCAGGTTGTGGTCAATGGGTCAGTTTCTGTGTGTTCAGTCAGGTTATGGTCAGTGTATCAGTTTCAGTTTTTGTTCGGTGAGGTTGTGATCAGTGGGTCAGTTTCTGTGTGTTCGGTCAGGATTTGGTCAGTGGGTAAGTTTCTGTGCGCTCGGTCAGGTTGTGATCAGTGGGTCAATTTCTGTCTGTTCGGACAGGATCTGGTCAGTGGGTCAGTTTCTGTGTGTTAGGTCAGTTTGTGGTCAGTGGTCAGTTTGTGTGTGTTTGGTCATGTTGTGTTCAGTGCGTCAGTTTCTGTGTGTTCATCCAGTTGGTGGCCAGTTGGTCATTTTCTATATGTTCGGACAGGTGCAGGTCTGTGGGCCACTTTCTGCCTGTTCGGTCAGGCTGTTGACAGTGGGTCAATTTAAAGTTTTTCACTCAAGTTGTGGTCAGTGTGTCAGTTTCTGTGTGCTCAGTCAGGAGTTGGTCATTTTTCAGTTTCTGTGTGTTCGCTCAGGATGTGGTCAGTGGGTCAGTTTCTGTGTGTTCCTTCAGGTTGTGGTTATTGTGTCAGTTTCAGTTGGTTCGGTCAGGTTGTGGTCATTGAGTCAGTTTCTGTGTGATCGGTCAGGATTTGGTCAGTGGTTCAGTTTCTCTGTGTTCGGACAGGTTGTTTTCAATGGGTCAGTTTCTGTGCATTCGTTGCATCTGTATTCCTTGTGTCAGTTCCTGTGTGTTCACTCAGTTTGTGGTCAGTGCTTCAGTTTCTGTGTGTTCAGACAGGTTGTGGTCAGTTGGTCAGTTTCTCTGAATGCGTTCCATTTGTGGTCATTGCATCAGTTTCTGATTGTTCGGTCAGGTTATGTTCAGTGGGTCAGTTTGTGTGAGTTCATTCAGGATATGTTCAGTGAGTCAGTTTCTGTGTGTTTGGTCATGTTATGTTCATTGTGTCAGTCATTGCGTGCTCGGTCAGGTTGTGGTCAGTGTTTCTCTTTCTGTGTGTTCAGTCAGGATTTGTTCAGTGTGTCAGTTTCTGCGTGATCAGTAAGGATTTGGTCAGTGGATCAGTTTCTCTCGGTTCCATCAGTGTGTGGTCAGTGGGACAGTTTCTGTGTGTTCAGTAAAGTTGCTGTCAGTGGTTCAGTTTCTGTTTGTTCGGTCAGGATTTGTTCAGTGTGTCACTTTCTGTGTGTTTTTACCAGCTTGTGGTCAATGGGTCAGTTTCGGTGGGCTCGGTCAGATTGCGGTCAGTATTTTTTCGGTCAGGTTTTTGTCAATGGTCCAGTTTCATTGTGCTCGGGCAGGTTGTGTTCTGTGGGTCAGTTTCTGTGTGTTTCGTCAGGATTTGTTCCCTGGGTCAGTTTCTCTGTGCTCACTAAGGAAGTGGACAGCGGGTCAGTCTCTGTGTGTTCAGACAGGTGGTGGTCAAACGGTAAGTTTCTGTGTGTTCAGTCAGGTTGTGGTCAGTGGACCAGTTTCTGTGTGTTCCGTCAGTTTGTGGTCAGTTGTCAGTTTGTGTGTGTTGCATCAAGTTGTTGTCATTGGGTCAGTTTCTGTGTGTTCAGTCCGGATTTGTTCAGTTGATCACTTTCTGTGTATTTGGCCAGGTTTTGGTCAATGGGTCAGTTTCAGTTTTTGTTCAGTGAGGTTTAGGTCAGTGGGTCTGTTTCTGTGTGTTCGGTCAGTTTGTGTTCAATGGGTCAGTTTCTGTGTGTTTGGTCAGGTTTGGTCAGCATGTCAGTTTCCGTTTTTGTTCGGTGAGGTTGTGGTCAGTGGGTCAATTTTTGTTTGTTCGGCCAGTATTTGGTCAGTGTGTCAGTTTATGTGTGCTCGGTCAGGTTGCAATCAGTGTGTCAATTTCTGTCTCTTCGGACAGGATCTGGTCAGTGGGTCAGTTTCCGTTTGTTTCATCAGACTGTTGTCAGTGGGTCAGTTACTGTCTGTTCGGTCATGATTTGTTCAGTGGGTCAAATTATGTCTGTTCAGTCAGGTTGTGGTCGCTGGGTCATTTTCTGTGTGCTCGGTCAGGTTGTGGTAAGCGGGCCAGTTTCTGTGTTTTCGGTCAGTTTGTGGTCAGTTGTTCAGTTTCTATTTGTTTGGACAGGTGCTGGTCTGTAGGTCAGTTTCTGCATGTTCGATCAGTTTGTGGTCAATGGATCAGTTTCTGTGGTTTCTCTCAGTTTGTGGTCAGTGGATCAGTTTCTCTGCGTTCGGTCAAGTTGTTGTCAGTGTGTCAGATTCTGTGTGGTCAGATTGTGTTCAGTGTATCTCTTTCTGAGTGTTCGGTCAGGTTATGGTCAGAAGGTCAGTATCTGCGTGTTTGTTAATGTTTTTGTCAATGGGTCAGTTTCTGTGTGTTCTGTCAGGTTGTGGTCAGTGGATTCGTTTCTGTGTGTTTGGTCAGGTTGTGTACATTTGTTCACTTTCTGCGTGTTCGGTCAGGTTGTGGTCAGTGGGACAGTTTCTGTGTGCACTTTCAGGTTGTGATCAGTGGTTTAGTTTTGGTGTGTTCGATCAGTTGGTGGTAGTTTGGTCACTTTCAGTTTGTTCAGTCAGATTGTGGTCAATGGGTCAGTTTCTGTGTGTTTGGTCAGGATTTGTTCAGCGTGTTTGATTCTTTGTGATCGGTCAGGTTATGGTCACTGGTTCAGTTTCTCTGTGTTCGTACAGTTTGTGGTCAGCGGATCAGTTTACGTGTGTTTGTTCCATCTGTGGTCCTTGTGTCAGTTCCTGTGTGCTCGCTCAGTTTGTTGTGTTTGGGTCAGTTTCTGTGTGGTCAGTCAGGATTTGGTCAGTTTTTCAGTTTCTGTGTGATCGGTCAGGTTGTGGTCAGTGGTTCATTTTCTCTGAGTTCAGTCAGGATGTGTTCAGCGGGTAAGTTTCTGTGTTTGTGGTCAGCCTGTTGTCAGTGGGTCAGTGAATGTGTGCTAGGACAGGTGGTGGTCAGTGGGTCAGATTCTGTGTGTTCAATCAGTTTGTGGTCAGTCGATAAGTTTCTGTGGTTTCTGTCAGTGTGTGGTCAGTGGATCAGTTTCTCTGTGTTCAGTCAAGTTGTTGTCAGTGGGTCAGATTCTGTGTGGTCAGATTGTGGTCAGTGTATCAGTTCCTGAGTGTTCGGACAGGTTGTGGTCAGAAGGACAGTTTCTGCGTGTTTGGTTGTTTTTAGTCAATGGGTCAGTTTCTGTGTGTTCTGTCAGGTTGTGGTCAGTGGATTAGTTTGTGTTTGTTTGGCCAGGTTGTGGTCATTTGATCATTTTCTATGTGTTCAGTCAGATTGTGGTCAGTGGGTCAGTTTCTGTGTGTTCTGTCAGGTTGTGGTCAGTGGATTAATTTCTGTGGGATCAGTCAGTGTGTGGTCACTGGATCAGTTCTGTCTGTTTGGTCAAGTAGTTGTCAGAGGTTCAGTTTCTGTGTGTTGAGTCAGGATTTGTTCAGTTGTTCAGTTTCTGCGTGTTTGGCCAGATTCTGGTCAATTGGTCATTTCCTGTGTGTTCAGTCAGGTTGTGATAGGAAGGACAGTTTCTGTGTGCTCGGTCATGATATGGTCAATGGGTCAGTTTCAGTATTTTTTCGGTCAGGTTGTGGTCAATGTGTCAGTTTCTGTGTGTTCAGTCAGATTGTGGTCAGTGGGTCATTTCCTGTGTTTTCGGGCAGGTTATGGGCAGTGGGTCAGTCTCTCTGTGCTCAATCAGGTTGTGGTCAATGGGTTACTTCCTGTACTTCCTGTCTGGTTATGTCAGTTGGTGACATTTTCTGTTTTCGATCAGTTTGTGAGCAGTGGGTCAGTTTTATTGTGCTCCGTCTGGTTTTGGCCAGTGGGTCATTCCTGTGTGTTCAGTCAGGTTGCGGTCAGAAGGGCAATTTCTGTGTTCTTGTTCAGGTTATGGTCAGTCGGTCTGTTTCTGTGTTTGGTCAGGTTTTGGTCAATGGGTCAGTTTCTTTGTGTTCGGTCAGGTTGTGGTCAGTCTGTCAGTTTCAGTTTTTGTTCGGTGAGGTTGTGGTCAGTTGGTCAGTTTCTGTGTGTTCGGTCAGGATTTGGTCAGTGTGTCAGTTTCTGTTTGTTTCATCAGGCTGTTGACAGTTGATCAGTTTCTGTGCGTTCGGTCAGGATTTGGTCAGTGGGTCAGTTCCTGTGTGTTCGGTAAGGTTGTGGTCAGTGTGTCAGTTTCTGTGTACTTGGTCAGGTTGTGGTAAGTGAGCCAGTTTCTTTGTGTTCTGTCAGGTTCTGTCAGTGGGTCAGTTTCTGTGTGTTCGGTGAGTTTGTGGTCAGTAGGTCAGTTTGTGTGTGTTCAGTCAGGTTGTGTTCCGTGCGTCAGTTTCTGTGTGTTCAGCGAGATTGTGGTCAGTGGGTGAGTTTCTATGTGTTTGGACAGGATCTGGTCAGTGGGTCAGTTACTGCTTGTTTCATCAGACTGTTGACAGTGGGTCAGTTTCTGTGCATTCGGTCAGGATTTGGTCCGTGGGCCAGTTTCTGTGCGTTCGGTCAGGTTGTGGCCAGTGTGTTAGTTTCTGTGTGCATGGTCAGGTTGTGGTAAGTGAGCCAGTTTCTTTGTGTTCTGTCAGGTTCTGTCAGTGGGTCAGTTTCTGTGTGTTCGGTCAGTTTGTGGTCAGTGTGTCAGTTTGTGTGTGTTCAGTCAGGTTGTGTTCAGTGCGTCAGATTCTGTGTGTTCAGCGAGGTTTGGGTCAGTGGGTCAGTTTCTATGTGTTTGGACAGGATCTGGTCAGTGGGTCAATTACTGTTTGTTTCACCTGTGGGTCTGTTTCTGCGTATTCGGTCAGTTTGTCGCCAGTTGGTCCACTTCAGTGTGTTCATTTAGGTTGTGGTCAGTGTGTCAGTTTCTGTGTGCTCAGTCAGGAGTTGGTCATTGTGTCAGTTTCTGTGTGTTCGGTCAGGTTGTGGTCAGTTGGTCAGTTTCTCGGTGTTCATTCAGGTTGTGGTTATTGTGTCAGTTTCGGTGTGTCCGGTCAGGTTGTGGTCATTGGGTCAGTTTCTGTGTGATCGGTCATGATTTGGTCAGTGTGTGAGCTTCTGTGTGATCAGTCAGGTTATGGTCAGTGGTTCAGTTTCTCTGTGTTCGGACAGGTTGTGGTCAGTGGGTCAGTTTCTGTGTTCGTTCCATCTGTGGTTCTTGTGTCATTTTCTGCGTGTTCGCTCAGTTTGTTGTCAATGGGTCAGTTTTTGTGTGGTCAGTCAGGATTTGGTCTGTGTTTCAGTTTCTGTGTGTTCGGTGAGGTTGTGTTCAGTGGTTCATTTTCTCTGATTTCAGTCAGGATGTTTTCAGTGGGTAAGTTTCTGTGTTTGTGGTCATACTGTTGTCAGTGGGCCAATTACTGTGCACTCGGACAGGTGGTGGTTAGTGGGTGAGTTTCTGTGTGTTAGGACAGGTGGTGATCAGTTTGTCAGTTTCTGTGTGTTCAATCAGTTTGTGGTCAGTGGGTCAGTTTCTGTGTGTTCTGTCAGGTTATGGTCAGTAGATTAGTTTATGTGTTTTTGTTCAGGTTGTGGTCATTTGGTCACTTTCTGTGTGTTCGGTCAGGTTGTGGCCAGTTGGTCAGTTCTGTATGCACCGCCAGGTTGTGGTCAGTGGTTCACTTTTGGTGTGTTCGGTCAGGTTGTGGTCATTTGGTCACTTTCAGTGTGTTCGTTCAGATTGTGTCGAATGGGTCAGTTTCTGTGAGTTCGGGGAAGTTGTGGTCAGTGGGTCAGTACCTTTGTGTTTGGTATGGTCAGTTGACCAGTTTCTCTGTGTTCAGTCAGTTTGTCGTCAGTGGATCAGTTTCTATGGGTTCTGCCTGTGTGTGGTCAGTGGGTCAGTTTCTGTCTGTTTGATCGAATTGTTGTCAGAAGTTCATTTTCTTTGAGTTCTGTCAGGATTTGTTCAGTTGGTCAGTTTCTGAAAGTTTGGCCAGGTTGTGGTCATTGGGTCAGATTCTGTATGTTCAATCAGGTTGTGGTCAGTGGGTTAGTTTTTGTGTGTTCGGTCATGGTGTTGTCAGTGTGTCAGTTGCTGTGTGTTCAGTCAGGTTGTGGTTAATGTATAAGGTTCTGTGTGTTCAGTCAGGTTGTGGTTAATGTATAAGGTTCTGTGTGTTCTGTCAGTGGGCCAGTTTCTGTTTGTTTCATCACACTGTTGTTAGTGGATCAGTTTCTGTGTGTTCGGTCAGGAATTGGTCAGAGGTTCAGTTTTTGTGTGTTCGGTCAGGTTGTGGTCAGTCGGTCAGTTTCTGTGTGCACCATCAGTTTGTGGTCAGTGGTTCAGCTTTGGTGTGGTCGGTCAGGTTGCGGTCATTTGGTCACTTTCAGTGTGTTCCGTCAGATTGTGGTCAATCGGCCAGTTCCTTTGTGATTGGACAAGATGTGGTCAGTGTGTCAGTTTCTGTGTGTTTGTCAATATATGGTCAGTGGTTCAGTTTTTGTGTGTTCAGTCAGTTTGTGGTCAGTGGGTCAGTTTCTGTCTGTTCGGTCAAGTTGTTGTCAGAGGTTCAGTTTCGGTGTGTTCTGTCAGGATTTGTTCAGTTGGTCAGTTTCTGTGTGTTTGGTCAGGTTGTGGTCAATGGGTCGGTTTCTGTGTGTTCGGTCAGGTTGCAGTAGGAAGGTCAGTTTCTGTGTGTTCAGTCAGGTTGTGGTCTGTTTGCCAGTTTCAGTTTTTGTTCGGTGAGGTTGTGGTCAGTGGGTCAGTTTCTGTGTGTTTCGTCAGGATTTGGTCAGTGGGTCAGTTTCTGATTGTTCGATCAGGTTCTGGTCAGTGGGTCAGTTTCTGTGTGCTTGGTCAGGTTCTGGTAAGTAGTCCAGTTTCTGTGTGTTCCATCAGGTTGAGGTCAGTGGGCCAGTTTCTGTGTGTTTGGCCAGTTTGTGGTCAGTGGATCAGTTTGTGTGTGTTCGGTCAGGTTGTGTTCAGTGCATCAGTTTCTGTTTCTTCAGCCAGGTTGTGGGCAGTGGATCAGGTTCTATGTATTTGTACAGGTGCTGGTCTGTGGGTCAGTTTCTGCATGTTCGGTCAGTTTGTCGCCAGTGGGTCAACGTCTGTGTGTTCATTCAGGTTGTGGTCAGTGTGTCAGTTTCTGTGTGCTCAGTCAGGATTTAGGCATTGTATAAGTTTCTGTGTGTTCGGTCAGGTTGTGGTCAATGGGTCAGTTTCTGTGTGTTCATTCAGGTTGTGATTATTGTGTCAGTTTCTGTGTGTTCGGTCAGGTTGTGGTTATTGGGTCAGTTTCTGTGTGATCGGTCAGGACTTATTCAGTGTGTGAGTTTCTGTGTGATCGGTCAGGTTATGGTCAGTGGTTCAGTTTCTCTGTGTTCAGACAGGTTGTGGTCAGTGGGTCAGTTTCTGTGAGTTCGTTCCATCTGTGGTCCTTGTGTCAGTTACTGTGTGTTTGCTTAGTTTGTTGTCAATGGGTCAGCTTCTGTGTGGTCAGTTAGGATTTGGTCAGTGTTTCAGTTTCTGTGTCATCGGTCAGGTTGTGGTCAGTGGTTCATTTTCTCTGAGTTCAGTCAGGATGTATTCAGTGGGTAAGTTTCTGTGTTTGTGGTCAGACTGTTGTCAGTGGGTCAGTTAATGTGTGTTCGGACAGGTGGTGGTCAGTGGGTCAGTTTCTGTGTGTTAGGACAGGTGGTGATCAGTGGGCCAGTTTCTGTGTGTTCAATCAGTTTGTGGTCTGTAGATCAGTTTATGTGGTTTCCATCAGTGTGTGGTCAGTGGGTCAGTTTCTCTGTGTTTGTTCAAGTTGTTGTGAGTGGGTCAGATTCTGTGCTGTCAGATTGTGGTCAGTGTATCAGGTTCTGAGCCTACGGTCAGGTTATGCTCAGAAGGTCAGTTTCTGCGTGTTTGGCTGTGTTTTAGTCAATGGGTCAGTTTCTGTGTGTTCTGTCATGTTGTGGTCAGTGGATTAGTTTCTGTGTGTTTGGTCAGGTTGTGGTCATTTGGTCACTTTCTGTGTGTTCGGTCAATGTATGGTCATTGGGTCAATTTCTGTGTGTTCTTTCAGGTTGTGGTCAGTGGATTAGTTTCTGTGTCTTTGGTAAGGTTGTGGTCAAAAAGGTCACTTTCTGTGTGTTGGGTCAGGTTGTGGTCAGTCGGTCAGTTTCTGTATGCACCATCAGGTTGTGATCAGTGGTTCAGTTTTGGTGTGTTCGTTCAGGTTGTGGTCATTTGGTCACTTTCAGTGTTTTCGCTCAGATTGTGGCCAATGGGTCAGTTTCTGTGTGTTCGGACATGTTGTGGTCAGTGGGTCAGTTCCTGTGTGTTTGGTCAAGATATGGTCTGTTGATCAGTTTCTGTGTGTTCAGTCAGCTTGTGGTCAGTGGATCAGTTTCTATGGGTTCTGTCAGTGTGTGCTCAGCGGGTCAGTTTCTTTCTGTTTGGTCAAGTTGTTGTCAGAGGTTCAGTTTCTTTGAGCTCTGTCAGGATTTGTTCAGTGGGTCAGTTTCTGTGTGTTCGGTCAGGTTGTGGTCAGTGGGTCAGTTTCAGTGTGCTCAGTCAGGTTCAAGTAAGTGGGCCACTTTCTGTGTGTTCTGTCAGGTTGCGGTCAGTGGATCAGTTTCAGTTTTTGTTCGGTGAGTTTGTGGTCAGTGGGTCAGTTTGTGTTTGTTCAGCCAGGTTGTGTTCAGTGCATCAGTTTCTGTGTCTTCAGCCAGTTTGTGGTTAGTGGGTCAGTTTCTATGCGTTTATTCAGGTGCTGGTATGTGGGTCAGTTTCTGCATGTTCGGTCAGTTTGTCCCCAGTGGCTCAACTTCTCTGTGTTCATTCAGGTTGTGGTCAGTGTGTCAGTTTCTCTGTGCTCAGTCAGGAGTTGGTCATTGTGTCAGTTACTGTGATTTCAGAAAGGATCTGGTCTGTGGGTCAGTTTCCGTATGTTCAATCAGGTTGCGTTCAGTGGGGCAATTCCTGTGTTCTCGGTCAGGTTATGGTCAGTCGGTCAGTTTCTGTATTCGGTCAGGTTGTGGTCAGTCGGTCAGTTTCTGTGTGTTCGGTCAGGACATGGTCAGAATGTCAGTTTCTGCGTGTTTGTTCAGGTTGCCGTCACAGGCTCAGTCTGATTGAATTCGACCAGTATATGTTCAGTGGGCCAGTATCTGTCTGTTCGGTCAGTTGTAGTCAGTGGGTCAGTTTCTGTGTGTTCAGTCAAGTTGTGGTCCGTGGGTAAGTTTATGTGTGTTCGGTCAGGATTTGGTCAGTGTGTCAATTTCTACGTGACCTTTATGATTTTGGTCAGTGGGTAAGTTTCTGTGTTTTTGGTGAGGTTGTGTTCAGTGTGTCAGTCTCTGTGGATTTGCTCAGGTTGTGGTCAGTGTGTCCGTTACTGTTTGTCCAGTCAGAATATGGTCAGATGGTCAGTTTCTGGGTAGTTGGTCAGGTTGTGATCAGTGGTTCCAATTGGTTGACTTTGGTCACTATTTGGTCAGTGGACCAATTTCTGTTTGCTCGATAAGTTTTGGTCAGTTTCTATGTGACCTGTCAGGTTGTGGTCAGTAGGTCAGTTTCCATTTGTTCGGTCAGGTTGTGGTCAGTGGGTCTGTTTCTGTGTGTTTGGTCAGGTTGTGTTCAGTGCGTCAATTTTTGTTTGTTCAGCCAGGTTTTGTTCAGTGGGTCTTTTTCTATTTGTTTTGACAGGTGCTGGTCCATGGGTCAGTTACTGTGTGCTCGGTCAGGTTTTGTTCAGTGGGTCAGATTCTGTGAGTTCATTCTGGATATGTTCAGTGGGTCAGTTTCTGTGTGTTCAGTCAGGTTGTGGTCAATGGGTCAGTTTCTGTTTGCTCGGGCATTTTGTGTTCTGTGGGTCAGTTTCTGTTTGCTCGGGCATTTTGTGTTCTGTGGGTCAGTTTCTGTGTGTTTGGTCAGGATTTGGTCCGTGGGTCAGTTTCTGTGTGCTCAGTAAGGATGTGGACCGTGGGTCAATTTCTGTGTGCTCGTACAGGTGGTGGTCATTGTATCAGTTGCTGTGTGTTCGTGCAGGAGGTGATCATTGGTCCAGTTGCTGTCTGTTCCATCAGGTTGTGGTCAGTGGATCAGTTTCTGTGGGTTCCGTCAGTGTGTGGTTAGTGGGTCAGTTTCTGTGTGTTCGTTCAAGTTATTGTCATTGGATCAGTTTCTGTGTGTTCGGTCTGTATTTGTTCAGTTGGCCACTTTCTGTGTGTTTGGCCAGGTTGTGGTCAGTGGGTCAGTTTTGTTGTGTTCAGTCAGGGTGTGGTCAGCGGGTCAGTTTAGTTGTGTTCGGTCAGGTTGTGGTCAGTGGGTCAGTTTCCGTGTGTTTGGTCAAGTTGTAGTCAGTGAGTCAGTTTATGTTTTTTCTGTGAGGATTTGGTCAGTGTGTCAGTTTCTGTGTGTTTGTTCAGGTTGTGGTCAGTGTGTCAGTTTCTGTCTGATCGGTCAGTTGTGGTCAGTGGGTCGGTTTCTGTGTGTTTGGTCAGGATGTGGTCAGTGGATTAGATTCTGTGTTCTAGGTCAGGTTGTTGTCAGTGAGTCCCTTTCTGTGTGATTGTTCAAGTTGTGGTCATTGTTTCAGTGTCTGTGTGTTTTGTCAGGGTGTGGTCAGTGGTTCATTTTCTGTGTGTTCAGTCAGGACTTGATTACTGCTTCAGTTTTTCTGTGTTCAGTCAGGCTGAGTTCAGTGTGACAGTTTCTGTGTTTGGTCAGGTTGTTGGCAGTGTGTCAGTTTCTGTGTGTTTGGTCAGATTGTGGTCAGTTGGTCAGTTTCTGTTTTTTCGGTCAGGTTGTTGTTAGTGGGTCAGTTCCTGTGTGTTTGGTCAGGTTGTTGCCTGTGGGTCAGGTTCAGCGTGTCCAGTCAGGTTGTGGTAAGTGGGTAAGTTTGTGTGTGTTTGGTGAGGTTGTGGACAGTGTGTCAGTTACTTTGTGATCGGTCAGGTTTTGGTCAGTGGGTCAGATTCCGTGAGTTCATTCAGGATGTGTTCAGTGGGTCAATTTCTGTGTGTTCAGTCAGGTTGTGGTCAGTGGTACTGTTCCTGTGAGTTCAGTCAAGTTTTTGTCAGTGTTCCAGTTTCTGTGTGTTCGGTCAGAATTTGTTCAGGTTGTCACTTTCTGTGTTTTTGACCAGGTTGTGGTCAATGCGTAAGTTTCGGTGTTCTCGGTAACATTGTGGTCAGTTTGTCAATTTCAGTGTTTGTTTGGACAGGTTGTGGTCAATGGGTCAGTTTCTTTTTGCTCGGGCATTTTGTGTTCTGTGAGTCAGTTTCTGTGTGTTTGGTCAGGATTTGGTCCGTGGGTCAGTTTCTGTGTGCTCAGTAAGGATGTGGACCGTGGGTCAATTTCTGTGTGCTCGTACAGGTGGTGGTCATTGTATCAGTTTCTGTGTGTTCATGCAGGAGGTGATCATTAGGTCAGTTGCTGTCTGTTCAGTCAGGTTGTGGTCAGTGGATCAGTTTCTGTGGGTTCTGTCAATGAGTTATTGTCATTGGGTCAGTTTCTGTGTGTTCGGTCCGTATTTGTTCAGTTATCCACTTTCTGTGTGTTTGGCCAGGTTGTGGTCAATGGGTCAGTTTCTATGTGTTCTGTCAGTTTGTGGTCAGTGGGTCAGTTTGCATTTGTTCGGTCAGGTTGTGTTCAGTGTGTCAGATTCTGTGTGTTCAGCCAGGTTGTGTTCAGTGGGTCACTTTCTGCGTGTTCCATCCGGTTGTGTTCAGTGGGCCAGTTACCTTGTGTTCGTTCAGTTTGTGGTCAGTGGGTCAGTTTGTGTGTGTTCAGTCAGGTTGTCTTCAGTGTGTCAGTTTCTGAGTGTTCAGCCAGGTTGTGACCAATGGGTCATGTTCTGTGTCTTTGGAAGGGTGGTTGTCTGAGGTTCAATTTTTGTGTGTTTGTTCAGGTTGTGGTCAGTGGGACAGTTTCTGTGTGTTCGGTCCATATTTCTTCAGTTGTCCACTTTCTGTGTGTTTGGCCAGGTTGTGGACAATGGGTCAGTTTTGTTGTGTTCGGTCAGGTTGTGGTCAGTGGTTCAGTTTCTGTGTGTTCTGACAGAATCTGGTCTGTGTGTCAGTTTCTGTGTCTTCGGTCAGGTTCTGGTCAATGGGTCAGTTTCTGTGTGTTCGTTCAGGTTGTGGTCAGTTTGTCAGTTTCTATGTGCTCGGTCAGGTTGTGATCAATGGGTCAGTTTCTGTCCGTTCTGACAGGATCTGCTCAGTGGTTCAATTTCTGTTTCTTTCGTCATACTGTTGTCAGTGGTTCAGTTTCTGTGTGTTCGGTCAGGTTGTGGTCAGTGGGTCAGTTTCTGTGTGTTCCATCAGGTTGTGGTCAGTGGGTCAGTTTCTGTGTGTTCTGTCAGTTTGTGTTCAGTGGGTCAGTTTGCATTTGTTCGGTCAGGTTGTGTTCAGTGTGTCAGATTCTGTGTGTTCAGCCAGTTTGTATTCAATGGGTCACTTTCTGCGTGTTCCACCTGGTTGTGTTCAGTGGGCCAGTTTCTGTGTGTTCGTTCAGTTTGTGGTCAGTGGGTCAGTTTGTTTGTGTTCAGTCAGGTTGTCTTTAGTGTGTCAGTTTCTGAGTGTTCAGCCAGGTTGTGACCAGTGTCTCAGGTTCTGTGTCTTTGGACAGGTGGCTGTCTGAGGTTCAATTTTTGTATGTTCGTTCAGGTTGTGGTCATTGTGTCAGTTTCTGTGTGTTCGGTCAGTATGTGGTCAGTGGGTCAGTTTGTGTGTGGTCGGCCAGGATTTGGTCAGTGTGTCAGTTTCTGTGTGGTGAGTCAGTTTGTGAACAGTGGTTCAGTTTCTGTGTGTTCAGGCAGGTTGTGTTCATTGGGTCAGTTTCTGTGAATTCATTCCATTTGTGGTCATTGTGTCAGTTTCTGGTGTTCGGTTAGGTTCTGGACAATGGCTCAGTTTCTGTGAGTTCGTTCATGTTTGGTCATTGTGTCAGACTTTGTGTGCTCGGTCAGGTTGTGGTCAGTGTGTCAGTTTCTGTGTGTTCAGTCAGGATTTGTTCATTGTGTCAGTTTCTGTGTGATCAGCAAGGTTTTGTTCAGTGGATCAGTTTCTGTCGGTTCGATCAGTGTTTGGACAGTGGGAAGGTTTCTGTGTGTTCGGACAAGTTGTTGTCATTTGTTCAGTTGCTCTGTGTTCGGTCAGGATTTGTTCAATGTGTCACTTTCTGTGTGTTTCATCAGATTGTTGTCAGTGGGTCAGTTTCTGTGTGTTCGTTCAGGATTTGGTCAGTGTGTCAGATTGTGTGTGTTCTGGCAGGTTGTGGTCAGTGAGTCAGTTTTTGTGTGCTCAGTCTGGCTGTGGAACATGGGCCAGTTTCTGTGTGTTCCTTCAGGTTGTGGTCAGTGGGTCAGTTTATGTGTGTTCGGTAAGTTTGTGGTCATTGGTCAGTTTGTGTGTGTTTGGTCAGGTTGTGTTCAGTGAGTCAGTTTCTGTGTCTTCAGCCAAGTTGTGGTCAGTGGGTCAGTTTCTGTGTGGTCGGTCAGGTTGTCGCCAGTGGGTCTATTTATGTGTGTTCATTCAGGTGTGATCAGTGTATCAGTTTCTGTGTGCTCAGTCAGGAGTTGTTCATTGTGACAGTTTCTGTGTGTTCGGTCAGGTTGTGGTCAGTGGGTCAGTTTCTTCGTGTTCGGTCAGTTTGTGTTCATTGTGTCAGTTTCAGTTTTTGTTCGGTGAGGTTCTGGTCAGTGGATCAGTTTCCATGTGTTCAGTCAGGATTTGCTCAGTGTGTCAGTTTCTGTGTGCTCGGTCAGGTTCAGATCAGTGGGTCAATTTCTGTCTTTTCGGAAAGGATCTGGTAAGTGGGTCAGCTTCTGTGTGTTTCTACAGGTGCTGATCTGCGGCTCAGTTTCTACATGTTAGGTCAGGTTGTCGCCAATGGGTCAATTTTTGTTTGCTCGGTCAGTTCGTGCTCAATTCGTCAGTTTCAGTGGGTTCAGACATTTTATGGTCAGTGGATCATTTTCTGTGGGATCCGGCAGCGTGTGGTCAGTGGGTCAGTTTCTGTTTGTTCGGTCAAGTTGTTGTCAGCGGTTCAGTTTCTGTGTGTTCAGTCAGGATTTGTTCCATTGGTCAGTTTCTGTGTGTTTGGCCAGGTGGTGGTCAATGGGTCAGTTTCAGTGTGTGAGGTCAGGTTTTGGTAGGAAGTCCCTTTTCTGTGAGCTCGGTCAGGTTGTGGTCAGTGGGTATGTTCCAGTTATTGTTCTTTCAGGTTGTGGACAGTGGGTCAGTTTCAGAATATTTTCAGTCAGGTTTTGGTCCATGGGTCAGTTTCTGTGTTTTCGGTCAGATTGTGCTCATTGGGACATTAACAATGCATTTGGTAAGGTTGTGGTCAGTGGGTCATTTCCTGTGTGATCGGTCAGTTTGTGTTCAGTGGGTCAGCTTCTGAATGCTTGGTCAGGTTGTGGTCTGTGGGTCAGTTTCTGTGTGCTTGGAAAGGTTGTTGTCAGTGGTTAAGTTTCTGTGTGTTCGGTCAGGATCTTTTCACTGGGTCCATTTCTGAGAGTTCGGTCAAGTTGTAGACAGTAGGGCAGTTGCTCTCTGTTCGGTCAGGATTTGGTCAGTTTGTCAGTTTCTGTGTGTTCGTTCAGGATGTGGTCAGTGGGTTAGTTTCTGTGTGTTAGTTCAGGTTGTTGTCAGTGGGTCACTTTCTGGATGATTGTTCAGGTTGTGGTCATTGTGTCAGTGTCTGTGTGTTTTGTCAGGTTGTGGTCAGTGGGTCATTTTCTGTGTGTTCAGTCATGACTTGGTCACTGTGTCAGTCTTTTCGTGTTCAGTCAGTTTGAGGTCAGTGTGCCAGCTTCTGTGTGATCGGTCAGGTTGTGGGCAGTGTGTCAGTTTCTGTGTGTTCGGTCAGTTTGTGGTCAGTTGGTCAGTTTCTGTGTGTTCGGTCAGGTTGTGGTCAGTGGGTCAGTTATTGTGTGTTTGGACAGGTAGTGGTCAATGGGTCAGTTTCTTTTTGCTCGGGCATTTTGTGTTCTGTGAGTCAGTTTCTGTGTGTTTGGTCAGGATTTGGTCCGTGGGTCAGTTTCTGTGTGCTCAGTAAGGATGTGGACCGTGGGTCAATTTCTGTGTGCTCGTACAGGTGGTGGTCATTGTATCAGTTTCTGTGTGTTCATGCAGGAGGTGATCATTAGGTCAGTTGCTGTCTGTTCAGTCAGGTTGTGGTCAGTGGATCAGTTTCTGTGGGTTCCGTCAATGAGTTATTGTCATTGGGTCAGATTCTGGGTGTTCGGTCCGTATTTGTTCAGTTGGCCACTTTCTGTGTGTTTGGCCAGGTTGTGGTCCATGGGTCAGTTTCTGTGTGTTCTGTCAGTTTGTGGTCAGTGGGTCAGTTTGCATTTGTTCAGTCAGGTTGTGTTCAGTGTGTCAGATTCTGTGTGTTCAGCCAGGTTGTGACCAATGGGTCATGTTCTGTGTCTTTGGACAGGTGGTTGTCTGAGGTTCAATTTTTGTGTGTTTGTTCAGGTTGTGGTCATTGGGACAGTTTCGGTGTTTTCGGTCAGTATGTGGTCAGTGGGACAGTTTCTGTGTGTTCGGTCCATATTTCTTCAGTTGTCCACTTTCTGTGTGTTTGGCCAGGTTGTGGACAAAGGGTCAGTTTTGTTGTGTTCGGTCAGGTTGTGGTCAGTGGTTCAGTTTCTGTGTGTTCTGACAGAATCTGGTCTGTGTGTCAGTTTCTGTGTCTTCGGTCAGGTTCTGGTCAATGGGTCAGTTTCTGTGTGTTCGTTCAGGTTGTGGTCAGTGGGTCAGTTTCTGTGTGTTCATTCAGGTTGTGGTCAGTTTGTCAGTTTCTATGTGCGCTGTCAGGTTGTGATCAATGGGTCAGTTTCTGTCCGTTCTGACAGGATCTGCTCAGTGATTCAATTTCTGTTTCTTTCGTCATACTGTTGTCAGTGGTTCAGTTTCTGTGTGTTCGGTCAGGTTGTGGTCAGTGGGTCAGTTTCTGTGTGTTCCATCAGGTTGTGATCAGTGGGTCAGTTTCTGTGTGTTCTGTCAGTTTGTTTTCAGTGGGTCAGTTTGCATTTGTTCAGTCAGGTTGTGTTCAGTGTGTCAGATTCTGTGTGTTCAGCCAGTTTGTATTCACTGGGTCACTTTCTGCGTGTTCCACCTGGTTGTGTTCAGTGGGCCAGTTTCTGTGTGTTCGTTCAGTTTGTGGTCAGTGGGTCAGTTTGTGTGTGTTCGGTCAGGTTGTCTTTTGTGTGTCAGTTTCTGAGTGTTCAGCCAGGTTGTGACCAGTGGCTCAGGTTCTGTGTCTTTGGACAGGTGGTTGTCTGAGGTTCAATCTTTGTATGTTCGTTCAGGTTGTGGTCATTGTGTCAGTTTCGGTTTTTTCGGTCAGTATGTGGTCAGTGGGTCAGTTTGTGTGTGGTCGGCCAGGATTTGGTCAGTGTGTCAGTTTCTGTGTGGTGAGTCAGCTTGTGAACAGTGGTTCAGTTTCTGTGTGTTCAGGCAGGTTGTGTTCATTGGGTCAGTTTCTGTGAATTCATTCCATTTGTGGCCATTGTGTCAGTTTCTCGGTGTTCGGTTAGGTTCTGGACAATGGCTCAGTTTCTGTGAGTTCGTTCATGTTTGGTCATTGTGTCAGACTTTGTGTGCTCGGTCAGGTTGTGGTCAGTGTGTCAGTTTCTGTGTGTTCAGTCAGGATTTGTTCATTGTGTCAGTTTCTGTGTGATCAGCAAGGTTTTGTTCAGTGGATCAGTTTCTGTCGGTTCGATCAGTGTTTGGACAGTGGGAAGGTTTCTGTGTGTTCGGTCAAGTTGTTGTCAGTTGTTCAGTTGCTCTGTGTTCGGTCAGGATTTGTTCAGTGTGTCACTTTCTGTGTGTTTCATCAGATTGTTGTCAGTGGGTCAGTTTCTGTGTGCTCAGTCTGGCTGTGGAACGTGGGCCAGTTTCTGTGTGTTCCTTCAGTTTGTGGTCAGTGGGTCAGTTTATGTGTGTTCGGTCAGTTTGTGGTCATTGGTCAGTTTGTGTGTGTTTGGTCAGTTTGTGTTCAGTGAGTCAGTTTCTGTGTCTTCAGCCAAGTTGTGGTCAGTGGGTCAGTTTCTGTGTGGTCGGTCAGGTTGTCGCCAGTGGGTCTATTTATGTGTGTTCATTCAGGTGTGATCAGTGTATCAGTTTCTGTGTGCTCAGTCAGGAGTTGTTCATTGTGACAGTTTCTGTGTGTTTGGTCAGGTTGTGGTCAGTGGGTCAGTTTCTGTTTGTTCATTCACGTTGTGGTTATTGTATCAGTTTCGGTGTGCTCGGTCAGATTAGGGTAAGTGTGTCAGTTTCAGTGTTTGTTCCATCAGGTTGTTGTAAATGGGTCACTTTCTTTGAGCTCGGGCAGGTTGTATTCTGTTTTTTCCGTTTCTGTCTGTTTGGTCAGGATTTGGTCCCTGGGTAAGTTTCTGTGTGCTCAATAAGGATGTGGACAGTGGGTCAGTTTCTGTGTGCACGGACATTTGGTGGTCTGTGGGTCAGTTTCCGTGTGTTTAGACAGGTGGTGGTCAGTTAGACAGTTTCTGTGTGTTCAGTCAGCTTCTGGTCAGTGGATCAGTTTCCGTGGGTTCCGTCAGTGTGTGGTCAGTGGTACAGTTTCTGCATGTTACAGCAAGTTGTTGTCATTGGGTCAGTTTATGTGTGTTCGGTCCAGATTGTTCAGTTGGTCACTTTCTGTGTGTTTGGTCAGGTGGTGGTCAATGGGTCAGTTTCTTCGTGTTCGGTCAGTTTGTGTTCATTGTGTCAGTTTCTGTTTTTGTTCGGTGAGGTTCTGGTCAGTGGATCAGTTTCCATGTGTTCAGTCAGGATTTGCTCAGTGTGTCAGTTTCTGTGTGTTCGTTCAAGTTATTGTCATTGGATCAGTTTCTGTGTGTTCGGTCTGTATTTGTTCAGTTGGCCACTTTCTGTGTGTTTGGCCAGGTTGTGGTCAGTGGGTCAGTTTTGTTGTGTTCAGTCAGGGTGTGGTCAGCGGGTCAGTTTAGTTGTGTTCGGTCAGGTTGTGGTCAGTGGGTCAGTTTCCGTGTGTTTGGTCAAGTTGTAGTCAGTGAGTCAGTTTATGTTTTTTCTGTGAGGATTTGGTCAGTGTGTCAGTTTCTGTGTGTTTGTTCAGGTTGTGGTCAGTGTGTCAGTTTCTGTCTGATCGGTCAGTTGTGGTCAGTGGGTCGGTTTCTGTGTGTTTGGTCAGGATGTGGTCAGTGGATTAGATTCTGTGTTCTAGGTCAGGTTGTTGTCAGTGAGTCCCTTTCTGTGTGATTGTTCAAGTTGTGGTCATTGTTTCAGTGTCTGTGTGTTTTGTCAGGGTGTGGTCAGTGGTTCATTTTCTGTGTGTTCAGTCAGGACTTGATTACTGCTTCAGTTTTTCTGTGTTCAGTCAGGCTGAGTTCAGTGTGACAGTTTCTGTGTTTGGTCAGGTTGTTGGCAGTGTGTCAGTTTCTGTGTGTTTGGTCAGATTGTGGTCAGTTGGTCAGTTTCTGTTTTTTCGGTCAGGTTGTTGTTAGTGGGTCAGTTCCTGTGTGTTTGGTCAGGTTGTTGCCTGTGGGTCAGGTTCAGCGTGTCCAGTCAGGTTGTGGTAAGTGGGTAAGTTTGTGTGTGTTTGGTGAGGTTGTGGACAGTGTGTCAGTTACTTTGTGATCGGTCAGGTTTTGGTCAGTGGGTCAGATTCCGTGAGTTCATTCAGGATGTGTTCAGTGGGTCAATTTCTGTGTGTTCAGTCAGGTTGTGGTCAGTGGTACTGTTCCTGTGAGTTCAGTCAAGTTTTTGTCAGTGTTCCAGTTTCTGTGTGTTCGGTCAGAATTTGTTCAGGTTGTCACTTTCTGTGTTTTTGACCAGGTTGTGGTCAATGCGTAAGTTTCGGTGTTCTCGGTAACATTGTGGTCAGTTTGTCAATTTCAGTGTTTGTTTGGACAGGTTGTGGTCAATGGGTCAGTTTCTTTTTGCTCGGGCATTTTGTGTTCTGTGAGTCAGTTTCTGTGTGTTTGGTCAGGATTTGGTCCGTGGGTCAGTTTCTGTGTGCTCAGTAAGGATGTGGACCGTGGGTCAATTTCTGTGTGCTCGTACAGGTGGTGGTCATTGTATCAGTTTCTGTGTGTTCATGCAGGAGGTGATCATTAGGTCAGTTGCTGTCTGTTCAGTCAGGTTGTGGTCAGTGGATCAGTTTCTGTGGGTTCTGTCAATGAGTTATTGTCATTGGGTCAGTTTCTGTGTGTTCGGTCCGTATTTGTTCAGTTATCCACTTTCTGTGTGTTTGGCCAGGTTGTGGTCAATGGGTCAGTTTCTATGTGTTCTGTCAGTTTGTGGTCAGTGGGTCAGTTTGCATTTGTTCGGTCAGGTTGTGTTCAGTGTGTCAGATTCTGTGTGTTCAGCCAGGTTGTGTTCAGTGGGTCACTTTCTGCGTGTTCCATCCGGTTGTGTTCAGTGGGCCAGTTACCTTGTGTTCGTTCAGTTTGTGGTCAGTGGGTCAGTTTGTGTGTGTTCAGTCAGGTTGTCTTCAGTGTGTCAGTTTCTGAGTGTTCAGCCAGGTTGTGACCAATGGGTCATGTTCTGTGTCTTTGGAAGGGTGGTTGTCTGAGGTTCAATTTTTGTGTGTTTGTTCAGGTTGTGGTCATTGGGACAGTTTCGGTGTTTTCGGTCAGTATGTGGTCAGTGGGACAGTTTCTGTGTGTTCGGTCCATATTTCTTCAGTTGTCCACTTTCTGTGTGTTTGGCCAGGTTGTGGACAATGGGTCAGTTTTGTTGTGTTCGGTCAGGTTGTGGTCAGTGGTTCAGTTTCTGTGTGTTCTGACAGAATCTGGTCTGTGTGTCAGTTTCTGTGTCTTCGGTCAGGTTCTGGTCAATGGGTCAGTTTCTGTGTGTTCGTTCAGGTTGTGGTCAGTTTGTCAGTTTCTATGTGCTCGGTCAGGTTGTGATCAATGGGTCAGTTTCTGTCCGTTCTGACAGGATCTGCTCAGTGGTTCAATTTCTGTTTCTTTCGTCATACTGTTGTCAGTGGTTCAGTTTCTGTGTGTTCGGTCAGGTTGTGGTCAGTGGGTCAGTTTCTGTGTGTTCCATCAGGTTGTGGTCAGTGGGTCAGTTTCTGTGTGTTCTGTCAGTTTGTGTTCAGTGGGTCAGTTTGCATTTGTTCGGTCAGGTTGTGTTCAGTGTGTCAGATTCTGTGTGTTCAGCCAGTTTGTATTCAATGGGTCACTTTCTGCGTGTTCCACCTGGTTGTGTTCAGTGGGCCAGTTTCTGTGTGTTCGTTCAGTTTGTGGTCAGTGGGTCAGTTTGTTTGTGTTCAGTCAGGTTGTCTTTAGTGTGTCAGTTTCTGAGTGTTCAGCCAGGTTGTGACCAGTGTCTCAGGTTCTGTGTCTTTGGACAGGTGGCTGTCTGAGGTTCAATTTTTGTATGTTCGTTCAGGTTGTGGTCATTGTGTCAGTTTCTGTGTGTTCGGTCAGTATGTGGTCAGTGGGTCAGTTTGTGTGTGGTCGGCCAGGATTTGGTCAGTGTGTCAGTTTCTGTGTGGTGAGTCAGTTTGTGAACAGTGGTTCAGTTTCTGTGTGTTCAGGCAGGTTGTGTTCATTGGGTCAGTTTCTGTGAATTCATTCCATTTGTGGTCATTGTGTCAGTTTCTGGTGTTCGGTTAGGTTCTGGACAATGGCTCAGTTTCTGTGAGTTCGTTCATGTTTGGTCATTGTGTCAGACTTTGTGTGCTCGGTCAGGTTGTGGTCAGTGTGTCAGTTTCTGTGTGTTCAGTCAGGATTTGTTCATTGTGTCAGTTTCTGTGTGATCAGCAAGGTTTTGTTCAGTGGATCAGTTTCTGTCGGTTCGATCAGTGTTTGGACAGTGGGAAGGTTTCTGTGTGTTCGGACAAGTTGTTGTCATTTGTTCAGTTGCTCTGTGTTCGGTCAGGATTTGTTCAATGTGTCACTTTCTGTGTGTTTCATCAGATTGTTGTCAGTGGGTCAGTTTCTGTGTGTTCGTTCAGGATTTGGTCAGTGTGTCAGATTGTGTGTGTTCTGGCAGGTTGTGGTCAGTGAGTCAGTTTTTGTGTGCTCAGTCTGGCTGTGGAACATGGGCCAGTTTCTGTGTGTTCCTTCAGGTTGTGGTCAGTGGGTCAGTTTATGTGTGTTCGGTAAGTTTGTGGTCATTGGTCAGTTTGTGTGTGTTTGGTCAGGTTGTGTTCAGTGAGTCAGTTTCTGTGTCTTCAGCCAAGTTGTGGTCAGTGGGTCAGTTTCTGTGTGGTCGGTCAGGTTGTCGCCAGTGGGTCTATTTATGTGTGTTCATTCAGGTGTGATCAGTGTATCAGTTTCTGTGTGCTCAGTCAGGAGTTGTTCATTGTGACAGTTTCTGTGTGTTCGGTCAGGTTGTGGTCAGTGGGTCAGTTTCTTCGTGTTCGGTCAGTTTGTGTTCATTGTGTCAGTTTCAGTTTTTGTTCGGTGAGGTTCTGGTCAGTGGATCAGTTTCCATGTGTTCAGTCAGGATTTGCTCAGTGTGTCAGTTTCTGTGTGCTCGGTCAGGTTCAGATCAGTGGGTCAATTTCTGTCTTTTCGGAAAGGATCTGGTAAGTGGGTCAGCTTCTGTGTGTTTCTACAGGTGCTGATCTGCGGCTCAGTTTCTACATGTTAGGTCAGGTTGTCGCCAATGGGTCAATTTTTGTTTGCTCGGTCAGTTCGTGCTCAATTCGTCAGTTTCAGTGGGTTCAGACATTTTATGGTCAGTGGATCATTTTCTGTGGGATCCGGCAGCGTGTGGTCAGTGGGTCAGTTTCTGTTTGTTCGGTCAAGTTGTTGTCAGCGGTTCAGTTTCTGTGTGTTCAGTCAGGATTTGTTCCATTGGTCAGTTTCTGTGTGTTTGGCCAGGTGGTGGTCAATGGGTCAGTTTCAGTGTGTGAGGTCAGGTTTTGGTAGGAAGTCCCTTTTCTGTGAGCTCGGTCAGGTTGTGGTCAGTGGGTATGTTCCAGTTATTGTTCTTTCAGGTTGTGGACAGTGGGTCAGTTTCAGAATATTTTCAGTCAGGTTTTGGTCCATGGGTCAGTTTCTGTGTTTTCGGTCAGATTGTGCTCATTGGGACATTAACAATGCATTTGGTAAGGTTGTGGTCAGTGGGTCATTTCCTGTGTGATCGGTCAGTTTGTGTTCAGTGGGTCAGCTTCTGAATGCTTGGTCAGGTTGTGGTCTGTGGGTCAGTTTCTGTGTGCTTGGAAAGGTTGTTGTCAGTGGTTAAGTTTCTGTGTGTTCGGTCAGGATCTTTTCACTGGGTCCATTTCTGAGAGTTCGGTCAAGTTGTAGACAGTAGGGCAGTTGCTCTCTGTTCGGTCAGGATTTGGTCAGTTTGTCAGTTTCTGTGTGTTCGTTCAGGATGTGGTCAGTGGGTTAGTTTCTGTGTGTTAGTTCAGGTTGTTGTCAGTGGGTCACTTTCTGGATGATTGTTCAGGTTGTGGTCATTGTGTCAGTGTCTGTGTGTTTTGTCAGGTTGTGGTCAGTGGGTCATTTTCTGTGTGTTCAGTCATGACTTGGTCACTGTGTCAGTCTTTTCGTGTTCAGTCAGTTTGATGTCAGTGTGCCAGCTTCTGTGTGATCGGTCAGGTTGTGGGCAGTGTGTCAGTTTCTGTGTGTTCGGTCAGTTTGTGGTCAGTTGGTCAGTTTCTGTGTGTTCGGTCAGGTTGTGGTCAGTGGGTCAGTTATTGTGTGTTTGGACAGGTAGTGGTCAATGGGTCAGTTTCTTTTTACTCGGGCATTTTGTGTTCTGTGAGTCAGTTTCTGTGTGTTTGGTCAGGATTTGGTCCGTGGGTCAGTTTCTGTGTGCTCAGTAAGGATGTGGACCGTGGGTCAATTTCTGTGTGCTCGTACAGGTGGTGGTCATTGTATCAGTTTCTGTGTGTTCATGCAGGAGGTGATAATTAGGTTAGTTGCTGTCTGTTCAGTCAGGTTGTGGTCAGTGGATCAGTTTCTGTGGGTTCCGTCAATGAGTTATTGTCATTGGGTCAGATTCTGGGTGTTCGGTCCGTATTTGTTCAGTTGGCCACTTTCTGTGTGTTTGGCCAGGTTGTGGTCCATGGGTCAGTTTCTGTGTGTTCTGTCAGTTTGTGGTCAGTGGGTCAGTTTGCATTTGTTCAGTCAGGTTGTGTTCAGTGTGTCAGATTCTGTGTGTTCAGCCAGGTTGTGACCAATGGGTCATGTTCTGTGTCTTTGGACAGGTGGTTGTCTGAGGTTCAATTTTTGTGTGTTTGTTCAGGTTGTGGTCATTGGGACAGTTTCGGTGTTTTCGGTCAGTATGTGGTCAGTGGGACAGTTTCTGTGTGTTCGGTCCATATTTCTTCAGTTGTCCACTTTCTGTGTGTTTGGCCAGGTTGTGGACAAAGGGTCAGTTTTGTTGTGTTCGGTCAGGTTGTGGTCAGTGGTTCAGTTTCTGTGTGTTCTGACAGAATCTGGTCTGTGTGTCAGTTTCTGTGTCTTCGGTCAGGTTCTGGTCAATGGGTCAGTTTCTGTGTGTTCGTTCAGGTTGTGGTCAGTGGGTCAGTTTCTGTGTGTTCATTCAGGTTGTGGTCAGTTTGTCAGTTTCTATGTGCGCTGTCAGGTTGTGATCAATGGGTCAGTTTCTGTCCGTTCTGACAGGATCTGCTCAGTGATTCAATTTCTGTTTCTTTCGTCATACTGTTGTCAGTGGTTCAGTTTCTGTGTGTTCGGTCAGGTTGTGGTCAGTGGGTCAGTTTCTGTGTGTTCCATCAGGTTGTGATCAGTGGGTCAGTTTCTGTGTGTTCTGTCAGTTTGTTTTCAGTGGGTCAGTTTGCATTTGTTCAGTCAGGTTGTGTTCAGTGTGTCAGATTCTGTGTGTTCAGCCAGTTTGTATTCACTGGGTCACTTTCTGCGTGTTCCACCTGGTTGTGTTCAGTGGGCCAGTTTCTGTGTGTTCGTTCAGTTTGTGGTCAGTGGGTCAGTTTGTGTGTGTTCGGTCAGGTTGTCTTTTGTGTGTCAGTTTCTGAGTGTTCAGCCAGGTTGTGACCAGTGGCTCAGGTTCTGTGTCTTTGGACAGGTGGTTGTCTGAGGTTCAATCTTTGTATGTTCGTTCAGGTTGTGGTCATTGTGTCAGTTTCGGTTTTTTCGGTCAGTATGTGGTCAGTGGGTCAGTTTGTGTGTGGTCGGCCAGGATTTGGTCAGTGTGTCAGTTTCTGTGTGGTGAGTCAGCTTGTGAACAGTGGTTCAGTTTCTGTGTGTTCAGGCAGGTTGTGTTCATTGGGTCAGTTTCTGTGAATTCATTCCATTTGTGGCCATTGTGTCAGTTTCTCGGTGTTCGGTTAGGTTCTGGACAATGGCTCAGTTTCTGTGAGTTCGTTCATGTTTGGTCATTGTGTCAGACTTTGTGTGCTCGGTCAGGTTGTGGTCAGTGTGTCAGTTTCTGTGTGTTCAGTCAGGATTTGTTCATTGTGTCAGTTTCTGTGTGATCAGCAAGGTTTTGTTCAGTGGATCAGTTTCTGTCGGTTCGATCAGTGTTTGGACAGTGGGAAGGTTTCTGTGTGTTCGGTCAAGTTGTTGTCAGTTGTTCAGTTGCTCTGTGTTCGGTCAGGATTTGTTCAGTGTGTCACTTTCTGTGTGTTTCATCAGATTGTTGTCAGTGGGTCAGTTTCTGTGTGCTCAGTCTGGCTGTGGAACGTGGGCCAGTTTCTGTGTGTTCCTTCAGTTTGTGGTCAGTGGGTCAGTTTATGTGTGTTCGGTCAGTTTGTGGTCATTGGTCAGTTTGTGTGTGTTTGGTCAGTTTGTGTTCAGTGAGTCAGTTTCTGTGTCTTCAGCCAAGTTGTGGTCAGTGGGTCAGTTTCTGTGTGGTCGGTCAGGTTGTCGCCAGTGGGTCTATTTATGTGTGTTCATTCAGGTGTGATCAGTGTATCAGTTTCTGTGTGCTCAGTCAGGAGTTGTTCATTGTGACAGTTTCTGTGTGTTTGGTCAGGTTGTGGTCAGTGGGTCAGTTTCTGTTTGTTCATTCACGTTGTGGTTATTGTATCAGTTTCGGTGTGCTCGGTCAGATTGGGGTAAGTGTGTCAGTTTCAGTGTTTGTTCCATCAGGTTGTTGTAAATGGGTCACTTTCTTTGAGCTCGGGCAGGTTGTATTCTGTTTTTTCCGTTTCTGTCTGTTTGGTCAGGATTTGGTCCCTGGGTAAGTTTCTGTGTGCTCAATAAGGATGTGGACAGTGGGTCAGTTTCTGTGTGCACGGACATTTGGTGGTCTGTGGGTCAGTTTCCGTGTGTTTAGACAGGTGGTGGTCAGTTAGACAGTTTCTGTGTGTTCAGTCAGCTTCTGGTCAGTGGATCAGTTTCCGTGGGTTCCGTCAGTGTGTGGTCAGTGGTACAGTTTCTGCATGTTACAGCAAGTTGTTGTCATTGGGTCAGTTTATGTGTGTTCGGTCCAGATTGTTCAGTTGGTCACTTTCTGTGTGTTTGGTCAGGTGGTGGTCAATGGGTCAGTTTCTTCATGTTCGGTCAGTTTGTGTTCATTGTGTCAGTTTCTGTTTTTGTTCGGTGAGGTTCTGGTCAGTGGATCAGTTTCCATGTGTTCAGTCAGGATTTGCTCAGTGTGTCAGTTTCTGTGTGCTCGGTCAGGTTCGGATCAGTGGGTCAATTTCTGTCTTTTCGGAAAGGATCTGGTAAGTGGGTCAGCTTCTGTGTGTTTGTACAGGTGCTGATCTGCGGCTCAGTTTCTACATGTTAGGTCAGGTTGTCGCCAATGGGTCAATTTTTGTTTGCTTGGTCAGTTCGTGCTCAGTTCGTCAGTTTCAGTGGGTTCAGTCATTTTATGGTCAGTGGATCATTTTCTGTTGGATCCGTCAGCGTGTGGTCAGTGGGTCAGATTCTGTTTGTTCGGTCAAGTTGTTGTCAGCGGTTCAGTTTCTGTGTGTTCGGTCAGGATTTGTTCCATTGGTCATTTTCTGTGTGTTTGGCCAGGTGGTGGTCAATGGGTCAGTTTCGGTGTGTTAGGTCAGGTTTTGGTAGGAAGTCCCTTTTCTGTGAGCTCGGTCAGGTTGTGGTCAGTGGGTATGTTCCAGTTATTGTTCTTTCAGGTTGTGGACAGTGGGTCAGTTTCAGAATATTTTCAGTCAGGTTTTGGTCCATGGGTCAGTTTCTGTGTTTTCGGTCAGATTGTGCTCATTGGGACATTAACAGTGCATTTGGTAAGGTTGTGGTCAGTGGGTCATTTTCTTTGTGATCGGTCAGTTTGTGTTCAGTGGGTCAGCTTCTGTGTGCTCGGTCAGGTTGTGGTCTGTGGGTCAGTTTCTGTGTGCTTGGAAAGGTTGTGGTCAGTGGTTAAGTTTCTGTGTGTTCGGTCAGGATTTTTTCAGTGGGTCCATTTCTGAGTGTTCGGTCAAGTTGTAGTCAGTGGGGCAGTTGCTCTCTGTTCAGTCAGGATTTGGTCAGTTTGTCAGTTTCTGTGTGTTCGTTCAGTATGTGGTCAGTGGGTTAGTTTCTGTGTGCTAGTTCTGGTTGTTGTCAGTGGGTCACTTTCTGTGTGATTGTTCAGGTTGTGGTTATTGTGTCAGTGTCTGTGTGTTTTGTCAGGTTGTGGTCAGTGGGTCATTTTCTGTGTGTTCAATCATGACTTGGTCTCTGTGTCAGTCTTTTCGTGTTCAGTCAGGTTGAGGTCAGTGTGCCAGCTTCTGTGTGCTCGGTCAGGTTGTGGGCAGTGTGTCAGTTTCTGTGTGTTCGGTCAGTTTGTGGTCAGTTGGTCAGTTTCTGTGTGTTCGGTCAGGTTGTAGTCAGTGGGTCAGTTATTGTGTGTTTGGTCAGGTTGTGGTCAGTGGGTCAGGTTCTGTGTGTTCGGTCAGGTTGTGGTCAGTGTGTACGCTTGTGCGTGTTTGGTCAGGTTGTGGTCAGTGGGTCAGTTACAGTGTGCTCGGCCAGATTTTGTTCAGTGGGTCACATTCTGTGAGTTCATTCAGGATGTGTTCAGTGGATCTGATTCTGTGTATTCATTCAGGTTGTGGTCAGTGGATCAATTTCTGTCGATTCCTTCAGGTTGTGGTCAGTGGGACAGTTTCTGTGTGTTCAGTCAAGTTTTTGTCAGTGTTCCAATTTCTCTGTGTTCGGTCAGGATTTGTTCAGTTTGTCATTTTCTGTGTTTTTGGCCAGGTTGTGGTCAATGGGTCAGTTTCGGTGTTCTCGGTCAGATAGTGGTCTGTGTGTCAGTTTCAGTGTTTGTTCGGTCAGGTTGTCGTCAATGAGTCAGTTTCTGTGTGCTCGGGCATATTGTTTTCTGTGGGTCAGTTTCTGTGTGTTTGCTCAGGATTTGGTCCGTGGGTCAGTTTGTGTGTGCTCAGTAAGGATGTGGACCGTGGGTTAATTTCTGTGTGCTTGGAAAGGTGGTGGTCATTGGGACAGTTTCTGTGTGTTCGGGCAGGAGGTCATCATTGGGTCAGTTTCTGTCTGTTCACTTAAGTTATGGTCATTGGGTCAGTTTCTGTGTGTTCGATCCGTATTTGTTCAGTTGGCCACTTGCTGTTTTTTTGGCCAGGTTGTGGTCAATGGGTCAGTTTTGTTGTGTTTGTTCAGGTTGTGGTCAGTGGGTCAGTTTCTGTGTGTTCAGTCATGTTATGGTCAGTGGATCAGTTTCTTTGTTTCGTTATACTGTGGTCAGTGGGTCAGTCTCTGTGTGTTCGGTCAATATGTGGTCAGTGGGTCAGCTTCTGTTTATTGCATGAGGTTGAGGTCACTGGGTCAGTTTCTGTGTCTTCCATCAGGTTGTGGTCAATGGGTCAGTTTTTTGTGTTCGGTCAGGTTATGTTAAGTGGGTCAGTTTCTGTGTGTTTGGTCAAATTGTCGTCAGTTTGCCAGTTTCTGTGTGCTCGGTCAGTATTTGTTCAGTGGTTCAGTTTGTGTGTGTTCCATCAGGTTGTGGTCAGTGAGTCAGTTTCTGTGTGTTCCATCAGGTTGTGCTCAGTGGGTCCGTTTGCATGTGATCGGTCAGGTTGTAGTCAGTGTGTCAGATTCTGTGTGTGCATCCAGGTTGTAGTCAGTGTGTCAGTTTCTGTGCGTTCCATCAAGTTGTGTTCAGTGGGCCAATTGCTTTGTGTTCGGTCAGCTTGTTGTCAGTGGGGCAGTTTGTGTGTGTTCGTTCATGTTGTGTTCAGTGTTTCAGTTTCTGTGTGTTCAGCCAGATTGTGGTCAGTGGGTAAGTTTCCATGTGTTTGGACAGGTGCTGGTCTGAGGGTCAATTTTTCTGTGTTCATTCAGGTTGTGGTCATTGTTTCAGTTTTTGTGTGTATGGTCAGCTTTGAGTCAGTGGGTCATTTTCTGTGTGTTCATTCAGGTTGTGGTTATTGTGTCAGTTTCAGTGCTTTCGGTAAGGTTGTGGTCAGTGCGACAGTTTCTGTGTGATCGGTCAGGATTTGGTCAGTGCGTCAGTTAATGTGTAATGAGTCAGGTTGTGGTCAGTGGTTCAGATTTTGTGTGTTCGGTCAGGATTTGGTCAGTGGGTCTGATCTGTGCGTTCTGTCAGGTTGTGGTCAGTGGGTCAGTTTCTGTCTGCTCCATCTGTCTGTGGTGCGTGAGCCAGATTCTGAGTGTTCCGTCAGGTTGTGTTCAGTGGGTCAGTTTCTGTGTGTTAGGTCAGGATGTGGTCAGTGTTTCAGTTTCTTTGTGTTTGGTCAAGCTGTAGTCAGTGGCTCCCTTTCTGTGAGATTGTTCAGGTTGTGATCATTGTGTCAGTTTCTGTGTGTTATTCCAGGTTGTGGTCAGTGGGTGATTTTCAGTGTGTTCAGTCAGGACTTGGTCACTGTGTCAGTTTTTGCGTATTCAGTCAGGTTGAGGTCAGTCTGAGAGCTTCTGTGTGTTCGGTCAGGTTGTGGGCAGTGTGTCAGTTTCTGTGTGTTCGGTCAGTTTATGGTCAGTTGGTCAGTTTCTGTGTGTTCAGCCAGGTTGTAGTCAGTGGGTCAATTTCTGTGTGTTCCATCAGGTTGTGTTCAATGGGCCAGTTCCTGTGTGTTCAGCCAAGTTGTGGTCAGTGGGTCATTTTCTGTGTGGTTGGACAGATGCTGGTCTGAGGGTCAATTTTTGTGTGTTCGTTCAGGTTGTGGTCATTGTGTCAGTTTCTGCGTGTATGGTTAGATTTGTGTCAGTGGGTCATTTTCTGTGTGTTCATTCAGGTGGTGGCTATTGTGTCAGTTCCGGTATTTTCAGTCAGGTTGTGGTCAGTGGGACAGCTTCTGTGTGTTCGGTCAGGATTTGGTCAGTGTGTCAATTTATGTATGTTCAGGCAGGTCTGTGGGTCAGTTTCTGTGAATTCGTTCCATTTGTTGTCAATGCGTCAGTTTATGTGTGTACGTTCAGGTTGTGGTCAATGTCTCAGTTTCTGTGAGTTCCTTCATGTTGTGGTCATTGTGTCAGTCTTTGTGTGCTCAGTCAGGTTGTGGTCATTGTGTCAGTTTCTGTGTGTTCAGCCAGGAGTTTGGGCAGTGTTTCAATTTCTGCGTGTTCGGTCAGTTTGTGCTCAGTTTGTGGTCTGTTGGTCAGTCTCTGTGTGTTCGGTCAGGTTCTGGTCAGTGGGTCAGTTACTGTGTGTTTGGTCAGGTTGTGGTCAGTGGGTTAGTTTCTGTGTGTTCTGGTCAGGTTGTGGTCAGTGAGTAAGTTTGTGTGTGTTTGAACAGGTTGTGGTCAGTGGGCCAGTTACAGTGTTCTCGGTCAGGTTTTGGTCAGTGGGTCTGATTCTGTGAGTTCATTCAGGATGTGTTCAGTGGGTCAGTTTATGTGTGTTTATTCAGGTAGTGGTCAGTGGATCAATTTCTGTCGATTCCTTAAATTGTGGTCAGTGGGACAGTTTCGGTGTATTCAGTCAGGTTTTTGTCAGAGTTCCATTTTCTGTGTGTTCGGTCAGGATTTGTTCAGTTGGTCACTTTCTCTTTTTTGTCCAGGTTGTGGTCAATGGGTCAGTTTCGGTGTTCTCGGTCAGATAGTGGTCAGTGTGTCAGTTTCAGTGTTTGTTCTGTCAGGTTGTGGTCAATGGGTCAGTTTCTGTGTGCTCGGGGATTTTGTGTTCTGTGGGTTTGTTTCTGTGTGTTTGGTCAGGATTTGGTCCGTGGGTCACTTTCTGTGTGCTCAGTAAGGATGTGGACCGTGGGTCAAATTATGTGTGCTCGGACAGGTGGTGGTCATTGGGAAATTTTTTCTGTGTTCATGCAGGAGGTCATCATTGGGTTAGTTTCTGTCTGTTCAATCAGATTGTGGTCAGTGGATCAGTTTCTGTGGGTTCCGTCAGTGTGTGTTCAGTGCGTCAGTTTCTGTGTGTTCGGTCAAGTTTTTGTCATTGGGTCAGTTTCTGTGTTTGCGGTACGTATTTGTTCAGTTGGCCACTTTCTGTGTGTTTGGCCAGGTTGTGGTCAATGGGTCAGTTTTGTTGTGTTCGGTCAGGTTGTGTTCAGGGGGTCATTTTCTGTGTGTTCAGTCATTTTATGGTCAGTTTGTCAGTTTCTGTGTGTTCGGTCAGGTTATGGTCAATGGGTCAGTTTCTGTGTGTGCAGTAACTTCATGGTCAGTGGGTCAGTTTCTGTGTGTTCATTCAGGTTGTGGTCAATGGGTCAGTTTCTGTGTGTTCGGTCAGGTTGTGTTCATTTCGTCAGTTTCTGTGTGCTCGGTCAGGTTGTGATCAATGGTTAGTTTCTGTCTGTTTTGACAGGATCTGGTCAGTGAGTCAGTTTCTGTATGTTTTGTCATACTGTTGTCAGTGGGTCAGTTTCTGTGTGTTCAGTCAGGGTTTGTTCAGTGGTTCAGTTTCTGTATGTTCGGTCAGGTTGTAGTCATTGGGTCAGTTTCTGTGTGTTCAGGCAGGTTGTGGTCAGTGGGCCAGTTTTTTGTGAATTCCTTCCATTTGTGGTCATTGTGTCTGTTTCTTTTTTTCGGTCAGGTTGTGGTCAATGGCTCAGTTTCTGTGAGTTTGTTCATGATGTGGTCATTCTGTCAGTCGCTTTGTGCTCGGTCAGGTTGTGGTCAGTGTGTCAGTTTCTGTGTGCTCAGTCAGATTGAGGTCAGTGTGACAGTTTCTGTGTGTTAGGTCAGGTTGTGGGCAGTGTGTCAGTTTCTGTGTGTTCGGTCAGTTTGTGGTCAGTTGGTCATTTTCTGTGCTTTCAGTCAGGACTTGGTCACTGTGTCAGTTTTTGTGTGTTCAGTCAGATTGAGGTCAGTTTGGAACTTGCTGTGAGTTTGGTCAGGTTTCTGGCAGTGTGTCAGTTTCTGTGTGTTCGGTCAGTTAGTGATCAGTTGGTCATTTTTTGTGTGTTCTGTCAGGTTCTGGTCAGTGGGTCAGTTACTGTGTGTTTGGCCAGGTTGTGGTCAGGGGGTCAGTTTCTGTGTGTTCCATCAGGTTGACGTCAGTGGGTCAGTTTCTTTGCGTTCCATCAGGTTGTGGTCAATGTATCAGTTTGTTGTGTTCGGTCAGGTTGTGTTCAGTGGGTCAGTTTCTGTGTGTTCAGTCATTTTATGGTCAGTTTGCCAGTTTCTGCGTTTCGGTCAGGTTATGTTCAATGGGTCAGTTTCTGTGTATTCAGTCATTTTATTGTCAGTGTGTCAGTTTCTGTGTGTTCGCTCAGGTTGTGGTCAATGTTTCAGTTTCTGTGTGTTCGGACAGGTTGTGTTCAGTTTGTCAGTTTCTGTGTGCTCGATCAGTTTGTGATCAGTGGGTCAGTTTCTATCTGTTCTGAAATGATCTGGTCTGTGGGTCAGTTTCTGTTTGTTTCGTCATACCGTTGTCAGTGGGTCAGTTTCTGTGTGTTCAGTCAGGGTTTGTTCAGTGGTTCCGTTTCGGTGTGTTCTGTCAGCTTGGGGTCAGTGGGTCAGTTTCTGTGTGTTCCATCAGGTTGTGGTCAGTGGGTCAGTTTCTGTGTGTTCTGTCAGTTTGTGGTCAGTAGGTCAGTTTGCATGTGTTCGGTCAGGTTGTGTTCAGTGTATCAGTTGCTGTGTGTTCAGCCAGGTTCTGGTCAGTTGGTCATTTTCTGTGTTTGGACAGGTGATGGTCTGAGAGTCAATTTTTGTGTGTTGGTTCAGGTTGTGGTCATTGTGTCAGTTTATGTGTTTTTTGTCAGTTTTGAGTCAGTGGTTCATTTTCTGTGTGTTCATTCAGGTTATGGTTATTGTGTCCGTTTTGGTGTTTTCGGTCAGGTTGTGGTCAGTGGGACAGTTTATGTGTGATTGTTCCGTATTTGATCAGTGTGTCAGTTTCTGTGTGGTGGGTCAGTTTGTGGTCAATGGTTCCGTTTCTGTGTGTTTGGTCAGGATGTGGTCAGTGGTTCAGTTTCTGTGTGTTCAGTCAGGACTTGGTCACTTTGTCAGTTTTTGTGTGTTCAGCCAGGTTGAGGTCAGTGTGACATTTTCTGTGTGTTCGGTCAGGTTGTGGGCAGTGTGTCAGTTTCTGTGTGTTCGGTCAGTTTGTGGTCAGTTGGTCAGTTTATGTGTGTTCAGCCATGTTGTAGTCAGTGGGTCAGTTCCTTTGTGTTCCATCAGGTTGTGTTCAGTGGGCCAGTTCCTGTGTGTTCAGCCAATTGTGGTCAGTGGGTCATTTTCTGTCTGGTTGGACAGGTGCTGGTCTGAGGGCCAATTTTTGTGTGTTCGTTCAGGTTTTGGTCATTGTGTCAGTTTCTGTGTCTATGGTCAGATTTGTGTCAGTGGGTCATTTTCTTTGTGTTCATTCAGGTTGTGGTTATTGTGTCAGTTCCGGTGTTTTCAGTCAGTTTTGGTCAGTGTGACAGCTTCTGTGTGTTCCGTCAGGATTTGGTCAGTGTGTCAGTTTATGTGTGTTCAGGCAGGTTCTGGTCAGTGGGACAGTTTCTGTGAATTCGTTCCATTTTTTGTCAATGTGTCAGTTTATGTGTCTACGGTCTGGTTGTGGTCATTGTGTCAGTTCCTGTGTGTTCAGTTAGGAGTTGGGCAGTATGTCAGTTTTGGTGTGTTCGGTCAGTTTGTGGTCAGTTGATCAGTCTCTGTGTGTTCGGTCAGGTTGTGGTCAGTGGGTCAGTTACTGTGTGTTTGGTCAGGTTATGGTCAATGTGTCAGGTTCTGTGTGTTCTGGTCAGGTTGTTGTCAGTGGGTAATTTTGTGTGTGTTTGAACAGGTTGTGGTCAGTGGGTCAGTTACAGTGTGCTCAGACATGTTTTGATCAGTGGGTCAAATTCTGTGAGTTCATTCAGGATGTGTTCAGTGGGTCAGTTTATGTGTGATCATTCAGGTTGTGGTCACTGGATCAATTTATGTCGATTCCTTAAGTTTGTGGTCAGTGGGACAGTTTCGGTGTATTCAGTCAAGTTTTTGTCAGTGTTCCATTTACTGTGTGTTCGGTCAGGATTTGTTCAGTTGGTCACTTTCTGTGTTTTGGCCATGTTGTGGTCAATGGTTCAGTTTCGGTTTTCTCGGTCAGATAGTGGTCAGTGTGTCAGTTTCAGTGTTTGTTAAGTCAGGTTGTGGTCAATGGGTCAGTTTCTGTGTGCTCGGGCACTTGGTGTTCTGTGGGTTAGTTTCTGTCTGTTTGGTCAGGATTTGGTCCGTGGGTCAGTTTCTGTGTGCTCAGCAAGGATGTGGACCGTGGATCAATTTCTGTGTGCTCGGACAGGTGGTGGTCATTGTATCAGTTATGTGTGTTCGTGCAGGAGGTCATCATTGGGTTAGTTTCTGTCTGTTCAGTCAGGTTGTGGTCAGTGGATCAGTATCTGTGTGTTCCGTCAGTTTGTGGTCAGTGTGTAAGTTTCTGTGTGTTCGGTCAAGTTATTGTCATTGGGTCAGTTTCTGTGTGTTCGGGCAAGTGGTCATCATTGGGTTAGTTACTGTCTGTTCAGTCAGGTTGTGGTCAGTGGATCAGTTTCTGTGGGTTCCGTCAGTTTGTGGTCAGTGTGTAAGTTTCTGTGTGTTCGGTCAAGTTATTGTCATTGGGTCAGTTTCTGTGCTTGTGGTCCGTATTTGTTCATTTGGCCACGTTCTGTGTGTTTGGCCAGGTTATGGTCAATGGGTCAGCTTTGTTGTGTTCGGTCAGGTTGTGGTCAGGGGGACAGTTTCTGTGTGTTCCATCAGATTGAGGTCAGTGGGTCAGTTTCTGTGTGTTTCTTCATGTTATGGTCAGTTTGTCAGTTTCTGTGTGTTTGGTCAGGTTGTGGTCAATGGGTCAGTTTCTGTGTGTTCAGTCATTTTATGGTCAGTGGGTCAGTTTCTGTGTGTTCGTTCACGTTGTTGTCAATGGGTCAGTTTCTGTGTGTTCGGTCAGGATGTGTTCATTTTGTCAGTTTCTGTGTGCTCGGTCAGGTTGTGATCAGTGTGTCAGTTTCTGTCTGTTCTGACAGGATCTGGTCAGTGGTTCAGTTTCTGTTTGTTTCGTCATACTGTTGTCAGTGTGTCAGTTTCTGTCTGTTCTGACAGGATCTGGTCAGTGGGTCAGTTTCTGTTTGTTTCGTCATACTGTTGTCAGTGGGTCAGTTTCTGTGTGTTCAGTCAGGGTTTATTCAGTGGTTCCGTTTCTGTGTGTTCGGTCAGGTTGTGGTCATTGGGTCAGTTTCTGTGTGTTCCATCGGTTGTTGTCAGTGGGTCAGTTTCTGTGTGTTCTGTCAGATTGTGGTCAGTGGGACAGTTTCTGTGTGTTTGGGCAGGTGCTGGTCTGAGGGTCAATTTTTGTGTGTTCGTTCAGGTTATGGTCATTGTGTCAGTTTCTGTATGTTTGGTCAGTTTTGAGTCAGTGGGTCATGTTCTGTGTGTTCATTTATGTTGTGGATATTGTATCAGTTTTGGAGTTTTCAGTCAGGGTGTGGTCAGTGGGACACATTCTGTGCGATAGGTCAGGATTTAATCAGTATCAGTTTCTGTGTGGTGATTCAGGTTGCAGTCAGTGGTTCCGTTTCTGTGTGTTCAGGCAGGTTGTGGTCAGTGGGCCATTTTTTTGTGAATTCGTTCCATTTGTTGTCTTTGTGTCTGTTTTTGTGTTTTTGGTCAGGTTGTGGTCAATGGCTCAGTTTCTGCGAGTTCGTTCATGTTGTGGTTATTGTGTCAGTCGTTATGTGCTCGGTCAGGTTGTGGTCAGTGTGTCAGTTTCTGCGTGTTCAGTCAGGATTTGTTCAGTGTGTCAGTTTCTGTGTGTTCAGTCAGATTGAGGTCAGTGTGACAGTTTCTGTGTGTTCGGTCAGTTTGTGGTCAGTTGGTCAGTTTCTGTGACTTCGGTCAGGTCGTGGTCAGTGGGTCAGTTACTGTGTGTTTGGTCAGGTTGTGGTCAGGGTGTCAGTTTCTGTGTGTTCCATCAGGTTGTGGTCAATGTGTCAGTTTTGTTCTGTTCGGTCACGTTGTGCTCAGTGGGTCCGTTTCTGTGTGTTCAGTCATTTTCTGGTCAGTTTGTCAGTTTCTGTGTGTTCGGTCAGGTTATGGTCAATGGGTCAGTTTCTGTGTATTCAGTCATTTTATTGTCAGTGGGTCAGTTTCTGTGTGTTCGGTCAGGTTGTGCTCAATGGGTCAGTTTCTGTGTGTTCGGTCAGGTTGTGTTCAGCTTTTCAGTTTCTGTGTGCTCTGTCATGTTGTGATCAGTGGGTCAGTTTCTGTCTGTTCTGAAAGGATCTGGTCAATGGGTCAGTTTCTGTTTGATTCGTCATAATGTTGTCAGTGGGTCAGATTCTGTGTGTTCAGTCAGGATTTGTTCAGTGGTTCAGTTTCCGTGTGTTCGGTCAGCTTGTGGTCAGTGGGTCAGTTTGCATGTGTTCGGTCAGGTTGTGTTCAGTGTATCAGTTGCTGTGTGTTCAGCCAGGTTGTGGTTAGTGGGTCATTTTCTGTGTGTTTGGACAGGTGATGGTCTGAGGGTCAATTTTTGTGTGTTCGTTCAGGTTGTGGTCATTGTGTCAGTTTCTGTGTTTTTGGTCAGTTTTGAGCCAATGGGTCATTTTCTGTGTGTTCATTCAGGTTATGGTTACTGTGTCAGTTTTGGTGTTTATGGTCAGGTTGTGGTCATTGTGTCAGTTTCTGTGTGTTTGGTCAGGATTTGGTCCGTGGATCAGTTTCTGAGTGCGCAGTAAGGATGTGGACCATGGGTCAATTTCTGTGTGCTCGGACAGGTGGTGGTCATTGGGAAAGTTTCTGTGTATTCGGGCAGGAGGTCATCATTGGGTTAGTTCCTGTCTGATCAGTCAGGTTGTATTCAGTGGTTCAGTTTCTGTGGGTTCCGTCAGTGTGTGGTCAGTGTGCCAATTTCTGTGTGTTCGGTCAAGTTATTGTCATTGGGTCAGTTTCTGTGTTTGCGGTCCGCATTTGTTCAGTTGGCAACTTTCTGTGCATTTGGCCAGGTTGTGGTCAATGGGTCAGTTTTGTTGTGTTCGGTCAGGTTGTGGTCAGGGGGTCAGTTTCTGTGTGTTCCATCAGGTTGAGGTCAGTGGGTCAGTTTCTGTGTGTTTCTTCATGTTGTGGTCAATGGGTCAGTTTTGTTGTGTTCGGTCAGGTTTTGTTCACTGGGTCAGTTTCTGTGTGTTCAGTCATGTTATGGTGAGTTTGTCAGTTTCTGTGTGTTCGGTCAGGTTGTGATCAGTCGTCCAGTTTCTGTCAGTTCTGACAGGATCTGGTCATTGGGTTAGTTTCTGTTTGTTTCGTCATACTGTTGTCAGTGGGTCAGTTTCTGTGTGTTCAGTCAGGGTTTGTTCAGTGGTTCAGTTTCTGTGTTTTCGGTCAGGTTGTGGTCATTGGGTCAGTTTCTGTGTATTCCATCAGGTTGTAGTCAGTGGGTCAGTTTCTGGGTGTTCTGTCAGTTTGTGATCAGTAGGTCAGTTTGCATGTGTCCGGTCAGGTTGTGTTCATTTTGTCAGTTTCTGTGTGCTCAGTCAGGTTGTGATCAGTGCTTCAGTTTCTGTCTGTTCTGACAGGATCTGGTCAGTGGGTCAGATTCTGTTTGTTTCATCATACTGTTGTCAGTGGGTCAGTTTCTGTGTGTTCAGTCAGGGTGTGGTCAGTGGGTCAGTTTCTATGTGTTTGGTCAGTTTGTGGTCATGTGGTCCGTTTCTGTGTGATCAGCCATGTTGTAGTCAGTGGGTCAGTTTCTGTGTGTTCCATTAGGTTGTGTTCACAGAATCACACAAAATCACAGAATCCCCACAGTGCAGATAGAGGCCATTTCGGCCCATCGAGCCTGCACCGACACATATCCCACCCTATCCCCGTAACCCCACGTATTTAATCCCCCAACACTAAGGGTCAATTTATCATAGCCAAATCAACCTAACCCGCACATCTTTGGCCTGTAGGAGGAAACCGGAGCACCCGGAGGAAACCCACGCAGACACAGGGAGAATGTGCAAACTCCACACAGACAGTCGCCCGAGTCCAGATTTGAACCCGGGTCCCTGGCGCTGTGAGGCAACAGTGTGTTCAGCCAAGTTGTGTTCAGTCGGTCATTTTCTATGTGGTTGGACAGGTGCTGGTCTGAGTGTCAATTTTTGTGTGTTCGTTCAGGTCGTGGTCATTGTGTCAGTTTCTGTGTGTATGGTCAGATTTGTGTCAGTGGGTCATTTTCTGTGTGCTCATTCAGGTTGTGGTTATTGTGTAAGTTCCAGTGTTTTCAGTCAGTTTTGGTCAGTGGGACAGCTTCTGTGAGTTCGGCCAGGATTTGGTCAGTGTTTCAGTTTATGTGTGTTCAGGCAGGTTGTGGTCAGTGGGACAGTTTCTGTGAATTCGTTCCATTTGTTGTCAATGTGTCAGTTTATGTGTATACGGTCTGGTTATGGACAATGGCTCAGTTTCTGTGAGATCGTTCATGTTGTGGTCATTGTGTCAGTCTTTGTATGCTCAGTCAGGTTGTGGTCATTGTGTCAGTTTCTGTGTGTTCAGTCAGGAGTTTGTGCAGTGTGTCAGTTTCTCTGTGTTCGGTCAGTTTGTGGTCAGTTGGCCAGTCTCTGTGTGTTCGGTCAGGTTGTGGTCATTTGGTCAGCTACTGTGTGTTTGGTCAGGTTATGGTCAGTGGGTCAGGTTCGGTGTGCTCTGGTCAGGTTGTCGTCAGTGGGTAAGCTGGTGTGTGTTTGAACAGGTTGATTTCAGTGGATCAGTTACAGTGTGCTCGGTCAGGTTTTGGTCAGTGTATAAGTTTCTGTGTGGTGATTCAGGTTGTGGTCAGTGGTTCAGTTTTTTGTGAATTCGTTCCATTTGAGGTCATTGTGTCTTTTTCTGTGAGTTCGGTCAGGTTGTGGTCAATGGCTCAGTTTCTGTGAGTTCATTCATGTTGTGGTCATTGTGTCAGTCGCTATGTGCTCGGTCAGGTTGTGGTCAGTGTGTCAGTTTCTGTGTGTTCAGTCAGGATTTCTTCAGTGTGTCAGTTTCTGTGTGTTCAGTCAGATTGAGGTCAGTGTGACAGTTTCTGTGTGTTCGGTCAGGTTGTGGGCAGTGTGTCAGTTTCTGTGTGATCCGTCAGTTTGTGGTCAGTTGGTCATTTTCTGTGCGTTCAGTCAGGACTTGGTCACTGTGTCAGTTTTTGTGTGTTCAGTCAGATTGAGGTCAGTGTGACAGTTTCTGTGTGTTCGGTCAGGTTGTGGGCAGTGTATCAGTTTCTGTGTGATCGGTCAGTTTGTGGTCAGTTGGTCATTTTCTGTGCGTTCAGTCAGGACTTGGTCGCTGTGTCAGTTTTTGTGTGTTCAGTCAGATTGAGGTCAGTGTGATAGTTTCGGTGTGTTCGGTCAGGTTGTGGGCAGTGTGTCAGTTTCTGTGTGTTCGCTCAGTTTGTGGTCAGTTGGTCAGTTTCTGTGTGTTCGGTCAGGTTGTGGTCAATGGATCAGTTACTGTGTGTTTGGTCAGGTTGTGGTCTGGGGGTCGGTTTCTGTGTGTTCCATCAGGTTGAGGTCAGTGGGTCTGTTTCTGTGTGTTCCATCAGGTTGTGGTCAATGTGTCAGTTTTGTTGTGTTCGGTCATGTTGTGTTCAGTGGGTCAGTTTCTGTGTGTTCAGTCATTTTATGGTCAGTTTGTCAGTTTATGTGTGTTCGGTCAGGTTATGGTCAATGGGTCAGTTTCTGTGTATTCAATCACTTTATGGTCAGTGGGTCAGTTTCTGTGTGTTCGGTCAGGTTGTGGTCAATGGGTCAGTTTCCGTGTTTTCAGTCAGGTTGTGTTCAATTTGTCAGTTTCTGTGTGCTCGGTCAGGTTGTGATCAGTGGGTCAGTTTCTGTCTGTTCTGAAAGGATCTGGTCAGAGGGTCAGTTTCTGTTTGTTTCATCATAATGTTGTCAGTGGGTCAGTTTCTGTGTGTTCAGTCAGGGTTTGTTCAGTGGTTCAGTCTCTGTGTGTTCGGTTAACTTGTGGTCAGTGGATCAGTTTCTGTGTGTTCCATCAGGTTGTGGTCAGTGGGTCAGTTTATGTGTGCTCTGTCAGTTGTGGTCAGTAGGTCAGTTTTCATTTGTTCGGTCAGGATGTGTTCAGTGTATCAGTTGCTGTGTGTTCAGCCAGGTTGTGGTCAGTGGGTCATTTTCTGTGTGTTTGGACAGATGATGGTCAGAGGGTGAATTTTTGTGTGTTCGTTCAGGTTGTGGTCATTGTGTCAGTTTCTGTGTTTTTGGTCAGTTTTGAGTCAGTGGGTCATTTTCTGTGTGTTCATTCAGGTTATGGTTATTGTGTCAGTTTTGCTGTTTTCGGTCAGTTTGTGGTCATTGTGTCAGTTTCTGTGTGTTTGGTGAGGATTTGGTCCGTGGGTCAGTTTCTGTGTGCTCAGTAAGGATGTGGATCGTGGGTCAATTTCTGTGTGCTTGGGCAGGTGGTGGTCATTGGGAAAGTGTCTGTGTGTTCGGGCAGGTGGTCATCATTGGGTTAGTTACTGTCTGTTCAGACAGGTAGTGGTCAGTGGATCAGTTCCTGTGTTGTTCTGTCAGTTTGTGGTCAGTGTGTCAGTTTCTGTGTGTTCGGTCAAGTCATTGTCATTGGGTCAGTTTCTGTGTTTGCGGTCTTTATTCGTTCAGTTGGCCACTTTCTGTGTGTTTGGCCAGGTTGTGGTCAATTGGTCAGTTTTGTTGTGTTCGGTCAGGTTGTGGCCAGTGGGTCAGTTTCTGTGTGTTTCTTCAGGTTGTGGTCAATGGGTCAGTTTTGTTGTGTTCGGTCAGGTTTTGTTCACTGGGTCAGTTTCTGTGTGTTCAGTCAGTGTTTGTTCAGTGGTTCAGTTTCTGTGTATTCGGTCAGGTTGTGGTCATTGGGTCAGTTTCTGTGTGTTCCATGAGGTTGTTGTCAGTGGGTCAGTTTCTGTGTGTTCTGTCAGATTGTGGTCAGTGGGTCAGTTTGCATGTGTTCGGTCAGGTTGTATTCAGTTCATCAGTTGCTGTGTGTTCAGCCAGTTTGTGGTCAGTAGCTCTGTTTCTGTGTGTTAGGACAGGTGCTAGTCTGAGGGTCAATTTTGTGTGTGTTCGTTCAGGTTGTGGTCATTGTGTCAGTTTCTGTGTGTTTGGTCAGTTTTGAGTCAGTGGGTCATGTTCTGTGTGTTCATTTATGTTGTGGTTATTGTATCAGTTTTGGAGTTTTCAGTCAGATTGTTGTCAGTGGGACAGTTTCTGTGCGATCGGTCAGGATTTGATCAGTGTATCAGTTTCTGTGTGGTGATTCAGGTTGCGGTCAGTGGTTCAGTTTCTGTGTGATCAGGCAGGTTGTGGTCAGTGGGCCAGTTTTTTGTGAATTTGTTCCATTTTTGGTCATCGTGTCTGTTTCTCTGTGGTCGGTCAGTTTGTGGTCAATGGCTCAGTTTCTGTGAGTTCGTTCATGTAGTGGTCATTGTGTCAGTCGTTATGTGCTCGGTCAGTTTGTGGTCAGTGTGTCAGTTTCTGTGTGTTCAGTCAGGATTTGTTCAGTTTGCCAATTTTTGTGTGTTCAGTCAGATTGAGGTCAGTGTGACAGTTCCTGTGTGTTCGGTCAGTTTGTGGTCCGTTGGTCATTTTCTGTGCGTTCAGTCAGGACTTCCTCACTGTGTCAGTTTTTGTGTGTTCAGTCAGATTGAGGTCAGTGTGACAGTTTCTTTGTGTTCGGTCAGGTTGTGGGCAGTGTTTCAGTTTCTGTGTGTTCAGTCAGTTTGTGGTCAGTTGGTCAGTTTCTGTGTGTTCGGTCAGGTTGTGGTCAGTGGTTCAGTTACTGAGTCTTTGGTCAGGTTGTGGTCCAGGGCTCAGTTTCTGTGTGTTCCATCAGGTTGAGGTCAGTGGGTCAGTCTCTGTGTGTTCCATCAGGTTTTGGTCAATGTGTCAGTTTTGTTATATTCGGTCAGGTTGTGTTCAGTGGTTCAGTTTCTGTGTGTTCAGTCATTTTATGGTCAGTTTGTCAGTTTCTGTGTGTTCGGTCAGGTTATGTTCAATGGGTCAGTTTCTGTGTATTCTGTCATTATATGGTCAGTGGGTCAGTTTCTGTGTGTTCGGTCAGGTTGTGGTCAATGGTTCAATTTCTGTGTGTTCGGTCAGGTTGTGTTCAGCTTGTCAGTTTCTGTGTGCTCGGTTAGGTTGTGATCAGTGGGTCAGTTTCTGTCTGTTCTGAAAGGATCTGTTCAGTGGGTCAGTTTCTGTTTGTTTCGTCATAATGTTGTCAGTGGGTCAGTTTCTGTGTGTTCAGTCAGGGATGTTCAGTGGTTCAGATTCTGTGTGTTCGGTCAGCTTGTGGTCAGTGGGTCAGTTTCTGTGTGTTCCATCTGGTTGTGGTCAGTGGGTCAGTTTCTGTGTGTTCAGCCATGTTGTGGTCAGTGGGTCATTTTCTGTGTGATTGGACAGGTGATGGTCAGAGTGCCAATGTTTGTGTGTTCGTTCAGGTTGTGGTCATTGTGTCAGTTTCTGTTCTTTTGGTCAGTTTTGAGTCAGTGGGTCGTTTTCTGTGTGTTCTTTCAGGTTATGGTTATTGTGTCAGTTTTGGTGTTTTCGGTCAGGTTGTGGTCATTGTGTCAGTTTCTGTGTGTTTGGTCAGGATTTGGCCCGTAGGCCAGTTTCTGTGTGCTCAGTAAGGATGTGGACCGTGGGTCAATTTCTGTGTGCTCGGACAGGTGGTGGTCATTGGGAAAGTTTCTGTGTGTTCGGGCAGTAGATCATCATTGGGTTAGTTTCTGTCTGTTCAGTCAAATTGTATTCAGTGGATCAGTTTCTGTGGGTTCCGTCAGTGTGTGGTCAGTGTGTCAGTTTCTGTGTGTTCAGTCAAGATATTGTCATTGGGTCAGTTTCTGTGTTTGCGGTCCGTATTTGTTCAGTTGGCCACTTTCTGTGTGTTTGGTCATGTTGTGGTCAATGGGTCAGTTTTGTTGTGTTCGGTCAGGTTGTGGTCAGGCGGTCAGTTTCTGTGTGTTCCATCAGGTTGAGGTCAGTGGGTCAGTTTCTGTGTGTTTCTTCAGGTTGTGGTCAATGGGTTAGATTTGCTGTGTTCAGTCAGGTTTTGTTCACTGGGTCAGTTTCTGTGTGTTCAGTCATGTTATGGTCAGTTTGTCAGTTTCTGTGTGTTCGGCCAGGATGTGGTCAAAGAGTCAGTTTCTGTGTGTTCGTTCAGCTTGTGTGCAATGGGTGAGTTTCTGTGCGTTCGTTCAGGTTGTTTTCATTGTGTCAGTTTCTGTGTGCTCGGTCAGGTTATGATCAGTGGTTCAGTTTCTGTCTGTTCTGACAGGATTATGTCAGTGGGTCAGTTTCTGTTTCATTCATCATACTGTTGTCAGTGGGTCAGTTTCTATGTGTTCACTCAGGTTTTGTTCAGTGGTTCAGTTTCTGTGTGTTCGGTCAGGTTGTGGTCATTGGGTCAGTTTCTGTGTGTTCCTTCAGGTTGTTGTCAGTGGGTCAGTTTCTGTGTGTTCTGTCAGATTATGGTCAGTGGGTCAGTTTGCATGTGTTCGGTCAGGTTGTGTTCAGTGTATCAGTTGCTGTGTGTTCAGCCAGTTTGTGGTCAGTGGGTCATTTTCTGTGTGTTTGGACAGGTGATGGTCTGAGGGTCATTTTTTGTGCGTTCATTCAGGTTGTGATCATTGTGTCAGTTCCTGTGTTTTTGGTCAGTTTTGAGTCAGTGGGACCTTTTCTGTGTGTTCATACATGTTATGGTTATTGTGTCAGTTTTGGTGTTTTTGGTCAGGTTCTGGTCAGTGGTACAGTTTCTGTGTGATCGGTCAGGATTTGATCAGTGTGTCAGATTCTGTGTGGTGAGTCAGGTTGTGGTCGATGGTTCAGTTTCTGTGTGTTCAGGCAGGTTGTGGTCAGTGGGTCAGTTTCTGTGAATTAGTTCCATTTGTTGTCATTGTGTCTGTTTCTGTGTGTTCGGTCAGGTTGTGGTCAATCGCTCAGTTTCTGTGAGTTCCTTCATTTTGTGGTCATTGTGGCGGTCGTTATGTGCACGGTCTGGTTGTGGTCAGTGTGTCAGTTTATGTGTGTTCATTCAGGATATGTTCAGTGTGTCAGTTCCTGTTTGATCAGTAAGGTTTTGTTTAGTGGATCAGTTACTGTCGGTTCGATCAGTGTTTGGTCAGTGGGACGGAATCTGTGTGTTCGATCATGTTGTTGTCAGTGGTTCAGTTTCTGTGCGTTCGGTCAGGACTTGTTCAGTGTGTCACTTACTGTGTGTTTCATCAGAGTGTTGGCATTGGGTCAGTTTCTGTGTGTTCGTTCAGGATTTGGTCAGTGGGTCAGATTCTATGTGTCCTGTCAGGTTCTGGTCACTGGCTCAGTTTCTGTGTGCTCGATCAGTTGGTGGTCAGTGGGTTAGTTTCTGTGTGTTCATTCAGGTTATGGTTATTGTGTCAGTTTCGGTGTGCTCGGTCAGATTGGGGTCAGTGTGTCAGTTTCAGTGTATGTTCTGTGAGGTTGTTGACAATGGGTCACTTTCTTTGTGCTCGGGCAGGTTGTGTTCTGTAGGTCCGTTTCTGTGTGTTTGGTCATGATTTGTTCCCTGGGTCAGTTTCTGTGTGCTCACAAATTTTGTGGACAGTGAGTCAGTTTCTGTGTGCTCAGACAGTTGGTGGTCTGTGGGTCAGTTTCTGTGTGTTTGGTCAAGCTGTAGTCAGTGGGTCAGCTTATATGTGTTCGATCAGGATTTGGTCAGTGTGTCAGTTTCTGTGTTTTCGTACATGTTGTTGTCAGTGGGTCAGTTTCTGTGTGTTTGGTCAGGATGTGGTCAGTGGGTCAGTTTCTGTGTGCTAGGTCAGGTTGTTGTCACTGGGTCCCTTTCTGTGTGATTGCTAAGGTTGAGGACACTGTGTCAGTGTCTGTGTGTTTTATCAGGATGTGGTCAGTGGGTCATTTTCTGTGTTTTCAGTCAGGACTAGGTCACTGTGTCAGTTTTTGTGTGTTCATTCAGGTTGAGTCAGTGTGACAGTTTCTGTGTGTTCGGTCAGGTTGTGGGCAGTGTGTCAGTTTCTGTGTGTTTGGTCAGTTTGTGGTCAGTAGGTCAGTTTCTGTATGTTTGGTCAGGTTGTGGTCAGTGGGTAAGTTTGTGTGTGTTTGATCAGGCTGTGTTCAGTGGGTCAGTTACTGTGTGCTCGGTCAGGTTTTGTTCATTGGATCAGATTCTGTGAGTTCATTCAGGATGTGTTCAGTGGGTCAGTTTATGTGTGTTCATTCAGGTTGTGGTCACTGGATCAATTTCTGTCGATTCCTTCAGTTTGTGGTCAGTGGGATTGTTTCTGTGTATTCAGTCATGTTTTTGTCAGTGTTCCAGTTTCTGTGTGTTTGATCAGGATTTCTTCAGTTGGTCACTTTCTGTGTTTTTGCCAGGTTGTGGTCAATGGTTCAGTTTCGGTGTTCTCGGTCAGATATTGGTTAGTGTGTCACTTTCAGTGTTTGTTCGGTCAGGTTGTGGTCAATGGATCAGTTTCTGTGTGCTCGGGTATGTTGTGTTCTGTGGGTTAGTTTCTGTGTGTTTGGTCAGGATTTGGTCCGTGGGTCAGTTTCTGTGTGCTCAGTAAGAATGTGGACCGTGGGTCAATTTCTGTGTGCTCGGACAGGTGGTTGTCATTGGGACAGTTTATGTGTGTTCGGGCAGGAGGTCATCATTGGGTTCGTTTCTGTCTGTTCAGTCAGGTTGAAGTCAGTGGATCAGTTTCTGTGGGTTCCGTCAGTGTGTGGTCAGTGTGTCAGTTTCTGTGTGTTCGGTCAAGTTATTGTCATTGGGTGAGTTTCTGTGTTTTTGGTCCGTATTTGTTCAGTTGGACACTTTCTCTGTGCGTTTGGCCAGGTTGTGGCCAGGGGGCCAGTTTCTGTGTGTTCCATCAGGTTGTGGTCAGTGGGTCAGTTTCTGTGTGTTTCTTCAGGTTGGGGTCAATGGGTCAGTTTTGTTGTGTTCAGTCAGGTTTTGTTCACTGCGTCAGTTTCTGTGTGTTGAATCATTTTATGGTCACTTTGTCAGTTACTGTGTGTTCGGTCAGCATGTGGCCAATTGCTCAGTTTCTGTGTGTTCAGGCATTTTATGGTCAGTCGGTCAGTTTTTGTGTGTTCGGACAGTTTGTGGTCAATCGGTCAGTTTCTGTTTGTTTGGTCAGTTTATGTTCAGTTTGTCAGTTTCTGTGTGCTCGGTCAGGTTGTGATCAGTGTGTCAGTTTCTGTGTGTTCGGTCAGGTTGTGGTCATTGGGTCAGTTTCTGTGTGTTCCATCAGGTTGTGGTCAGTGGGTCAGTTTCTGTGTGTTCTTTCAGATTGTGGTCAGTGGGTCAGTTTGCATGTGTTTGGTCAGATTGTGTTCATTGCATCAGTTGCTGTGTGTTCAGGCAGTTTCTTGTCAGTGGGTCAGTTTCTGTGTCTTTGGACAGGTGCTGGTCTGAGGGTCAATTTTTGTGTGTTCGTCCAGGTTGTGGTCACTGTGTCAGTTTGTGTGTGTGGTCAGTTCTGTGTCAGTGGGTCATTTTCTGTGTGTTCATTCAGGTTGTGGTTATTGTGTCAGTTTCGGTGTTTTCAGTCAGATTGTGGTCAGTGGGACAGTTTCTGTGTGATCGGACAGGATTTGATCTGTGTATCAGGTTCTGTGTGGTGATTCAGGTGGTGGTCAGGGGTTCAGTTTCTGTGTGTTCAGGCAGGTTGTGGTCAGTGGGCCAGTTTCTGTGAATTCATTCCATTTCTGGTGATTGTGTCTGTTTCTGTGTGTTCGGTCAGGTTGTGGTCAATGGCTCAGTTTCTGTGAGTTCATTCATGTTGTGGTCATTGTGTCAGTCGTTATGTGTTCAGTCTGGTTGTGGTCAGTGTGTCAGTTTCTGTGTGTTCAGTCAGTATTTGTTCAGTGTGTCATTGTCTGTGTGATCAGTTAGTTCTTGTTCATTGGATCAGTTTCTGTCGGTTCGATCAGTGTTTGGTCAGTGGGACGGTTTCTCTGTGTGTTCAATCAAGTTGTTTTCAGTGGTTCAATTTCTGTGTGTTCGGTCAGGATTTGTTCAGCGTGTCACTTTCTGTGTGTTTCATCAGATTTTTGTCAGTGGGTAAGTTTCTGTGTGTTCAGTTTGGATTTGGTCAGTGGGTTAGATTCTGTGTTTTCTGTCAGGTTGTTGTCAGAGGGTCAGTTTCTGCGTGTTCGGTCTGGCTGTGGTACCTGGGCCAGTTTCTGTGTGTTCCGTCAGGTTGTGGTCAGTGGGTCAGTTTCTGTTTGTTCGGTCAGTTTGTGGTCATTGGTCAGCTTGTGTGTGTTCGATCAGGTTGTGCTCAGTGAATCAGTTTCTGTGTCTCCAGCCAAGTTGTGTTCAGTGGGTCAGTTTCTCTGTGTTTTGACAGATGCTGGTCTGTCGGTCAGTTTCTGTGCGTTTGGTCAGGTTGTTGCCAGTGAGTCAATTTATGTGTGTTTTTTCACGATGTGATCAGTGTGTCAGTTTCTTTGTGCTCAGTCAGGAGTTGTTAATTGTGTCAGTTTCTGTGTGTTCGGTCAGGTTGTGGTCAGTGGGTCTGTTTCTGTTTGTTCATTAAGGTTGTGGGTAATGTGTCAGTTTCGTTGCGCTCTGTAAGATTGGGGTCAGTGTGTCAGTTTCAGTGTTTACTCGGTCAGGTTGTTGTCTATGGGTCACTTTCTTTATGCTCGGGCAGGTTGTGTTTTGTGTGTCCGTTTCTGTGTGTTTGGTCATGATTTGGTCCCTGGGTCAGTTTCTGTGTGCTCAGTAAGGTTGTGGACAGTGGCTTAGTTTCTGTGTGCTCGGATAATTGGTGGTCTGTTGGTCAGTTTCTGTGTGATCAGACAGGTGGTGGTCAGTTGGACAGTTTCTGTGTGTTCAGTCAGCATCTGGTCAGTGGATCAGTTTCTGTGGGTTCCGTCAGTGTGTTGTCAGTGGGACAGTTTCTGTGTGTTCTGTCCGGATTTGTTCAATTGGTCACTTTTTGTGTGTTTGGTCAGGTTGCGCTCAATAGGTCAGTTTCTTCATGTTCGGTCAGTTTGTGGTCATTGTGTCAGTTTCAGTTATTGTTCGGTGAGGTTCTGGTCAGTGGATCAGTTTCTGTGTGTTCAGTCAGGATTTGCTCAGTGTGTCAGTTTCTGTGTGCTCGGTCAGGTTGGGATCAGTGGGTCAATTTCTGTCTGTTCGGACAGGATCTGGCCAGTTCGTTAGTTTCATTGGGTTCACTCATTTTATGGTCAGTGGATCATTTTCTGTGTTTTCCATCAGTGTGTGGTCAGAGGGTCAGGTTCTGTTTGTTCGGTCAAGTTGTTGTCAGTGGTTCAGTTTCTGTTTGTTCGGTCCGGATTTTATCAGTTGTTCAGTTTCTGTTCATTAGGCCAGGTTTTGGAATGAAGGCCCTTTTCTGTGAGATCGGTCAGGTTGTGGTCAGTGGGTCAGTTTCAGTGTATTTTCAGTCATGTTGCGGTCCATGGGTCAGTTTCTGTGTTTTCGGTCAGGTTGTGTTCAGTGGGACATTACCAGTGCATTTCGTCAGGTTGTGGTCAGTGGGTCATTTCATGTGTGTTCGGTCAGTTTGTGTTCAATAGGTCAGCTTCTGTGTGCTCGGTCAGGTTGTGGTCTGTGGGTCATTTTCTGTGTGCTCGGACAGGTTGTGTTCAGTGGGTAAGTTTCTGAGTACTCGGTCTGGCTGTGGTACATGAGCCAGTTTCTGTGTGTTTGGTCATTTTGTTGTCAGTGGGTCAGTTTATGTGTGTTCGGTCAGGATTTGGTCAGTGTGTCAGTTTCTGTGAGTTCGTTCAGGTTGTGGTCAGTGTGTCAGTTTCTGTGTGATCGGTCAGTTGTGGTCAGTGGGTCAGTTTCTGTGTGTTTGGTCAGGATGTGGTCAGTGGGTCAGTTTCTTTTTTCTAGGTCAGGTAGTTGTCAGTGGGTCCCTTTTTGTGTGATTGCTCAAGTTGTGGTCATTGTGTCAGTGTCAGTGTGTTTTGTCAGGTTGTGGTCAGTGGGTCATTTACTGTGTGTTCAGTCAGGACTTGGTCACTGTGTCAGTTTTAGTGTTTTCAGTCAGGTTGTGGTCAGAGTGAAGGTCTCAGTGTGTTCAGTCAGGTTATGGTCAGTCGGTCAGTTTATGTTGCAATATGTGGGAGCTGGTGGACACCATTGATGCTCACGGTGATCACATTTGCAGTAAGTGTTGGCTGCTCTAGGTATTCCGGCTCCGTGTTGAAGAGCTGGAGTACGAGCTTCAAACACTGAGGCACATCAGAGAGGGGGAGAGTTACCTGAACTCTGTGTATCACGATTTATTAACACCAATTAGATTAATTAATTCAGAAGTAGTCCGTGGCCAGGATCAGGATGGTGTGACTAGAAGTGAGGTAGGTACGGGGATCCAGGAGGTAGTGTTGGAGGAGCCGCAGCCCTTGCACTTGTCCAACAGGTTCCAGGCACTTACTCCCTGTGAGGATGGGAAAAGGGACTGCGGGGAGGATGAGCAACCTGGCCACAGCACCGTGGAGTGGAGGGCCATTCAAGTGGGGGGAGTTAAAAGAAATGTTGTATCGGTAGGGGATAGTATCGTTAGGGGGATAGATAGAGTTCTTTGCAGCCAAGAGCGAGAGTCCTGAAGGCTGTGTTGCCTGCCCGTTGCCAGGGTTAAGGACATCTCCTCTGGACTGGAGAGAAACTTGGAGTGGGAGGGGGAGGATCTAGTTGTCGTGGTCCATGTTGGTACCAACGACATAGATAGGACAAGGAAGGAGGTTCTGCTGAGGGAGTTTGAGCAGCTAGGGTCAAATTAAAAAGCAGAACCATAAGGGTAAGGATTATTACCTGAGCCACGAGCGAATTTGGCTCGGACAAATAAAATTAGAGATTTAAATGCGTGGCTCAAAGTCTGGTGTGGGAGAAATGGGTTATGCTTCCTGGGACACTGGCACCAGTGCTGGGGCAGGAGGGAGCTGTTCCGTTGGGACGGGCTTCACTTGGCCAGTGCTGGGACTAGAGTCCTGGCGGAACATATAACTAGGGCTGTAGAGAGGGCTTTAAACTAACTAGTGGGGGGGAGGTTCCTGGAGAGCAAATAGAAAAAATGGCAACAGAGAAGGTCATAGACTTAGGTAGCAGTGGGGAAATTAAAAACCAGAGCGTGTCAGGAAGGGGCAGAAGGTATGGAGTAAAAGGTAAAGTAATAAAAAGGGCTAAAACAGGAACTAAGTGACACAAAACATATTTGAAAGTTCTCTACCTGAATGCACGTAGCATTCGTAACAAAATAGATGAGTTAATGGCACAAATAACTACATATGTGTATGATCTTGTGGCCATTACAGAAACATGGCTGCAGGGTGACAATACCTGGGAATTAAACATACCAGGTTATTTAACGATCAGGCAGGATAGGCAGGAAGGAAGGGGAGGTGGGCTGGCTATGTTAATAAAGGAAGGAATCACTGTAATACAGAGAAATGATATTGGGTCAAATGATCAGGATAATGAAACAGTTTGGGTGGAGGTAAGGAATAATAAGGGGAAATAAACACTAGTGGGCGTATTCTATAGGCCTCCGAACAGTGGCAACTCTGTTGGACGGAGTATCAATCAGGAAATAATTGAGGCTTGTAATAAGGGAACATCTATAATTATGAGGGATTTTAACTATCATATTAATTGGACAAATCAAATTGGGCAGGGCTGCCTTGAGGATGAGTTCATAGAGTGTATTAGGGATGGTTTTCTTGAGCAGTATGTAGATGAACCGACCAGGGGGCAAGCAACCTTAGATCTGGACCTTTGTAACGAGACAGGATGAATTAAAAATGTCGTAGTAAAGTATCCCCTTGGAATAAATTACCATAACATGGTTGAATTCCATATTCAATTAGAGGGTGAAAAGGTTGGATCTCAAACAAGCGTGCTAAGCTTGAATAAAGGAGACTATGAAGGTATGAGAGCGGAATTGAGTAGAGTGGATTGGGAAAATAGATTAAAGGGTAAGACGATACATGATCAGTGGTGTATTTCAAGGAGTTATTTTACAACTTCCAAAAAAAATATATTCCACTGAGAAGAAAAGGGTGTATAAGAAAAGACAGCTATCCGTGGCTAAGTAAAGAAATTAAGGAGAGCATTCGACTAAAATCAAGGGCATATGAGGTAGCGAAATCTAGTGGGAGGATAGAGGATTGGGAAAACTTTAAAAGACAGCAAAAAATAACAAGAAGATTGATTAAGAAAGGGAAGATAGATTATGAAAGTAAATTAGCAAAAAATATAAAAACAGATAGTAAGAGTTTTTATATTTTTATAAAAAGAAAAGGGGAGGCTAAAGTAAATGTTGGTCCCTTAGAGGATGAGACCGGGAAATTAATGGTGGGAAATATGGAGATGGCAAAAACACTGAATGAATATTTTATATCAGTCTTCACAGTAGAAGACACTTAGAATATCCCAACACTGGACAAACAGGGGGATAAATCGGGGGAGGAGCTAAACACGATCAAAATCACTAAGGAATTGGTACTCGGTAAAATAGTGGGACTCAAGGCGGATAAATCACCTGGACCTGATGGCTTAAATCCTAGGGTCTTGAGGGAAGTGGCGGTAGGGATTGTGGATGCATTGGTAATAATTTTCTCAAACTCCCCGGACTCGGCTAAGGTCCCGGCAGACTGGATAACAGCTAATGTAGACAGGGCAGTAGACAGAAGGCTGGAAACTATAGACCGGTTAGCCTAACATCTGTGGTATGTAAAATTTTGGAGTCCATTATTAAGGAGACAGTAACAGGACAATCATAATTTAATAGGACAAAGTCAGCATTGTTTTATGAAGGGGAAGTCATGTTTGACAAATATGCTGGAGTTCTTTGAGGAAGTTACATATAGGGTGGATAAAAGGGGAACCAGTGGACGTAGTGTATTTAGACTTACAAAAGGCATTTGACAAGGTGCCACAAAAAAGGTTATTGCTTAAGATCAAAAATCACGGAATTGGGGGTAATATTCTGGCAAGGATAGAGGATTGGCTATCTAACAGATGGCAGAGAGTTGGGATAAATGTTTCATTCTCAGACTGGCAATCAGTAACTGGTGGTGTTCCACAGGGGTCAGTGCTGGGTCCCCAACTCTTTACAATCTATATTAACGATTTGGAGGAGGGGACCGAGTGTAACATATCAAAGTTTGCAGATGATACTAAGATGGGAGGGAAAGTAGTGAGTGAGGAGGACATAAAAAACCTGCAAGGGGACATAGACAGGCTAAGTAAGTGGGCAGAGATTTGGCAGATGGAATACAATACTGGAAAGTGTGAGGTTATGCACTTTGGCAGGAAAATTCGGAGAGAAAGTTATTATCTTAATGGCAAGAAATTGGAAATTACTGAAGTACAAAGGCATCTGGGGGTCCTGGTGCACGAAACTCAAAAGGTTAGTATACAGGTGCAGTAAGTGATTAAGAAGGCCAATGGAACGTTGGCTTTCATTGCTAGGGGGATAGAATATAAAAATAGGGAGGTATTGCTTCAGTTGTACAAGGTATTGGTGAGATCGCACCTGGAATAGTGCGTACAGTTTTGGTGTCCATACTTAAGAAAGGACATACTTGCTCTCGAGTCAGTACAAAGAAGGTTCACTCGGTTAATCCCGGGGATGAGGGGATGGACATATGAGGAGAGGTTGAGTAGATTGCGACTCTAATCATTGGAGTTCAGAAGAATGAGAGGCGATCTTATTGAAACATATAAGATTGTGAAGGGTATGGATCGGCTGGATGCGGGGAGGATGTTCCCGATGATGGGTGAAAATAGAACTAGGGGGCATAGTCTTAGAATAAGGGGCTGCTCTTTCAAAACTGAGATGAGGAGGAACTGCTTCACTCAGAGGGTGGTTGGTCCATGGAATATGCTGCCCCAAAAAGCTGTAGAAGCTGCATCATTATATAAATTTTTAACAGAAATAGACAGTTTCCTAGAAGTAAAGGGAATTAAGGCTTACGGGGAGCGGGCAGGAATTTGGACATGAGTCTAGGTTCTGATCGGTCATGGCCCTTTGGGTAGCAGAGCGAGTCCAGGGGCCGTGTAGCCTGATCCTGCTCCTATTTCGTGTGTCTAATTATGTTAGATTCAGGAGATGCTTCTGTGATAGTGGATTGGCGGTTGGGATCAGTTCAGCCATGATCTTGTTTAATGGCGGAGCAGGCTAGAGAGGCCGATTGGCCTACTCATGCTCCTATTTCTTATGTTCTTATGTTCTTATGTGTGTTCGGTCAGGCCATGGTTAGTGTGTCAGTTTCCGTGTGATTGGTCAGGTGGTGGTCAGTGGGTCAGTTTCACTGTGTTTCGTCTGTATTTGTTCAGTGTGTCAGTTTCTGTGTGCACGTTCTGGTTGTGGTCAGTGTGTCAGGTTCTGTGTATTCTGTCAGGTTGTGGTCAGTGGGTCAGTTTCTGTGTGTTCAGCCAGGTTGTGGACAGGCGGTCAGGTTCTTTGCATTTGGTCATGTTGTGGTCAGAGTGTAAGTTTATTTGTGTTTGGTCAGGATTTTGTCAGTGTGTCAATTTCTGTGTGACCAGTAATGTTTTGGTCATTGTGTGAGTTTCTGTGTGTTCGGTCATGTTATGGTCAGATGGTCAGTTTCTGCGTGTTTGGTTGGGTTTTTGTCAGTGGCCCAGTTTCTGTTTGTTCTGTCAGGTTGTGGTCAGTGGATCCGTTTCTGTGTGTTTGGTCAGGTTGTGTTCATTTGGTGACTTTCTGTGTGTTCGGTCAGGTTCTGGTCAGTGCGTCAGTGTCTGTGTGCACCGTTAGGTTGTGGTCAGTCGTTCAGTTTTGGTGTGTTCGGTCAGGATGTGTTCATTTGTTCACTTTCAGTGTCTTCGGTCAGATTGTGGTCAATGGGAAAGTTTCTGTGTATTTGGACAAGTTGTGTTCAGTGGGTCATTTTCTGTGTGTTCAGTCAAGATTTGATCAGTTAGTCAGTTTCTCTGTGTTCAGTCAGTTTGTGGCCAGTGGATCACTTTCAGTGCGCTCCATCTGTGTGTGGTCAGAAGATCAGTTTTTGCTAGTTCGGTCAAGTTGTTGTCAGAGGTTAAGTTTCTGTGTGTTCTGTCAAGATTTGTTCAGTTGGTCAGTTTCTGTGTGTTTGGCCAGGTTGTGGTTAATGTGTCAGTTTCTGTGTGTTCCCTCAGGTTGTGGTTAGAAGGTCAGTTTCTGTGTGCTCGGTCACAATATGGTCAGTGGGTCAGTTTCAGTGTTTGTTCATTCAGGTTGTGGTCAATGGGTCCGTTTCTGTATGTTCAGTCAGGTTGTGGTCAGTGTGTCATTTTCTCTGTTTTCGGTCAGGATATGTCAGTGGATGATATTCTGTGTATTCGATCAGGTTGTGGTAAGTGGGTCAGTACCTCTGTACTCAGTCAGGTTATGGTGAGTGGGTCAGTTTCTGTTTGTTCATTCAGGATTTGGTCGATGGGGCAATTCCTGTGTTCTCGGTCAGGTTATGGTCAGTAGGCCCGTTGCTGCATGTTCAGTCAGGTTATGGTCACTGGGTCAGTTTCACTGTGTTCGGTCAGTATTTGGTCAGTGTGTCAGTTTCTGTGTGCTCGTTCAGGTTGTAGTCAGTGGGTCAGTTTCTGTGTGATCAGTCAGGTTGTGGTCTGTGGGTCAGTTTATTTGTGTTTGGTCAGGCTGTGGTCAGTGGGAAACTTTACATGTGTTCGGTCAGGATTCGGTCAGTGTGTCAATTTCTATGTAACCAGTATGGTTGTGGTCAGTGGATCAATTTCTGTTTGTTTGGGCAGGTGGTGGTCAGTGGGTCAATTTCTGTGTGATCGTACTGTGTATATGCTCGGGTTGTGGTCCCTGGGTCACTTTCTGTGTGTTCAGTCAGGTTATCGTCTGAAGGTCAGTTTCTGCATATTGGTCAGTTTGGGATCAGTGGTTCAGTTTGGTTGACTTTGTTCAGTATGTGGTCAGTGGACCAGTTTCTGTTTGTTCGATCAGGTGTGTCAGTTTCTGTGTGTTCTGTCAGGTTGTGGTCAGTAGGTCAGTTTCCATTTGTTCGGTCAGGTTGTGGTCAGTGGGTCAGTTTCTGATTGTTTGGGCAGATGGTGGTCAGTGGCTCAGTTTCTGTGTGATCGTACAGCTTGTCATCAGCGGGTCAGTTTCTGTGTGGTACGTCAGGTTGTGGTCAGTGGCTCAGTTTCTGTGTGTTCGGTCAGCTTGTGGTCAGTGGATCAGTTTATGTATGATCAGACAGGTTGTGGTCAGTGTTTGGGTTTCAGTGTTTGTTCCGTCAGGGTATGGTCAATGGGTTAGTTTCTGTGTGTTCTGTCAGATTGTGATCATTTGGTCACTTTCTTTGTGTTCGGTCAGCTTTTGGTCAATGGGTCAGTTTCTGTGTGTTTGGTCAGGTTGAGATAAGTGGGCCGGTTTCAGTATGCACCATCAGGTTGCGGTCAGTAGTTCAGTTTCTGTGTGCAAGGCCAAATTGTGGTCAGTGGGACAGTTTCTGTGTGCTTGTTCAGGTTGTGTTCAGTGGGTCAGGTTCTGTGTGTTCGTTCTCGTTGTGATCAGTGGGTCAGTTTCTGTGTGCACCGTCAGCTTGTGGTCAGTGGGTCAGTTTTTATGTCTTCAGTCAGGTTGTTGTCAGTGTGTCAGTTTCTGTGTATTCAGTCAGTTGTGACCAGTGGGTAAGTTTCTGCGTGTTCTGTCAGGTTGTGGTCAGTGGGACAGTTTATGTGTGCACCATCAGGTTGTCGTCAGTGGGTCAGTTGCTGTGTGTTTGGTCAGGTTGTGGTCAGTGGGTCAGTTTCTGTGTGTTCGGTCAGGTTGTAGTCAGTGGGTCAGTTTCTGTATGCACCATCAGGTTGTGGTCAGTGGGTCAGTTTCTGTGTGTTTGGTCAGGTTGTGGTCAGTGGGTCAGTTTCTGTGTGTTCGGTCAGGTTGTAGTCAGTGGGTCAGTTTCTGTGTGCACCATCAGGTTGTGGTCAGTGGGTCAGTTTCTGTGTGCTCTGTCAGGTTGTGGTCAGTGAGACAGTTTCTCTGTGTTCTGTCAATTTGTGGTCAGTGGGTATGTTTCAATGTGTTCAGTCAGAATGTGGTCAGTGTGTCAGTTTCTTTGTGCACCGTCAGTTTGTGGTCTGTGGGTCAGTTTATCTTTGTTCGAACATTATGTGGTCAGAGGTTCAGTTTCTGTGTGTTCAGTCAGGCGGTGGTCAGTGGGTCTGTTTCTGTCTGTTCGGTCAGTATATGGTCAGTGGATCAGTTTGGTTGAATTCGGTCAGGATGTGGTCAGTGTGTCAATTCTGTGTGTTTGGTCTGGAAGTGGTCAGTGGGCCAGTTTCTCTTTCTTCGGTCAGTTGTAGCCAGTTGGTGAGTTTGGGTGCGATTGGTCAGGTTGTGTTCAGTGGGGCAGTTTCTTTGTGTTCGGATAGGATTTGGTCAGTCTGTCAGATCCTGTGTGTTCGTTCAGGTTGTGGTCATTGTGTCAGTTTCTGTTTGTTAGTCAGGTTGTGGTCAGTGGGTCAGTTTCTGTTGCTTCGGTAAGGATGTGCTCAGTGGGTCAGTTTCTGTGTGTTCGGTCAGGTTGTGGTCAATGTGTCAATTTCTGTGTGCTCGGTCAGACTGTTGTCAATGTGTCAGTTTCTGTTTGCTCGGACAGGTGGTGGTCAGTTTCTCAGTTTATGTGTGTGCTGTCAGGTTGTGGTCAGTGGGTCAGTTTCTGTGTGTTTGGTCAGTTTTTGTTCAGTGGATCAGTTTATGCGTATTTGTTCATGTTGCGGTACGGAGATCAGTTTCTATGTGTTCAGAAAGGTGGTGGTGTTTGCGTCAGTTTCTGTGTGTTCAGTCAGGTCTTGGTCACAATGTCAGTTCCTGTGTGGTCGGTCAGGTTGTTGTGGGTGAGCCAGTTTATGTGTGTTCGGTCAGGTTGTGGTCATTGTGTCAGTTTCTGTCTGTTCAAGTTGTGGTCAGCGGGTCATTTTCTGTGTGCTAGGTGCTTTTGTCATCAGTGGGTCACCTTCTGTGTGTTTAAGAACATAAGAACATAAGAAATAGGAGCAGGAGTAGGCCAATCGGCCCCTCGAGCCTGCTCCACCATTCAATAAGATCATGGCTGATCTGATCCTAACCTCAAATCTTCTATCACTCTGCATCCACCCGAACCCATGTGATCTCCCGGGAGAGGCGAAAAACCAGAAAGACCCAATGGCCAATTTGGGAGAAAAAAATCTGGGAAATTCCTCTCCGACCCATCTAGGCGATCGAAATTCTTCCAGGAGATCACTCTGTCCCTATATTTTCTACAGTACTTACCTTCTGTAAAGGCGATCTCCACCCCAGCCAGGAACAGGAATAAAACCATCTCCTGAAATCTAACAGAATTAGAACACAGTAGGAGCAGAACAAGGCTACACGGCCCCTGGGCCCACTCCACTACCCACAGGGCCATGACCATTCCGAACCCAGACTCATGTCCAATTTCCTGCCCGCTCCCCGTAACCCTTAATTCCCTTTACTCCTAGGAAACTATCTATTTCTGCTTTAAATTTATTTAATGATGTAGCTTCCACAGCTTTCTGGGGCAGCAAATTCCACAAACCTACCACCCTCTGAGTGAAGAAGTTTCTCCTCATCTCAGTTTTGAATGAGCAGCCCCTTATTTTAAGATTATGCCCCCTAGTTCTAGTTTCACCCATCATTGGGAACATCCTCACCGCATCCACCCGATCAAGCCCCTTCACAATCTTATATATTTCAATAAGATCGCCTCTCATTCTTCTGAACTCCAATGAGTAGAGCCCCAATCTACTCAACCTCTCCTCATATGACCACCCACTCATCCCCGGGATTAACCGAGTGAACCTTCTTTGTACTGACTCGAGAGCAAGTATGTCTTTTCTTAAGTATGGACACCAAAACTGTATGCAGTATTCCAGGTGCGGCCTCACCAATACCTTGTACAACTGCAGCAATACCTCCCTGTTTTTATATTCCAACCCCCTAGCAATAAAAGCCAACATTCCATTGGCCTTCATAATCGCTTGCTGCACCTGCATACTAACTTTTTAAGTTTCGTGCACCAGGACCCCCAGATCCCTTTGTACTACAGTACTTTCCAGTTTCTTGCCATTAAGATAATAACTTGCTCTATGATTTTTCCTGCCAAAGTGCATAACCTCACACTTTCCAGTATTGTATTCCATCTGCCAAATCTCTGCCCACTTACTTAGCCTGTCTATGTCCCTTTGCAGGTTTTTTATGTCCTCCTCACTCACTACTTTCCATCCCATCTTTGTATCATCTGCAAACTTTGATATGTTACACTCGGTCCCCTCCTCCAAATCGTTAATATAGATTGTAAAGAGTTGGGGACCCAGCACTGACCCCTGCGGAACACCACTAGTTACTGGTTGCCAATCTGAGAACGAACCATTTATCCCAACTCTCTGCTTTCTGTTAGAGAGCCAATCCTCCACCCACGCCAGAATATTACCCCCAATCCCGTGATTTTTTATCTTGAGCAATAATCTTTTGTGTGGCACCTTGTCAAATGCCTTTTGGAAGTCTAAATACACTACGTCCACTGGTTCCCCTTTATCCACCCTGTATGTTACTTCCTCAAAAAACTCAAGCAAATTTGTTAAACATGACTTCCCCTTCATGAAACCATGCTGAGTTTGCCCTATTAAATTATGTTTATCCAAATGTCCCGTTAATGTCTCCTTAATAATGGACTCTAACATTTTACCAACCACAGATGTTAGGCTAACAGGTCTATAGTTTCCAGCCTTCTGCCTACTACCCTTTTTAAATAAGGGTGTTACATTAGCAGTTTTCCAATCTGCCGGGACCTTTGCTGAGTCCATTGAGTTTTGGAAAATTATTACCAATGCATCCACAATCCCTACCGCTACTTCCCTCAAGACCCTGGGATGCAAGCCATCAGGTCCAGGGGATTTATCCGCCTTGAGTCCCATTATTTTACCAAGTACCACTTCCTTAGTGATTTTAATTGTATTTAGTTCCTCCCCCCCTAGAGCCCCCTGTTTGTCCAGTGTTGGGATATTCTTAGTGTCCTCTACTGTTCAGGTTGTGTTCATTGTGTCAGTGTCTGTGTATTTTGTCAGCTTGTGGTCAGTGGGTCAGTTTCTGTGTGTTCAGTCGGGACTTATCACTGTGTCAGTTTCTTTGTTGTCGGTCAGGTTGTTGTGGGTGAGCCAGTTTATTTGTGTTCGGTCAGGTTGTGGTCAGTGTGTCAGTTTCTGTGTGTTTGGTCAGTTTGTGGTCAGTGGGTCAGTTTCTGTGTGCTCGGTCAGGTTTTGGTCAGTGGGTCAGATTCTGTGAGTTCGTTCAGGATGTGTTCAGTGGGTTAGTTTCTCTGTGTTCGGTCACTTTGCTCTCAGTGAGCCAGTTTATGTGTGTTCCATCTGGTTGTTGTCAGTGGGTCAGTTTCTTTGTGTTTGGTCAGGTTGTGGTCAGTGTGTCAGTTCGGTGTGCTCAATAAGGTTGTGGTCAGTTTGTCAGATACTGTGAGTTCGGTCATGATGTGTCCAGTGGGTCAGTTTCTGTGAGTTTGGTCAGGTTGAGCTCTTTTTGTCAGTCTTCGTGTGTTCGGTCAGGTTGTGGTCAGTGGGTTTATTTCTGTGTGTTCGGTCAGGTTGTGGTCAGTGGACCATTTTCTATCAGTTCCATCAGTGCATGATTAGTGGTACAGTTTCTGTGTGTTTGGTCAAGTTGTTGTCAGTGGGTCAGTTTCTGTGTGTTCAGTCAGGATTTGTTCAGTTGGTCACTTTCTGTGTGTTTGTCCAGGTTGTGGTCAATGGGTCAGTCTCGGTGTCTTAGGTCTGTTTGTGGTCAGTGTGTGAGTTTCAGTGTTTGTTCCGTCAGGTTATGGTCAATGGGTCAGTTCCTGTGTGTTCTGTCAGATTGTGATCATTTGGTCACTTTCTTTGTGTTCAGTCAGCTTGTGGTCAATGGGTCAGTTTCTGTGTGTTTGGTCAGGTTGAGGTCAGTGGGTCGGTTTCAATGTGCACCATCAGGTTGTGGTCATTAGTTCAATTTCTGTGTGCAAGGCCAGGTTGTGGTCAGTGGGACAGTTTCTGTGTGCTAATTCAGGTTGTGTTCTGTGGGTTAGGTTCTGTGTGTTCGTCCTCGTTGTGATCAGTTGGTCAGTTTCTGTGTGCACCGTCAGCTTGTGGTCAATGGGTCAGTTATTTTGTCTTCAGTCATGTTACATAAGAACATAAGAAATAGGAGCAGGAGTAGGCCAATCGGCCCCTCGAGCCTGCTCCACCATTCAATAAGATCATGGCTGATCTGATCCTAACCGCCAATCCACTATCCCAGAACCATATCCTGAATCTAACAGAATTAGACACACGAAATAGGTCAGTGGGTCAGTTTCTGTGTGTTCAGTCAGTTGTGGCCAGTGGGTAAGTTTCTGTGTGTTCTGTCAGGTTGTGGTCAGTGGGACAGTTTATGTGTGCAGCATCAGGTTGTCGTCAGTGGGTCAGTTAATGTGTGTTCTGTCAGGTTGTGGTCAGTGAGACAGTTTCTGTGTGTTCAGTCAAGTTGTGGTCAGTGGGTATGTTTCAGTGTGTTCAGTCAGGATGCGGTCAGTGTGTCAGTTTCTTTGTGCACCGTCAGTTTGTGATCTGTGGGTCAGTTTATGTTTGTTCGAACATTATGTGGTCAGAGGTTCAGTATCTGTGTGTTCAGTCAGGTGGTGGTCAGTGGGTCTGTTTCTGTCTGTTCGGTCAGTTTACGTCAGTGCATCAGTTTGGTTGAATTCGGGCAGGATGTGGTCAGTGTGTCAATTTCTGTGTGTTCGGTCTGGATGTGGTCAGTGGGCCAGTTTCTCTTTCTTCGGTCAGGTGTAGCCAGTAGGTCAGTTTGGGTGCGATTGGTCAGGTTGTGTTCAGTGGGGCAGTTTCTTTGTGTTCGGACAGGATTTGGTCAGTCTTTTGGTTCCTGTGTGTTCGTTCAGGTTGTGGTCATCGTGTCAGTTTCTGTTTGTTAGTCAGGTTGTGGTCAGTGGGTCAGTTTCTGTTGATTCGGTAAGGATGTGTTCAGTGGGTCAGTTTCTGTGTGTTCGGTCAGTTTGTGGTCAGTGTGTCAATTTCTGTGTGATCGGTCAGACTGTTGTCAATGTGTCAGTTTCTGTGTGCTCGGACAGGTGGTGGTCATTGTGTGAGTTTCTGTGTGCTCGGACAGGTGGTGGTCAGTTTCTCAGTTTATATGTGTGCTGTCAGGTTGTGGTCAGTGGGTCAGTTACTGAGTGTTTGGTCAGTTTGTGTTCCTTGTATCAGTTTCTGTGTGTTCGGTTAATTTTTGTCCAGTGGTTCAGTTTATGCGTATTTGTTCATGTTGCAGTACGGAGATCAGGTTCTTTTTGTTCAGAAATGTGGTGGTGTTTGGGTCAGTTTCTGTGTGTTCAGTCAGGTCTTGGTCACTGTGTCAGTACCTGTGTGGTCGGTCAGGTGGTTGTGGGTGAGCCAGTTTATGTGTGTACGGTCAGGCTGTGGTCATTGTGTCAGTTTCTGTGTGTTTGTTCAGGTTGTGGTCAGTGGGTCACTTTCTGTGTGCTAGGTCCTGTTGTCGTCAGTGGGTCACTTTCTGTGTGTTTGTTCAGGTTCTGTTCATTGTGACAGTGTCTGTGCATTTTGTCAGCTTGCGGTCAGTGGGTCAGTTTCTGTGTGTTCAGTCGGGACTTATCACTGTGTCAGTTTCTGTGTTGTCCATCAGGTTGTTGTGTGTGAGCCAGTTTATTTGTGTTCTGTCAGGTTGTGGTCAGTGTGTCAGTTTCTGTGTGTTTGGACAGTTTGTGGTCAGTGGGTCAGCTTCTGTGTGCTCGGTCAGGTTTTGGTCAGTGGGTCAGATTCTGTTGATTCGGTAAGGATGTGTTCAGTGGGTCAGTTTCTGTGTGTTCGGTCAGGTTGTGGTCAGTGTGTCAATTTCTGTGTGATCGGTCAGACTGTTGTCAATGTGTCAGTTTCTGTGTGCTCGGACAGGTGGTGGTCAGTGTGTGAGTTTCTGTGTGCTCGGACAGGTGGTGGTCAGTTTCTCAGTTTATATGTGTGCTGTCAGGTTGTGGTCAGTGGGTCAGTTACTGAGTGTTTGGTCAGTGTGTGTTCCTTGTCTCAGTTTCTGTGTGTTCTGTTAATTTTTGTTCAGTGGTTCAGTTTATGCGTATTTGTTCATGTTGCAGTGCGGAGATCAGGTTCTTTTTGTTCACAAATGTGGTGGTGTTTGGGTCAGTTTCTGTGTGTTCAGTCAGGTCTTGGTCACTGTGTCAGTACCTGTGTGGTCGGTCAGGTGGTTATGGGTGAGCCAGTTTATGTGTGTACGGTCAGGTTGTGGTCATTGTGTCAGTTTCTGTGTGTTTGTTCAGGTTGTGGTCAGTGGGTCACTTTCTGTGTGCTAGGTCCTGTTGTCGTCAGTGGGTCACTTTCTGTGTGTTTGTTCAGGTTCTGTTCATTGTGTCAGTGTCTGTGCATTTTGTCAGCTTGCGGTCAGTGGGTCAGTTTCTGTGTGTTCAGTCGGGACTTATCACTGTGTCAGTTTCTGTGTTGTCTGTCAGGTTGTTGTGTGTGAGCCAGTTTATTTGTGTTCTGTCAGGTTGTGGTCAGTGTGTCAGTTTCTGTGTGTTTGGTCAGTTTGTGGTCAGTGGGTCAGTTTCTGTGTGCTCGGTCAGGTTTTGGTCAGTGGGTCAGATTCTGTGAGTTCGTTCAGGATGTGTTCAGTGGGTCAGTTTCTTTGTGTTCGGTCATGTTGTGGTCATTGTGTCAGTCTTTCTGTGCTCGGTCAGGTTGTTGTCAGTAGATCAGTTTCTGTTGTTTCCTTCAGTTTGTGGTCAGTGGGACAGTTTCTGTGTTTTCGGTGTGGATTTGTTCTGTTGGTCACTTTCTGTGTGTTTGGCCATTTTGTAATCAATGGGTCAGTTTCGGTGTGCTCAGTCAGACTGTGATCTGTTTGTCAGTTTCAGTGTTTTTTCGGTCAGGTTGTGGTCAATGGGTCAGTTTCCATGTGCTTGGGCAGGTTATGTTCTATCAGTCAGTTTCTATGTGTTATGTCAGGATTTGGCCCGCGGGTTAGTTTCTGTGTGCTCAGTAAGGATGTGGACAGTGGGTGAATTTCTGTCTGTTCAGTCAGGTTGTGGTCAGTGGATCAGTTTCTGTGGGTTCCGTCAGTGTGCGGTCAGTGGGTCAGTTGCTGTGTGTTTGGTCAAGTTGTCATTGGGTCAGTTTCAGTGTGTTCGGTCCCTGTTTGTTCAGTTGGCCACTTTTGTGTTTTTGGCCAGCTTGTGGTCAATGGGTAAGTTTCTGTGTGTTCGTTTCGTATTTGTTCAGCTGGCCACTTTATGTGTTTTTGGCCAGGTTTTGGTCAATGGGTCATTTTTATTGTGTTCGGTCAGGTTGTGGTCAGTGGGTCAGTTTCTTTGTGTTTGGTAAGGTTATGATCAGTGGGTCAGTTTATGTGTGTTCGGTCAGGTTGAGGTCATTGAGTCATTTTTTTTTGTGTTCGGTCAGGTTGTGATCAGTGGGTCAGTTTTTGTCTGTTCGGAAAGGATCTGGTCAGTGGGTCAGTTTCTGTTTGTTTCGTCATACTGTTGTCAGTGGGTCATTTTCTGTGTGTTTGGTCAGGATTTGGTCAGTGGTTCAGTATCTGTGTGCTCGGTCAGGTTTTGGTCAGTGGGTCAGTTTCTGTGTGCTCGGTCAGGTTGTGTTCGGTGGGCCAGTTTCTGTGTGTTCCATGAAGTTCTGGTCACTGGTTCAGTTCCTGTGTGTTTGGTCAGTTTGAGGTCAGCGGGTCAGTGTGTGTGTATTCGGTCAGGTGTGTTTTCATTGTGTCAGTTTCCGTGTGCTCAATTCAATTCAATTCAATTCAATTTTATTTGTCATATATGCAGCAGACTTGTGTACTGCACAATGAAATGTTGATTTTTACGAGTTCTCTCAACATTGGAATAAATATGGCATACAATGATAAAAATACTAATGGAAATACTAATAGAAAGACAGTAATAATAAATAAAACAACAGTAATAAATAATAATAAATTAATCGTTCATGTATCTTATGGCGTGTGGGTAGAAGCTGTTTCGAAACCTGTTGGTACGAGACCGTATGCTTCAGTATCTCTTACCAGACGGGAGCAGGACGAAGAGGTTGTGGCTGGGGTGACTCACGTTTTTAATGATTCTCAGGGCCTTCCCCCGGCACCTCTCGGGTAGATATCCTGCACAGCAGGTAGTTTAATTCCTATAGTGTGTTGTGCAGCTTTCACTACCATCTGTAGAGCCTCGCGGTCTGTGGCGGTGCAGTTGCCATACCAGGTAGTGATGCAAACCGGACAGGATACTCTCGATTGTGCACCGGTAGAAGTTGGTGAGAATCTGGGGGGCCACTACAAATTTCTTCCGTCTCCTGAGGAAGAACAGGCGTTGGCATGCCTTCTTGGTTACAACGTCGATGTGATGGGACCACCTTAAGTCCTCCGTAATGAATACACCCAGGAATTTGAAGCTGCTGACCCTCTCCACCTCAGCCCCTTCGATGTAGATTGGGGTGTGTCCCTCCCCCTGCCGCTTGTTATAATCCACGATAATCTCCTTTGTTTTGCTGATGTTGAGGGAGAGTTTGCTGTACATGCACCATTCCCCTAGGGCTCTTACCTCCTCCCTGTAGCCTGTCTCGTCTCCATCTGTGATCAGGTCTACAACGGTAGTGGCATCAGCAAACTTGATGATGGAGTTGAAGTTGTGTGTGGCCACCCCATCGTGAGTAAACAGGGAGTACAGAAGGGGACTGAGCACACAACCCTGGGGAGTTCCGTGTTCAGGATCATTGTGGGGGAGGTGTTGCTGTCTATTTTCACCACCTGGGGCCTTCCTGTCAGGAAGTCCAGGATCCAGTTGCATAGGGAGGTGTTAAGTTCTAGCTCACTGAGCTTATTGACAAGATTGGAGGGGATAATGGTATTGAATGCTGAACTATAATCAATGAACAACATTCACACATAGGTGTTCCTCTTATCCAGCGCTGATAAGGCAGTGTGCAGTACAGTGGCGATGGCATCATCGCTAGATCTGTTTGGGCGGTAGGCAAATTGGAGTGGGTCCAGTGTGTCAGGTAGTAACGAGTTGATGTGGGTTTTGACAAGCCTCTCAAAGCACTTCATGATGACAGAAGTGAGTGCTATGGGGCGGTAGTCGTTTAAACAGGTTACTTTTGATTTTATGGGGATTGGAATAACCGATGTCATCTTGAAGTTGTGGGGACTACAGACTGGTACAGTGAATGGTTGAATACATCCTTAAACACGGCTGCCAGCTGGTCAGCGCCTGCTCTAAGGACACGCCCAGGGATTCCATCTGGACCGGGTGGTTTATGGGTGTTCACTCTCTCAAAGGTCTTGCTCACGTCAGCCACAGAGTTTGACAAGACCCGGTCGTCCTGAGCCGCGTGCGCCCTTGTAACAGGCCAGTTGTTGTTGGCCTGAGACCGGGCGTAAAAAGTGTTAAGCTCATCTGGGAGAGAGGCATTGCTGGGCATGACACAGTTGGGTTTCCCTTTGTAGTCTGTAATAGATTGTAGTCCACTCCACATCCTACGCGAATCTCTGCTGTGATAGTGTGACTCCACTTTGTCCGTGTGTTGTCTTTTTGCATTTTTGATGGTTTTTCTGAGGTCGTACCTTGATTTCTTGTACTCGTCCATGTCCCCAGAGTTGAATGCGATGGACCGTGCTTTTAACATAGCACGGATATTGCCATTTACCCATGGTTTCTGGTAGGGAAATGTTCGTACAACAATCCTCGGAACAACGTCGTCTATGCACTTGTTTATGAAACTAATGACTGAATCTATATATGTGTTGATGTCATTGTCCAAGGCATTCCGGAACATATCCCAGTCAGTGGAATCAAAGCAGTCTTGTAACATAGCGTCTGATTGATACGACCAGCATTGTAGAGATCTCATCACAGGCTTTTCCTGTTTCAGTTTCTGCCTATAGGTGGGTAGCAGCAGGATGGAGTTGTGATTTGATTTGCCGAAGGGAGGGCGGGGGAGGGCCTTGTATCCAGCCCGGAATGGAGTGTAAATGTGATCTAGTGTGTTCTTGGCTCGAGTTGGGCAGGTGATATGCTGATGGTATTTAGGCAGTACTTTCCTCAGCTTGGCTTTGTTGAAATCGCCAGCCACGATGAATGCAGCCTCTGGATGGGAACTTTCAAGCCTGCTAATGATCCCATACAGCTCGTTTAGTACCCTATTTGCGTTGGCCTAGTGGTGGAATATACACCACTGTAATTATCACGGATGAGAACTCCCTCAGGAGGTAGAATGGTCGGCATTTGATCATCAGGTGTTCAAGATCGGGTGAACAAGAAGATGTAAGTAATTCCACGTTGGAACACCAAGAATTGTTGATCATAAAGCAAACTCTACCCCCTCTATTCCTCCCCGAGTCTTTTGTTTGGTCTAGCCGGTGAATGTTGAATCTCTCTGGTTGAATGTCCGAAGCTTGTGTCGATGTATCAAGCCAAGTCTCAGTAAAAATCAAGACATTGCAGTTCTTAATGTCTCGCTGTAAGGTGAGCCTCCCTCCTTCGTCCAGCTTATTGTCCAGTGACTGCACATTCGCCAGGAGAATAATCGGAGGGCGGGGGGTGGTGTTCACGTCGCATCAGCTTCACTAATGCACCTGCTCGTCTGCCCCGCTTGCGCCGTCGTCGCGTCCTGATCACAGGAATGAAGTCAAGTAAGCAGGTGGGAGGGTTGATGGTAGTAGCAGCAGAATCACAGTTCGAAAAATCGGGGGTAAGTCCTATATCTCCGGACGATCTTATATCCAGAAGTGATTGACTGTCGTAGCAGATAAGTGAAGAAACAGTACTGACAGAATTGTTTAATAATAACAATAAAATAATTAATAAAGTGGAAAATTGTGGATGAGTTCGTAAAACAGCGGCTACCCTCATGAACCATACAGGTCGTTTAAACAGTAAAATATTTTTTTAAAAACAACTAAACTATTAATAATAAAACTAGAATGCTAAATACTAAACAGTAGAATACTAAAAAACAGCCAGGTTGTGGTCAATGGGTCAGTTTCTGTGTGTTAGGACAGGTGTTGGTCTCTGTGTCAGTTTCTGTGTGTTCGGTCAGGTTTTCGCCAGAGGGTCAATTTTTGGTTGCTGTGTCAGGTGGTGATCAGTAAGTCAGATTCAGTGTTTTCAGTAAGTTTATGGTCAGTGTTCAAGCTTCTGTGGGTTCCATCAGTGTGTAGTCAGTGGGTCAGTTTTTGTTCGTTCGGTCAAGTTGCTTCAGTGGTTCAGTGTCTGTGTGTTCGGTCAGGATTTGTTCAGTTCGTCAGTTTATCTCTGTTTGGCCAGGTTGTGGTCAATGGGTCAGTTTCGGTGTGTTGGGTCAGGTTTTGGTATGAAGTCCCTTTTCTGTGAGCTCGGACAGGTTCTGGTCAGTGAGTCGGTTTCAGTTTTTTTCATTCAGGTTGTGGTCAGTGGGTCAGTTTCAGTGTTTGTTCAGTCAGGTTGTGGTCCATGGGTCAGTTTATTTGTGTTCGGTCAGATTGGGCTCAGTGGGACATTATCAGTGCTTTCGGTCAGGTTATGTCAATGGGTCAGCTTCTGTGTGATCGGTCAGCTTGTGTTCAGCGGGTCCGATTCTGTTTGCTCGGACTGGTTGTGGTCAGTGGTTAAGTTTATGTGTGTTCGGTAAGGATTTGGTCAGTGGGTCAATTTCTGAGTCTTCGGTCAGGTTGTGGTCAGTGGGTAAGTTTCTGTGTGTTCGTTCAGGTTGTGGTCAGTGTGCCAGTTTCTGTGTGATCGGTCAGTTGTGGTCAGTGGATCAGTTTCTTTGTGGTTGGTCAGGATCTGTTCAGTGGGTCCGTTTCTGTGTGCTAGATCAGGTTGTGGTCAGTGGGTTTCTTTCTGTGTGTTTGTTCAGGTTGTGGTCATTGTGTCAGTGTCTGTGTGTTTTGTCAGGTTGTGGTCAGTCGTCATTTTCTATGTGTTCACTCAGGTCTAGGTCACTGAGTCAATTTTTGTGTGTTCAGTCAGGTTAAGATCAGTGTGACAGTTTCTGCATGTTCGGTCAGGTTGTTGGCAGTGTGTCATTTTCTGTGTGTTTCATCAGGTTGTGGTCAGTGGGTGAGTTTGTGTGTGTTTGGTCAGGTTGTGGTCAGTGGGTCAGTTACTGTGTGCTCGGTCAGGTTTTGGTCAGTGTGTCAGATTCTATGAGTTCGTTCAGGAGGTGTTCTGTGGGTCAGTTTCTGTGTGTTCAGTCAGGTTGTGGTCAGTGGATCAATTTCTGTCGATTCCTTCCGTTTGTGGTCAGTGGGACAGATTCTGTGTGTTCAGTCATGTAATTGTCAGTGTTCCAGGTCATGTGTGTTCGGTCAGGATTTGCTCAGTTGATCACTTTCTGTGTGTTTGGCCAGGTTGTGGCCAATGGGTCAGTTTCAGTGTGCTCGGTGAGATAGTGGTCAGTGTGTGAGATTCAGTGTAAGTTCAGTCAGGTTGTGGTCAACGGGTCAGTGTCTGTGTGCTTGGGCATTTTGAGTTATGTGGGTCAGTTTCTGTGTGTTTGGTCAGGATTTAGTCCGTGGGTCAATTTCTGGTTCTCAGTAAGTATGTGGACCGTGGGTCAGTTTATGTGTGCTCGGAAAGGTGGTGATCAGTGGGTCAGTTTCTGTGTTTTCGGCCAGTAGGTGAACAGTGGGTCAGTTTCTGTCTGTTCAGTCATGATGTTGTCAGTGGATCAGTTTCTGTGGGTTCCGTCAGTGTGTGGTCAGTCGGACAGTTTCTGTATGCTCGTTCAAGTTATTGTCATTGGGTCAGTTTCTGTGTGTTCGGTCCGTATTTGTTCAGCTGGCCACTTTCTGAGTGTTTGGCCAGGTTGTGGTCAATGGTTCAGTTTTGTTGTGTACAGTCAGGTTGTGTTCAGTGGGTCAGTTCCTGTGTGTGCATTCATGTTAATTTCAGTGGGTTAGTTTCTGTGTGTTCGTTCATGTTGTGGTCAATGGGGAAGTTTCTGTGTGTTCGGTCAGGTTGTCGCCATTGGGTCAATTTTTGTTTGCTCGGTCAGGTTGTGGTCAGTTAGTCAGTTTCAGTGTGTTCAGTCAGTTTATGGTCAGTGGATACGTTTCTGTGGGTTCCATCAGTGTGTGGTCAATGGGTCAGTTTCTGTTTGTTTGGTAAAGTTGTTTCTGTGGTTCAGTTTCTGTGTGTTCGGTCAGGATGTGTTCAGTTGGTCAGTTTCTGTGTTTTCGGCCAGGTTGGCGTCAATGGGTAACTTTCGTTGTGTTGGGTCAGGTTTTGGTAGGAAGGACCTTTTCTGTGAGCTCGGTCAGGTTGTGGTCAGTGGGTTATTTACAGTTTTTGTTCATTCAGTTTGTGGTCAGTGGGTCAGTTTCAGTGTTTGTTCAGTCACGTTGTGTTCCATGGGTCAGTTTCTGTGTGTCCGGTCAGTTTGTGCTCAGTGTGACATTATCAGTGCATTCGGTCAGGTTGTGGTCAGTGGGTCGTTTCCTGCGTGATCGATCAGGTTGTGTTCAGTGGGTCAGCTTCTGTGTGTTTGGTCAGTTTGTGGTCTGTGGGTCCGGTTATGTATGCTCGGTCCGGTTGTGGTCAGTGGGTCAGCTTCTGTGTGTTCGGTCAGGATTTGGTCAGTGGGTCTGTTTCTGTGTGTTTGGCCAAGATGTAGTCAGTGGGTCAGCTTATGTGTGTTCAGTCAGGATTTGTTCAGTGCGTCAGTTTCTGTGTGTTCGTTAAGGTAGTGGTCAGCGTGGCAGTTTCTGTGTGATCGGTCAGTTGTGGTCAGTGGGTCAGTTTCTATGTGTTAGGTCAGGATGTGTTCTGTGGGTCAGTTTTGGCGTGCTAGATAAGATTGTCGTCAGTGGGTCCCTTTCTGTGTGTTTGTTCAGGTTGTGGTCATTGTGTCAGTTTATGTGTCTTTTGTCAGGATGTGGTCAGTGGGTCATGTTCTGTATGTTCAGTCAGGACTTGGACACTGTGTCAGTTTTTGCGTGTTCAGTCAGGGTGAGGTCAGGTTGACAGTTTCTGTGTTTTCGGTCAGGTTGTGGGCAGTGTGTCAGTTTCTGGGTGTTCGGTCAGGTTGTGGTCAGTGGGTCCGTTTCTGTGTGTATCTTCAGAATGTTGTCAGTGGGTCAGTTTCTGTGTGTTCGGCCAGGATTTGTTCAGTGGGTCTGATTCTATGTGTTCTGCCAGGTTCTGGTCAGTGGGACAGTTTCTGTGTGCTCAGTCTGGCTGTGGTATGTGGGCCAGTTTCTCTGTGTTCCATCAGGTTGGGGTTAGTGGATCAGTTTCTGTGTGTTCGGTCAGTTTGTGGTCATTGGTCAGTTTGTGTGTGTTCGGCCAGGTTGTGTTCATGAGTCAGTTTCTGTGTCTTCAGCCAGGTTTTTGTCAGTGGGTCAGTTTCTGTGTGTATTGACAGGTGCTGGTCTACGGGTCACTTTTTGCATGTTTGGTCAGGTTGTCGTCAGTGGGTCAATTCCTGTGTGTTCATTCAAGTTGTGGTCAGTGTGTCAGTTTCTGTGTGTTCGGTCAGTTTGTGGTCAGTTGCTCAGTTTCTGTGTGGTCGATCAGGTTGTTGTAATTGGGTCCGTTTCTGTGTGTTTGGTCAGGTTGTGGTCAGTGAGTCAGGATCTGTGTGTTCGGTAAGGTTGTGGTCAGTGGGTGAGTTTGTGTGTGTTTGGTCAGGTTGTGGTCACTGGGTCAGTTACTGTGTGCTCGGTCAGATTTTTGTCAGTGGGTCATATTCTGTGAGTTCGTTCAGAATGTGTTAAGTGGGTCAGTTTCTGTGTGTTCAGTCAGGTTGTGGTCAGTGGAACAATTTCTGTCGATTCCTTCAGTTTGTGGTCAGTGGGTCAGTTTCTGTGTGTTCAGTCAAGTTTTTGTTAGTGTTCCAGTTTCTGTGTGTTCGGTCAGGATTTGCTCAGTGTGTCAGTTCCTATGTACTCGGTCAGGTTGTGTTCAATGGGTCAATTTCTGTCTGTTCGGAGAGGATCTGGTCAGTGGGTCAGTTTCTGTGTGTTCGGCCAGGATTTGTACAGTGGGTCAGATTCTATGTGTTCTGTCAGGTTCTGGTCAGTGGGACAGTTTCTGTGTGCTCAGTCTGGCTGTGGTATGTGGGCCAGTTTATCTGTGTTCCATCAGGTTGTGGTTAGTGGGTCAGTTTCTGTTTGTTCGGTCAGTTTGTGGTCATTGGTCAGTTTGTGTGTGTTCGGCCAGGTTGTGTTCATGAGTGAGTTTCTGTGTCTTCAGCCAGGTTGTTGTCAGTGGGTCAGTATCTGTGTGTTTTGACAGGTGCTGGTCTATGGGACACTTTCTGCGTGTTTGGTCAGGTTGTCGCCAGTGGGTCAATTCCTGTGTGTTCATTCAAGTTGTGGTCAGTGTGTCAGTTTCTGTGTGCTCAGTCAGGAGTTGGTCATTGTATCAGTTTCTGTGTGTTCGGTCAGGTTGTGGTCAATGGGTCAGTTTCTGTTTGTTCACTCAGATTGTGGTTATTTTGTCAGTTTCGGTGTGTTCAGTCAGGTTGTTGTCAGTGGGTTAGTTTCTCTGTGTTGGGACAGGCTGTGGTCAATGGGTCAGTTTCTGTATTGTGAGTCAGGATTTGGTCAGTGTTTCAGTTTCTGTCTGATCGGTCAGGATGTGTTCCATGCGTAAGTTTCTGTGTGTGTGGTCAAACTGTTATCAGTGGGTCACTTACTGTGTGCTTGGACAGGTGGTGGTCAGTGGGTCAGGTTCTGTGTGTTCGGAGAGGCGGTGATCAGTAAGTCAGTTTCTGTGTGTTCTGTCAGGTTGTGGTCAGTGAATCATTATCTGTGTGTTTGCTCAGGTTGTGGTCATTTGGTCACTTTCTGTGTGTTCGGTCAGGGTCTGGTCAGTGCGTCAGTTTCTCTGTGCACCGTCAGGTTGTTGTCAGTGGTTCAGTTTTGGTGTACTCGGTGAGGTTGTGGTCACTTGGTCACTTTGAGTGTATTGGGTCAGATTGTGGTCAATGGGCCAGTGTTTGTCTGTTCGGACAAGTTGTTTTTAGTGTGTCAATTTCCATGTGTTTGGTCCGAATATGGTCAGTTGGTCAGTTTCTGTGTGTTCAGTCAATTTGTGGTCAGCGGATCAGTTTCTGTGGGTTCCGTCATTGTGTGGTCAGTAGGTCAGTTTCTGTCTGTTCCGTCAAGTTGTTGTCAGATGTTCAGTTTCTGTGTTTTCTGTCAGGATTTGTTCATTTGGTCAGTTGCTGTGTGTTTGGCCAGGTTGCGGTCAATGGGTCGGTTTTTGTGTTCGGTCAGCTTGTGCTAGGAAGGTCAGTTTTTGTGTGCTTGGTCATGTTATGGTCAGTGGTTCAGTTTCAGTGTTTTTTCGGTCAGGTTGTGGTCAATGTGTCAGTTTCTGTTTGTTCGGTCAGGTTGTCGTCAGTTTGTCACATTCTGTGTGTTTGGTCAGGTTGTGGTCAGTGGGTCTGTTTCTGTGTTCTCGGTCAGGTTTTGCCCAGTGGGTTTGTTTATGTGTGTTCGGTCAGGTTGTGGTCAGTGGATATATTTCTGTCAGTTTCGTCAGTGTGTGGTCCGTGGATCAGTTTCTGTGTGTTCATTCAAGTTGTCAGGATTTTATCAGTTGGTCAGTTTCTGTGTGTTTGTAGAGGTTGTGGTCAATGGGTCGGTTACTCTGTGTTCGCTCAGGTTGTGGTTTGAAGGTCAGTTTTTGTGTGCTCTATCGTGTTTTGATCAGTGGGTCAGTTTCAGTGTTTTTTCGGTCAGGTTGTGGTCAATGGGTCAGTTTATGTGTGTTCGGTCATGTTCTGGTCAGTGAGTCAGTTTCCCTGTGCACCGTCAGGATGTATCAGTGGTTCAGTTTTGGTGTACTCGGTCAGGTTGTGGTCATTTGGTCACTGTGAGTGTATTGGGTCAGAATGTGGTCAATGGGTCAGTGTTTCTCTGTTCGGACAAATTGTGGTCAGTGTGTCAATTTCTGTGTGTTTGGTCCAAATATGGTCAGTTAGTCAGTTTCTGTGTGTTCAGTCAGTTTGTGGTCAGCGGATCAATTTCTGCGGGTTCCGTCATTGTGTGGTCAGTGGGTCAGTTTCTGTCTGTTCCGTCAAGTCGTTGTCCAATGTTCATTTTCTGTGTGTTCTGTCAGGATTTGTTCATTTGGTCAGTTGCTGTGTGTTTGGCCAGGTTTCGGTGAATGGGTCGGTTTCTGTGTGTTCGATCAGATTGTGGGAGTTAGGTCAGTTTCTGTGTGCTTGGTCATGTTATGGTCAGTGGGTCAGTTTCAGTGTTTTTTCGGTCAGGTTGTGGTCAATGTGTCAGTTTCTGTTTGTTCGGTCAGGTTGTCATCAGTTTGTCAGATTCTGTGTGTTTGGTCAGGTTGTGGTCAGTGGGTCAGTTTCTGTGTGCTCGGTCAGTTTGTGCCCAGTGGGTTTGTTTATGGGTGTTCGGTCAGGTTGTGGTCAGTGGATAATTTTCTGTCAGTTCTGTCAGTGTGTGGTCCGTGGATCAATTTCTGTGTGTTCAGCCAAGTTGTCAGGATTTGTTCAGTTGGTCAGGTTGTGGTCAATGGGTCGGTTGCTTTGTGTTCACTCAGGTTGTGGTTGGAAGGTCAGTTTCTGTGTGCTCTCTCATGTTTTGGTCAGTGGGTCAGTTTCAGTGATTGTTCGGTCAGGTTGTGGTCAATGGGTCAGTTTCTGTCTGTTCGGTCAGGTTGTGGTCAGTGGATCATATCCTGTGTTTTCGGTCTGGATATGTCAGTGTGTGATACTCTGCATGTTCGGTCAGGTTGTGGTCAGTTACTCAGTCTGGTTGAGTTCGGTCAGTATGTGGTCAGTGGGCCAGTTTCTGTTTGTTCGATCAGGTTGTGGTCAGTGGGTCAGTTTGTGTGTGATTGGTCAGTTTGTGGCCAGTTGCTCAGTTAATGCGTGCTCTCTCAGGTTGTGCTCAGTGGGTCAGTTTCACTGTGTTCGTTCAGTATTTGTTCAGTGTGTCAGTTTCTGTGTGCTCGTTCAGGTTGTGTTCATTGTGTCAGGTTCCGTGTTTTCTGTCAGGTTGTGGTCAGTGGGTCAGTTTCTGTGTGTTCAGCCAGGTTGTTGACAGTGGGTCAGGTACTTTGTGTTTGGTCATGTTGTGGTCAGTCGGTCAGTTTCTGTGTCTTCGCTCAGGTCATGGCCAGAAGGTCAGTTTCTGCATGTTTTGTCAGGTTGTGGTCAGTGGCTCAGTCTGGTTCAGTTCGGTCAGGTTGTGGTCAATGGGCCAGTTTCTATTTGTTCTGTCATGTGTTGTCAGTGGGTCAGTTTCTGTGTGTTCAGTCAGGTTCTGCTCAGTGGGTCAGTTTCTGTGCGTTCAGTCAGATTGTGGTCAGTGGGTCAGTTTCTATGTGATTGGTCAGGATGTGGTCAGTTGCTCAATTTCTGTGTGCTCGTTCAATTTGTGGTCAGTGTGTCAGTTTCAGTGTCTCTGGTCAGGTTGTGGTCAGTGGGACAGTTTTTGTGTGTTCAGTCAGGTTGTGGTCAGTGGGTCAGTTTCTTTGTGTTTGGTAAGGCTGTGGTCAGAGTGTCAGTTTCTGTGTTTTTGATCAGGTTCTGGTCCGTTGGTCAGTTTCTGTGTGTTCGGTCAGTTTGTGTTCAGTTGGCCAGTTTCTGCATGTCCGGCCAGGTTATCATCAGAAGGTCAGTTTCTGAGTTTTGGGCAGGCTGTGATCAGTGGTTCAGTTTGGTTGACTTTGGTCAGTATGTGGTCAGTGGATCAGTTTCTGTTTGTTTGGAAAGGTGGTGGTTAGTGGGTCAGTTTCTGTGTGATCGTACAGGTTGCCGTCAGTGTGTCAGTTGCTGTGTGGTCTGTCAGGTTGTGGTCAGTGGGTCAGTTTCTGTGTGTTCGGTCAATTTGTGGTCAGTGGGTCAGTTTATGTGTGATCGGACATGTTGTGGTCAGTGGTTTTGTTTCTGTGCGTTTGTTCATGTTGTGGTTAGTGGGCCAGTTTCTGTGTGTTTTGTCAGGTTGTGGTCAGTGGGTCAGTTTCTGTGTGTTCAGTCAGGACTTGGTCACTGTGTCAGTTTATGTTTGATCAGCCAGGTTGTGGTCAGTGGGTCAGTTTCTGTGCTTTCGGTCTGGTTGTGGTCAGTGGGTTCGTTTCTGTGTGTTCGGTCACTTTTTGGTCAGTATGTCAGTTTATGTGTGTTCAGTCACGTTGTGGTTAGTGTATCAGAATCAGTATGTTCGATCAGGTTGTGGTCAGTGTGTCAGTTACTTTGTGTTCGGTCAGGTTGTGGTAAGTGAGCCAATTTATGTGTGTTACGTCTGGTTGTCTTCAGTGGTTCAGTTTCTTTGTGTTTGTTCAAGTTTTGGTCAGTGGGTCAGTTCTGTGTGCTCAGTAAGGTTGTTGTCATTTTGTCAGATTCTGTGAGTTCGGTCATGTTGTGTCCGGTGGGTCAGTTTCTGTGAGTTTGTTCAGGTTGAGCTCATTGTGCCAGTCTTTGTGTGCTCGGTCAGTTTGTGGTCAGTGGGTTTGTTTCTTTGTTTTAGGTCAGTTTGTGGTCAGTGGATCATTTTCTGTCAGTTCCATCAGTGTTTGATCAGTGGTACAGTTTCTGTGTGTTCGGTTAAGTTGTTGTCAGTGGGTCAGTTTCTGTTTCTTCAGTCATGATTTGTTCAGTTGGTCACTTTCTGTGTGTTTGTCCAGGTTGTGGTCAATGGGTCACTTTCGGTGTCTTAGGTCAGTTTGTGGTCAGTGTGAGAGTTTCAGTGTTTGTTCCATCAGGTTTTAGTCAATGGGTCAGTTTCTGTGTGTTCTTTCAGATTGTGATCATTTGGTCACTTTCTTTGTGATCGGTCAGCTTGTGGTCAGTGGGTCAGAAGCAAATAGATTTCAGGTGGACGCCTACCCGCACTTGATGCTGTGGGTTCCTGAACATGTCCTTTGTGATCCCGCCTAAAAAATGTCATCTTGTACGAAAAGTTTGCCTGGCGTGGAAGTGACCTGAATTTCAAAGAAGCAAGGAGGAAAGACTGCATTGATCTGCTTGCTGGCAGGACGCTTTTCGCAGTTTCCCTGGTGCTTTAGTGGTTCGGATTCGGCGCTTTCACCACCGCGACCCGAATTCGATTACCCGGTCAGGAAAATAGTGCGTTTTCTGGCAGTTTAAAATGCCAGCAATCAAAGCACCCGCGCGAAACAATGCATCAACTTTTTAACTTTCCACACCGCTGCTGTTGCCTCAACAGTCAGCAGCGCATCATTCGGTACCGAGGTGCAACATTCACTTGCCTTGCCTTCTGTAAAATGCCTGCTGTTTCAAAGTCAGCAGGAAATGACATTGGGAACAAGACACTTGAAATGCCCACATTGATGTGTACCTCACAGTGTCAGAACATTCACGGTTATTATCCGCCTTCCATGTATTACTTTGCCGAATTCATCTCCCTAACAAACTTAGCTGATCACAGCACGGCTATCAGTCAACTCATTGCCAGTGTGAAAAATGCCACATTAGCAACGTGTGCAAGACTCGAATGACAGATTACCTGCGCCGTGATAACTTATCCTGATATTGATGAGGCCTTAACATTCGCTGCATAAGACAATTCTACCTCTGGTTACCATTATTTCTGCCATTGGAAAGCGTTTGTCTTTATTTCCTCTGTCAAAACCCACTGTAATATTGCAAGCCTCTATTAAATTTCCTCTTAGCCTCCAGGGGAAAGCAATCCCAGCTTCTCCACACAATCAACATAACTGAAGTCGCTTGTCCATCGGGCCACACTCTAAGCCGTCTAACGGGTTCTGTATGTCTGATAGACATATATTTCAGCTACAGGGGAGTCAAGGGTTATGGGGAGTGGGCGGCAAAGTTGCGTTGTGTCGAAGATCTCATCAGCCACGAACGTATTAAATGGCGGGGCTCGAGGGGCCGAATGGCACAATCCTGCTCCTATTTATTCTTTTGGGGAAGGTTAGTTTCTTAATTATGTAATTTTCAAAGCAAACACATCACTTGAGCATAAATAATATATTAGCTGTATCTGTGCAACTGGATCAAGGGTATGAATGTTCTGCTCCTGTTCCTGTGCAACAGCTTTCAGGGGCTGAATGGCATCCTGCTCCTGTGTAACAGGCTCGATTCTTACTCTGACAGACATTACATTGCTCACTTCCTCGTTAGTATAGTTGTGAGTATCCCCACCTGTCACGTGGGAGACCGGGGTGAAATTCCCCGACGGGGAGGAATTTTAACATCCCCAATTTTAAACCTCTGGGCAGCACCTTAACGTGCTCCTTGGAAAAGATCAACAGCGAAAAATTGAATCTAAAATAATTTTAAACGGTGAGGAACTGTATAAAGGCCTCCTGCATCAATTCCTCGTTAGCATAGTGTTCTCCTTCTGGTTGTCTTTTGTGCGGGGCACTGCGGAACGAGAGAGGACAGGGAAATGCAGATAACAGCGGGAGAAAGCAAGTCTGATCTTTCAAGGGGACAGCACTGGCACGATTGGCCGAATGGCCTCACACTGTACTGCAAGCTTCCATGAATCATATGGATATCTGAGACATACCCACACAAAGTGAGCACACATCTGTGTTCGTGTATGTGTTTGAGTCTTTGTCTCAAGCAGTGCATTACTATTTCCTCTGTGTTGTCCTTGATATTTTGGTGCTGATTATTCAATATCCCGACGGCTTTTCTCTGACTGTGTATCACTGAGAAAAGCACAGAAGCAAATAGATTTCAGGTGGACGCCTACCCGCAATTGATGCTGTGGTTTCTTGAACATGTCGTTTGTGATCTCGCCTAAAAAATGACATCTTGTACGAAAAGTTTGCCTGGCGCGAAAGTGACCTGAATTTCAAAGCAGCAAGGAGGAAAGACTGCATTGTTAGAAACATAGAAACATAGAAACATAGAGATAGGAACAGGAGTAGGCCATTCGGCCCTTCGAGCCTGCTCCGCCATTCAATGAGATCATGGCTGATCTTCGTCTGAGATCATAGCTGATCTTCCCAGTTCAGTACCCCGTCCCCGCCTTTTCTCCGTAACCCTTAATCCCCATAGCCTTCAGAAATATATCCAATTCTCTCTTGAAAATATTTATTGAATTAGCCTTCACAGCCCTCTGTGGCAGGGAATTCCACAGGCTCACCACTCTTTGAGTGAAGAAATTCTTCCTCATCTCTGTTTTAAATGATTTGCCCGCTATTTTTAGACTGTGGCCCCTGGTTCTGTGCTCCCCGGCCATTGGAAACATTCTCTCTGAATTCAGCCTGTCCAGGCCTGCCATAATTTTATATGTTTCGATGAGATCCCCTCTCAATCTTCTAAACTCCAGTGAGTACAAGCCCAAACTATTTAATCTCTCTTCGTAGGTCATTCCCGCCATTCCAGGTATCAGCCTGGTGAATCGCCGTTGCACTCTTTCCATGGCAAGAACATCCTTCCGCAGATGGGGCGACCAAAACTGTGCACAATACTCCAGATGCGGTCTCACCAGCACCTTGTACAGCTGCAGTAAGGTGTCCCTATTCCTATACTCGAACCCCCTTGATATGAAGGCCAACATACCATTTGCCTTCTTAATCGCCTGTTGCACCTGCATGCTCTCCTTCAGTGACTGGTGCACAAGAACACCCAGGTCCCTCTGCACTTCCCCATCTCCCAATCTATTGCCATTTAGATAATATTCTACCCTCCTGTTTTTACCCCCAAAGTGGATAACCTCGCATTTATCCACATTATAGTGCATCTGCCACGTATCCGCCCATTCCCCCAACCTGTCCAAATCGCACTGTAGCCTCCTGACATCCTCATCAGAGCCCACCCCTCCTCCTAGTTTAGTGTCGTCAGCGAATTTGGAAATATTGCATCCAATTCCCTGATCCAGATCATTTATATATATTGTGAACAGCTGGGGTCCCAGGACAGATCCTTGCGGCACCCCGCTGGTCACTGCCTGCCACTCCGAAAACGAGCCGTTTATTCCAACTCTCTGTTTTCTATCCGCCAGCCAGTTCTCTATCCACGTTAATACTTTGCCCCCAATCCCATGAGCCTTAATTTTGCATGATAATCTTTTGTGTGGAACCTTATCGAAGGCTTTCTGGAAGTCAAGGTACACCACATCCACTGGCTCTCCCCCATCTATTTTACCAGTTACTTCCTCAAAAAATTCCAGCAGATTAGTCAAACACGATTTACCCTTTGTAAATCCATGTTGACTCTGTCCGATCCTTTCCCCATTTGTCAAGTGCTCCGCTATTTTATCCTTAATAATGGACTCTAGCATTTTGCCCACAACCGATGTAAGGCTTACTGGTCTATAATTCCCTGCTTTCTCTCTACCCCCCTTTTTAAATATTGGGGTAACATTAGCTACCCTCCAATCCACGGGTACTGTTCCCGAGTCAATGGAGTTCCGGAAGATGATCCTTAGAGCATCTGCTATCTCCAGGGCCACCTCCTTAAGTACCCTAGGATGTAGTTTATCAGGCCCCGGGGATTTGTCGGCCTTCAGTCCCCTCAACTTACCCAACACCATATCCCTAGAGATACTAATTTCTGTCAGCTCCTCCCTCTCATTAGTCCCTATGTTTGCCGATATTCCTGGGAGGTTATTTGTGTCCTCCTTTGTGAATACAGAACCAAAGTATGAGTTTAATTGGTCTGCCATTTCCTTATTCTCCATTATATATTCTCCCGAATCGGACTGCAAGGGACCGACTTGGGATTTTACCAGTCTTTTCCTCCTGATATACCGATAAAAGCTTTTGCAGTCTGTCTTTATGTTTGCTGCAAGTTTACTTTCGTATTCTATTTTCCCCTTCCTGATTAATCCCTTTGTCCTCTTCTGCTGTATCCTGTACTGCCCCCAATCTTCCGGTCTGGTGCTTTTTTTTGCCAGTTGATATGCCCTTTTTTTTGATTTTATGCTGTCCCTAATTTCCCTCGTTATCCACGGTTGAGTCACCTTTTTAGGTTTATTTTTATGCCAAACCGGTATAAACATGTTCTGGAATTCTTCCATTCTATCTTTGAATGCTTGCCATTGTCTATCCACTGTCAATCCCCCCAGAAACACCACCCAATCAATCTTACCCAATTCCCGTCTCATACCCTCGTAATTCCCTTTATTTAAGTTCTGGACCTTAGTCTCTGATTCAAATTCCTCACTCTCCATCTCGACTGAGAGCTCGATCATATTATGATCGCTCTGACCCAAGGGGCCTCGTACAAGAAGATTGCTGATAAGTCCCTTCTCATTGCACAATACCCAGTCTAAAATGGCCTGATCTCGAGTCGGCTCCCCGACATATTGGTCCAGATAACCGTCCCGAAAACATTCCAGGAATTCCTCCTCCTCAGAATTTTTACTAATTTGGGTAGTCCAATCAATATGTAAATTAAAGTCACCCATGATGACAGCTGTGCTCTTATCGCACGCTTCTCTAATTTCCCTTTTTATGCCTTCCCTCACCTCCATATTACTATTTGGAGGCCTATATATCACACCCACTAACGTTTTCCTCCCCTTGCTATTTCTCATTTCTACCCATACAGATTCCGTTTCATCCGAGTTAATATCCTTCCTTTCCATTGCATTAATCCCCTCCTTTACCAGCAATGCTACCCCACCTCCCCTACCTTTTTGCCGATCCTTCCTAAATATTGTATATCCCTGGATGTTAAGTTCCCAGCCTTGCCCACCCTGCAGCCACGTTTCTGTAATCCCAATCAAATCATACTTGTTTACCTCTATTTCCACAACTAATTCATCCACCTTGTTCCTAATGCTTCTAGCATTAAGATACAAAGCCTTCAGGCTTGCTTATTTCACACTCTCATTATGAATTAGTTTGGCCCTTTGTGTTTCTCTCCTTTGCTTATTGCTTCTCACCTTTCTACCATCTATTTCTGACTTCATATGACTTCCCTCTTTTCCACTACCTAGGTTCCCATCCCCCTGCCAAATTAGTTTAAATCCTCCCGAACCGCCCAAGAAAATATTACCCCGAGGACATCGGCTCCCTCACAGTTCAGGTGTAGACCGTCCCCTTGGTACAGGTCACTCCTCCCCAAGAACTGGTTCCAATGCCTCAAGAATTTAAATCCCTCTCCCTTGCACCACTGCTCAAGCCACGTATTTAGCTTATCTATCTTACTCTCTCTAAACTTATTAGCTCGTGGCACTGGTAGCAATCCAGAGATTACTACCTTTGAGGTCCTACTTTTCAATTTAGCTCCTAACTCCCTAAATTCAGCTTGTAGGACCTCCTCCCTCTTTTTACCTACATCGTTGGTACCTACATGTACCACGACAACTGGCTGATCCCCCTCCCCCTTCAGAATGCTCTGCACCCGCTCCGAGACATCCTTGACCCTTGCACCAGGGAGGCAACATACCATCTTGGAGTCTCGGTCTCGGCCACAGAAACTCCTATCTATCCCCCTTACAATTGAATCCCCTATCACTATAGCCCTATCCCTCTTTTTCCCGCCCTTCTGTGCAGCAGAGCCAGTCATGGTGCCCTGAACCTGGCTGCTGGTGCCTTCCCCTGATAAGTCATCTCCCCCAACAGTACCCAAAACGGTAAACCTGTTTTGGAGGGAGATGACCGCAGGTGACTCCTGCACTACCTTCCTGCCTTTACCCTGCCTTTTGGTCACTCATTTACTGTCTGAGCTAGCCTTTACCTGCGGTGTGACCAACTCACTGAATGTGCTATCAACAACATCCTCAGCATCGCGTATGCTCCAGAGTGAGTCCATTCGCAGCTCCAGCGCCGCCATGCGGTCCGCTAGGAGCTGCAGCTCGACACACTTCCTGCACACATAGTTGTCAGGGACAGTGTCCCTGATTTCCCACATGGCACAGGAGGAGCATGACACGGGTCCGAGCTGCCCTTCCATGACTTAACCCTTACAATACCCTTTTATTTACTACGATTTAGCTTAATTATTGAATTCTACTTAGAATAAGTTTGTGAAAGTACTCACCAACCAGTCACCTACCTGTTTTCTGGTGTTGTATTTTCACTGCCGCCTCCTGTCCTGGAACCTTTTCCACCTAGGTTAGGCTCCTGAAATAAAATAAATTGAACCTACCTTTTCAACTTCCCCTAACCCCTAAAAGGTTAGAGGAGGTGGAAGGGTGGGAGACACTACACTGTAGTGTTTCGGGTTTAGCAACAGCTCCACCTATATAAGAGTTACTGGCCTCCTGCTCTCCCGACTGCACCAGCTGTGAAAGAAAAAGCCCGCGAAAGGTGAGCTTTTAAACTCACCAGTTACTGGCCTCCTGCTCTCCCGACTGCCCCAGCTGTGAAAGAAAAAGCCCGCGAAAGGTGAGCTTTTAAACTCACCAGTTACTGGCCTCCTGCTCTCCCGACTGCCCTGTTCTGCTTGCTGGCAGGATGCTTTCCGCAGCTTCCCTGGTGGTCTAGTGGTTAGGATTCGGCGCTTTCACCGCCGTGGCCCGGGTTCGATTCCCGGTCAGGGAACCATTGCATTTTCTGGCTTTTTGAAATGCCAGCAATCAAAGCACCCGCGCGAAACAACGCTTGCACCTCATCAAACTTTCAACTTTCCACGCTGCTGTTGCCTTAACAGTCAGCAGCGCAACATTCGGTACCGAGGTGCAACATTCACTTCCTTGCCTTCTGTAAAATGCCTGCTGTTTCAAAGTCAGCAGGAAATGACATTGGGAACAAGACACCTTAAATGCCCACATTTATGTGTACCTCACAGTGTCAGAACAGTCACGGTTATTATCCGCCTTCCATGTATTATTTTGCCGACTGCATCTCCCTAACAAAGTTAGCTGATCACAGCACGGCTATCAGTCAACTCATTGCCAGTGTGAAGAATGCCACATTAGCTACGTGTGCAAGACTCGAATGACAGAGTACCTGGGCCGTGATAACTTATCCTGATATTCATGCGGCCTTAACATTCGCTGCATAAGACAATTCTACCTCTGGTTACCATCCCTCCTGCCATTGGAAAGCGGTTGTCTTTATTTCCTCTGTCAAAAGCCATTGTAATTTTGCAAGCCTTTATTAAATTTCCTCTTAGCCTCCAGAGGAAAGCAATTCCAGCTTGTCCACACCATCAACATAACTGAAGTCGCTTGTCCCTCGGGCCACACTGTAAGACGTCAAACGAGTTCTGTATGTCGGGGAGTCAAGGGTTATGGGGAGCGGGCGGAAAAGTTGCGTTGTGTCGAAGATCTCATCAGCCACGAAATGATTAAATGGCGGGGCTCGAGGGGCCGAATGGCCCAATCCTGCTCCTATTTATTCTTTTGGGGAAGGTTAGTTTCTTAATTATGTAATTTTTGAGCAGCTAAAGAACGTTGGAAGGAAACTCCCGCGGCACCTAGAAAAGTGCAAAATCTTAGCTCTGCCGTGAGCTCATGCACCTGAGAGGTTAACCCTGTAATTATCTGTCCACAGATCTTCCAGGACCTTCGAAGTGTTTCCAGCATTTAGTCAACAATTCCAGATGCAGTATCTGCTGCATTTAGCTTTTTATGTTAACGCAGTGTCCCCGCTTGTATTAACAAAAGCCAAAAATAAATTGTAGCTACCAGAAAATGGAATTTGTTAACTTGGCGTGCATTGGTGGTTCAGGGGTAGAATTCTCGCCTCCCACGCGGGTGACCCGGGTTCGATTCCCGGCCAATGCAGGTTAACATTTTAAACAATTCATTTCATAGCAAACACATCACTTGAGCATAAATAATATATTAGCTGTATCTGTGCAACTGGATCAAGGGTATGAATGTTCTGCTCCTGTTCCTGTGCAACAGCTTTCAGGGGCTGAATGGCATCCTGTTCCTGTGTAACAGGCTCGATTCTTACTCTGACAGACATTACATTGCTCACTTCCTCGTTAGTATAGCTGTGAGTATCCCCACCTGTCACGCGGGAGACCGGGGTGAAATTCCCCGACGGGGAGGAATTTTAACATCCCCAATTTTAAACCTTTGGGCAGCACCTTAACGTGCTCCTTGGAAAAGATCAACAGCGAAAAATTGAACCTAAAATAATTTTAAACGGTGAGGAACTGTATAAAAAGCTCCTGCATCAATTCCTCGTTAGCATAGTGTTCTCCTTCTGTTTGTCTTTTGTGCGGGGCACTGCGGAACGAGAGAGGACAGGGAAATGCAGATAACAGCGGGAGAAAGCACGTCTGATCTTTCAAGGGGACAGCACTGGCACGATTAGCCGAATGGCCTCATACTGTACTGCAAGCTTCCATGAATCATATGGATATCTGAGACATGCCCACACAAAGTGAGCACACATCTGTGTTCGTGTATGTGTTTGAGTCTTTGTCTCAAGCAGTGCATTACTATTTCCTCTGTGTTGACCTTGATATTTTGGTGCTGATTATTCAATATCCCGACGACTTTTCTCTGACTGTGTATCACTGAGAAAAGCAGAGAAGCAAATAGATTTCAGGTGGACGCCTACGCGCAATTGATGCTGTGGTTTCCTGAACATGTCGTTTGTGATCTCGCCTAAAAAATGACATCTTGTACGAAAAGTTTGCCTGGCGCGATAGTGACCTGAATTTCAAAGCAGCAAGGAGGAAAGACTGCATTGTTCTGCTTGCTGGCAAGATGCTTTCCGCAGCTTCCCGGGTGGTCTAGTGGTTAGGATTCGGCGCTTTCACTGCCGCGGCCCGGGTTCGATTCCTGGTCAGGGAACCAATGCTTTTTCTGGCTGTTTGAAATGCCAGCAATCAAAGCACCCGCGCGAAACAATGCTTGCACCTCATCAACCTTTCAACTTTCCACGCTGCTGTTGCCTCAACAGTCAGCAGCGCAACATTCGGTACCGAGGTGCAACATTCACTTCCTTGCCTTCTGTAAAATGCCTGCTGTTTCAAAGTCAGCAGGAAATGACATTGGGAACAAGACACCTTAAATGCCCACATTTATGTGTACCTCACAGTGTCAGAACAGTCACGGTTATTATCCGCCTTCCATGTATTATTTTGCCGACTGCATCTCACTAACAAAGTTAGCTGATCACAGCATGGCTATCAGTCAACTCATTGCCAGTGTGAAGAATGCCACATTAGCTACGTGTGCAAGACTCGAATGACAGAGTACCTGGGCCGTGATAACTTATCCTGATATTCATGAGGCCTTAACATTCGCTGCATAAACAATTCTACCTCTGGTTACCATCCCTCCTGCCATTGGAAAGCGGTTGTCTTTATTTCCTCTGTCAAAAGCCATTGTAATTTTGCAAGCCTTTATTAAATTTCCTCTCAGCCTCCAGAGGAAAGCAATTCCAGCTTGTCGACACCATCAACATAACTGAAGTCGCTTGTCCCTCGGGCCACACTGTAAGACGTCAAACGAGTTCTGTATGTCGGGGAGTCAAGGGTTATGGGGAGCGGGCGGAAAAGTTGCGTTGTGTCGAAGATCTCATCAGCCACGAAATGATTAAATGGCGGATCTCGAGGGGCCGAATGGCCCAATCCTGCTCCTATTTATTCTTTTGGGGAAGGTTAGTTTCTTAATTATGTAATTTTTGAGCAGCTAAACAACGTTGGAAGGAAACTCCCACGGCACCGAGAAAAGTGCAAAATCTTAGCTCTGCCGTGAGCCCGTGCACCTGAGAGGTTAACCCTGTAATTCTCTGTCCACAGATCTTCCAGGACCTTCGAAGAGTTTCCAGCATTTAGTCAACAATTCCAGATGCAGTATCTGCTGCATTTTGCTTTTTATGTTAACGCAGTGTCCCCGCTTGAATTAACAAAAGCCAAAAATAAATTGTAGCTACCAGAAAATGGAATTTGTTAACTCGGCGTGCATTGGTGGTTCAGGGGTAGAATTCTCGCCTGCCACGCGGGAGACCCGCGTTCGATTCCCGGCCAATGCAGGCTAATTTTTTTAACAATTCATTTCATAGCAAACACATCACATGAGCATAAATAATTTATTAGCTGTACCTGTGCAAGTGGATCAAGGGTATGAATGTTCTGCTCCTGTTGCTGTGCAACAGCTTTGAGGGGCTGAATGGCATCCTGTTCCTGTGTAACAGGCTCGATTCTTACTCTGACAGACATTGCATTGCTCACTTCCTCGTTAGTCTCGTTGTGAGTATCCCCGCCTGTCACGCGGGAGACCGGGGTGAAATTCCCCGACGGGAAGGAATTTTAACATCCCCAATTTTAAACGTTTTGGCAGCACCTTAAAGCGCTCCTTGGAAAAGATCAACAGCGAAAGATTGAACCTAAAACAATTTTAAACGGTGAGGAACTGCATAAAAACCTCCTGCATCAATTCCTCGTTAGCATAGTGTTCTCCTTCTGTTTGTCTTTTGTGCGGGGCACTGCGGAACGAGAGAGGACAGGGAAATGCAGATAACAGCGGGAGAAAGCACGTCTGATCTTTCAAGTGGACAGCACTGGCACGATTGGCCGAATGGCCTCACACTGTACTGCACGCCTCCATGAATCATATGGATATCTGAGACATACTCACACAAAGTGAGCACACATCTGTGTTCGTGCATATGTTTGAGTCTTTGTCTCAAGCAGTGCATTACTGTTTCCTCTGTATTGTCCTTGATATTTTGGTGCTGATTATTCAATATCCCGACGGCTTTTCTCTGACTGTGTATCTCTGAGAAAAGCACAGAAGCAAATAGATTTCAGGTGGACGCCTACACGCACTTGATGCTGTGGTTTCCTGAACATGTCCTTTGTGATCTCGCCTAAAAAATGTCATCTTGCACTAAAAGTTTGCCTGGCGTGAAAGTGACCTGAATTTCAAAGCAGCAAGGAGGAAAGACTGCCTTGTTCTGCTTGCTGGCAGGCCGCTTCTCACAGCTTCCCTGGTGGTCTAGTGGATAGGATTCGGCGCTTTCACCGCCGCGGCCTGGGTTCGATTCCCGGTCAGGGAACTAGTGCGTTTTCTGGCTGTTTGAAATGCCAGCAATCAAAGCACCCGCGCGAAACAATGCTTGCACCTCATCAACCTTTCAATTTTCCACACCTCTGCTGTTGCCTCAACAGTCAGCAGCGCATCATTCGGTACCGAGGTGCAGTATTCGCTTCCTTGCCTCGCAGTGTCAGAACAGTCATGGTTATTATCCGTCTTCCATGCATTATTTTGCCGACTGCATCTCCCTAACAAACTTAGCTGATCACAGCACGGCTATCAGTCAACTCATTGCCAGTGTGAAAAATGCCACATTAGCAACGTGTGCAAGACTCGAATGACAGAGTAACTGGGCCGTGATAACTTATCCTGATATTCATGAGGCCTTAACATTCGCTGCATAAGACAATTCTACCTCTGGTTACCATCCCTCCTGCCATTCGAAAGCGTTTGTCTTTATTTCCTCTATCAAAACCCATTGTAATTTTGCAAGCCTCTATTAAATTTCCTCTTAGCCTCCAGAGGAAAGCAATCCCAACTTCTCCACACTATCCCTCGGGCCACACTGTAAGACGTCAAACGGGTTCTGTATGTCTGATAGACATATATTTCAGTTACAGGGGAGTCAAAAGTTATGGCGAACGGGCGGCAAAGTTGCGTTGTGTCGAAGATCTCATCAGCCACGAACTTTTTAAATGGCGGGCTCGAGGGGCCGAATGGCCCAATCCTTCTCCTATTTTTTCTTTTGGGGAAGGTTAGTTTCTTAATTATGTAATTTTTGAGCAGCTAAACAACGTTGGAAGGAAACTCCCACGGGACGGAGAAAGGTGCAAAATCTTAGCTCTACCGAGAGCTCATGCACCTGAGAGGTTAACCCTGTGTTTCTCTGTCCACAGATCTTCCAGGACCTTCGAAGTGTTTCCAGCATTTAATCAACAATTCCAGATGCAGTATCTGCTGCATATTGCTTTTTATGTTAACGCAGTGTCCCCGCTTGTATTAACAAAAGTCAGAAATAAATTGTAGCTACCAGAAAATAAAATCGATTAAGTCGGCGTGCATTGGTGGTTCAGGGGTAGAATTCTCGCCTGCCACGCGGGAGACCCGGGTTCGATTCCCGGCCAATGCAGGCTAATTTTTTTAAGAATTCATTTCATAGCAAACACATCACATGAGCATAAATAATTTATTAGCTGTACCTGTGCAAGTGGATCAAGGGTATGAATGTTCTGCTCCTGTTGCTGTGCAACAGCTTTGAGGGGCTGAATGGCATCCTGTTCCTGTGTAACAGGCTCGATTCTTACTCTGACAGACATTGCATTGCTCACTTCCTCGTTAGTCTCGTTGTGAGTATCCCCGCCTGTCACGCGGGAGACCGGGGTGAAATTCACCGACGGGAAGGAATTTTAACATCCCCAATTTTAAACGTTTTGGCAGCACCTTAAAGCGCTCCTTGGAAAAGATCAACAGAGAAAGATTGAACCTAAAACAATTTTAAACGGTGAGGAACTGCATAAAAACCTCCTGCATCAATTCCTCGTTAGCATAGTGTTCTCCTTCTGTTTGTCTTTTGTGCGGGGCACTGCGGAACGAGAGAGGACAGGGAAATGCAGATAACAGCGGGAGAAAGCACGTCTGATCTTTCAAGTGGACAGCACTGGCACGATTGGCCGAATGGCCTCACACTGTACTGCACGCCTCCATGAATCATATGGATATCTGAGACATACTCACACAAAGTGAGCACACATCTGTGTTCGTGCATATGTTTGAGTCTTTGTCTCAAGCAGTGCATTACTGTTTCCTCTGTATTGTCCTTGATATTTTGGTGCTGATTATTCAATATCCCGACGGCTTTTCTCTGACTGTGTATCTCTGAGAAAAGCACAGAAGCAAATAGATTTCAGGTGGACGCCTACACGCACTTGATGCTGTGGTTTCCTGAACATGTCCTTTGTGATCTCGCCTAAAAAATGTCATCTTGCACGAAAAGTTTGCCTGGCGTGAAAGTGACCTGAATTTCAAAGCAGCAAGGAGGAAAGACTGCCTTGTTCTGCTTGCTGGCAGGCCGCTTCTCACAGCTTCCCTGGTGGTCTAGTGGATAGGATTCGGCGCTTTCACCGCCGCGGCCTGGGTTCGATTCCCGGTCAGGGAACTAGTGCGTTTTCTGGCTGTTTGAAATGCCAGCAATCAAAGCACCCGCGCGAAACAATGCTTGCACCTCATCAACCTTTCAATTTTCCACACCTCTGCTGTTGCCTCAACAGTCAGCAGCGCATCATTCGGTACCGAGGTGGTGCATTCGCTTCCTTGCCTCGCAGTGTCAGAACAGTCATGGTTATTATCCGTCTTCCATGCATTATTTTGCCGACTGCATCTCCCTAACAAACTTAGCTGATCACAGCACGGCAATCAGTCAACTCATTGCCAGTGTGAAAAATGCCACATTAGCAACGTGTGCAATACTCGAATGACAGAGTAACTGGGCCGTGATAACTTATCCTGATATTCATGAGGCCTTAACATTCGCTGCATAAGACAATTCTACCTCTGGTTACCATCCCTCCTGCCATTGGAAAGCGTTTGTCTTTATTTCCTCTACCAACACCCATTGTAATTTTGCAAGCCTCTATTAAATTTCCTCTTAGCCTCCAGAGGAAAGCAATCCCAGCTTCTCCACACTATCCCTCGGGCCACACTGTAAGACGTCAAACGGGTTCTGTATGTCTGATAGACATATATTTCAGCTACAGGGGAGTCAAAGGTTATGGGGAACGGGCGGCAAAGTTGCGTTGTGTCGAAGATCTCATCAGCCACGAACTTTTTAAATGGCGGGCTCGAGGGGCCGAATGGCCCAATCCTGCTCCTATTTTTTCTTTTGGGGAAGGTTAGTTTCTTAATTATGTAATTTTTGAGCAGCTAAACAACGTTGGAAGGAAACTCCCACGGGACGTAGAAAAGTGCAAAATCTTAGCTCTACCGAGAGTTCATGCACCTGAGAGGTTAACCCTGTGTTTCTCTGTCCACAGATCTTCCAGGACCTTCGAAGTGTTTCCAGCATTTAATCAACAATTCCAGATGCAGTATCTGCTGCATATTGCTTTTTATGTTAACGCAGTGTCCCCGCTTGTATTAACAAAAGTCAGAAATAAATTGTAGCTACCAGAAAATAGAATCGATTAAGTCGGCGTGCATTGGTGGTTCAGGGGTAGAATTCTCGCCTGCCACGCGGGAGACCCGGGTTCGATTCCCGGCCAATGCAGGCTAATTTTTTTAACAATTCATTTCATAGCAAACACATCACATGAGCATAAATAATTTATTAGCTGTACCTGTGCAAGTGGATCAAGGGTATGAATGTTCTGCTCCTGTTGCTGTGCAACAGCTTTGAGGGGCTGAATGGCATCCTGTTCCTGTGTAACAGGCTCGATTCTTACTCTGACAGACATTGCATTGCTCACTTCCTCGTTAGTCTCGTTGTGAGTCTCCCCGCCTGACCGGGGTGAAATTCCCCGACGGGAAGGAATTTTAACATCCCCAATTTTAAACGTTTTGGCAGCACCTTAAAGCGCTCCTTCGAAAAGATCAACAGCGAAAGATTGAACCTAAAACAATTTTAAACGGTGAGGAACTGCATAAAAACCTCCTGCATCAATTGCTCGTTAGCATAGTGTTCTCTTTCTGTTTGTCGTTTGTGCGGGGCACTGCGGGACGAGAGAGGACAGGGAAATGCAGATAACAGCGGGAGAAAGCACGTCTGATCTTTCAAGTGCACAGCACTGGCACGATTGGCCGAATGGCCTCACACTGTACTGCACGCCTCCATGAATCATATGGATATCTGAGACATACTCACACAAAGTGAGCACACATCTGTGTTCGTGCATATGTTTGAGTATTTGTCTCTAGCAGTGCATTACTGTTTCCTCTGTATTGTCCTTGATATTTTGGTGCTGATTATTCAATATCCCGACGGCTTTTCTCTGACTGTGTATCTCTGAGAGAAGCACAGAAGCAAATAGATTTCAGGTGGACGCCTACACGCACTTGATGCTGTGGTTTCCTGAACATGTCCTTTGTGATCTCGCCTAAAAAATGTCATCTTGTCCGAAAAGTTTGCCTGGCGTGAAAGTGACCTGAATTTCAAAGCAGCAAGGAGGAAAGACTGCCTTGTTCTGCTTGCTGGCAGGCCGCTTCTCACAGCTTCCCTGGTGGTCTAGTGGATAGGATTCGGCGCTTTCACCGCCGCGGCTCGGGTTCGATTCCCGGTCAGGAAACCAGTGCGTTTTCTGGCTGTTTGAAATGCCAGCAATCAAAACACCCGCGCGAAACAATGCTTGCACCTCATCAACCTTTCAATTTTCCACACCGCTGCTGTTGCCTCAACAGTCAGCAGCGCATCATTCGGTACCGAGGTGCAGCATTCGCTTCCTTGCCTCGCAGTGTCAGAACAGTCACGGTTATTATCCGTCTTCCATGTATTATTTTGCCGACTGCATCTCCCTAACAAACTTAGCTGATCACAGCACGGCTATCAGTCAACTCATTGCCAGTGTGAAAAATGCCACATTAGCAACGTGTGCAAGACTCGAATGACAGAGTAACTGGGCCGTGATAACTTATCCTGATATTCATGAGCCTTAACTTTCGCTGCATAAGACAATTCTACCTCTGGTTACCATCCCTCCTGTCATTGGAAAGCGTTTGTCTTTATTTCCTCTATCAAAACCCATTGTAATTTTGCAAGCCTCTATTAAATTTCCTCTTAGCCTTCAGAGGAAAGCAATCCCAACTTCTCCACACTGTCCCTCGGGCCACACTGTAAGACGTCAAACGCGTTCTGTATGTCTGATAGACATATATTTCAGCTACAGGGGAGTCAAAGGTTATGGGGAACGGGCGGCAAAGTGGCGTTGTGTCGAAGATCTCATCAGGCCACGAACTTTTTAAATGGCGGGCTCGAGGGGCCGAATGGCCCAATCCTGCTCCTATTTTTTCTTTTGGGGAAGGTTAGTTTCTTAATTATGTAATTTTTGAGCAGCTAAACAACGTTGGAAGCAAACTCCCACGGGACGTAGAAAAGTGCAAAATCTTAGCTCTACCGAGAGCTCATGCACCTGAGAGGTTAACCCTGTGTTTCTCTGTCCACAGATCTTCCAGGACCTTCGAAGTGTTTCCAGCATTTAATCAACAATTCCAGATGCAGTATCTGCTGCATATTGCTTTTTATGTTAACGCAGTGTCCCCGCTTGTATTAACAAAAGTCAAAAATAAATTGTAGCTACCAGAAAATAGAATCGATTAAGTATGCGTGCATTGGTGGTTCAGGGTAGAATTCTCGCCTGCTACGCGGGGAGACCCGGGTTCGATTCCCGGCCAATGCAGGCTAGTTTTTTTAACAATTCATTTCATAGCAAACACATCACATGAGCATAAATAATGTATTAGCTGTACCTGTGCAAGTGGATCAAGGGTATGAATGTTCTGCTCCTGTTGCTGTGCAACAGCTTTGAGGGGCTGAATGGCATCCTGTTCCTGTGTAACAGGCTCGATTCTTACTCTGACAGACATTGCATTGCTCACTTCCTCGTTAGTCTCGTTGTGAGTATCCCCGCCTGACCGGGGTGAAATTCCCCGATGGGAAGGATTTTTAACATCCCCAATTTTAAACGTTTTGGCAGCACCTTAAAGCGCTCCTTGGAAAAGATCAACAGCGAAAGATTGAACCTAAAACAATTTTAAACGGTGAGGAACTGCATAAAAACCTCCTGCATCAATTCCTCGTTAGCATAGTGTTCTCCTTCTGTTTGTCTTTTGTGCGGGGCACTGCGGAACGAGAGAGGACAGGGAAATGCAGATAACAGCGGGAGAAAGCACGTCTGATCTTTCAAGTGGACAGCACTGGCACGATTGGCCGAATGGCCTCACACTGTACTGCACGCCTCCATGAATCATATGGATATCTGAGACATACTCACACAAAGTGAGCACACATCTGTGTTCGTGCATATGTTTGAGTCTTTGTCTCAAGCAGTGCATTACTGTTTCCTCTGTATTGTCCTTGATATTTTGGTGCTGATTATTCAATATCCCGACGGCTTTTCTCTGACTGTGTATCTCTGAGAGAAGCACAGAAGCAAATAGATTTGAGGTGGACGCCTACACGCACTTGATGCTGTGGTTTCCTGAACATGTCCTTTGTGATCTCGCCTAAAAAATGTCATCTTGTACGAAAAGTTTGCCTGGCGTGAAAGTGACCTGAATTTCAAAGCAGCAAGGAGGAAAGGCTGCCTTGTTCTGCTTGCTGGCAGGCCGCTTCTCACAGCTTCCCTGGCGGTCTAGTGGATAGGATTCGGCGCTTTCACCGCCGCGGTCCGGGTTCGATTCCCGGTCAGGAAACCAGTGCGTTTTCTGGCTGTTTGAAATGCCAGCAATCAAAGCACCCGCGCGAAACAATGCTTGCACCTCATCAATCTTTCAATTTTCCACACCTCTGCTGTTGCCTCAACAGTCACCAGCGCATCATTCGGTACCGAGGTGCAGCATTCGCTTCCTTGCCTCGCAGTGTCAGAACAGTCACGGTTATTATCCGTCTTCCATGTATTATTTTGCCGACTGCATCTCCCTTACAAACTTAGCTGATCACAGCACGGCAATCAGTCAACTCATTGCCAGTGTGAAAAATGCCACATTAGCAACGTGTGCAAGACTCGAATGACAGAGTAACTGGGCCGTGATAACTTATCCTGATATTCATGAGGCCTTAACATTCGCTGCATAAGACAATTCTCCCTCTGGTTACCATCCCTCCTGCCATTGGAAAGCGTTTGTCTTTATTTCCTCTACCAACACCCATTGTAATTTTGCAAGCCTCTATTAAATTTCCTCTTAGCCTCCAGAGGAAAGCAATCCCAGCTTCTCCACACTATCCCTCGGGCCACACTGTAAGACGTCAAACGGGTTCTGTATGTCTGATAGACATATATTTCAGCTACAGGGGAGTCAAAGGTTATGGGGAACGGGCGGCAAAGTTGCGTTGTGTCGAAGATCTCATCAGCCACGAACTTTTTAAATGGCGGGCTCGAGGGGCCGAATGGCCCAATCCTGCTCCTATTTTTTCTTTTGGGGAAGGTTAGTTTCTTAATTATGTAATTTTTGAGCAGCTAAACAACGTTGGAAGGAAACTCCCACGGGACGTAGAAAAGTGCAAAATCTTAGCTCTACCGAGAGCTCATGCACCTGAGAGGTTAACCCTGTGTTTCTCTGTCCACAGATCTTCCAGGACCTTCGAAGTGTTTCCAGCATTTAATCAACAATTCCAGATGCAGTATCTGCTGCATATTGCTTTTTATGTTAACGCAGTGTCCCCGCTTGTATTAACAAAAGTCAGAAATAAATTGTAGCTACCAGAAAATAGAATCGATTAAGTCGGCGTGCATTGGTGGTTCAGGGGTAGAATTCTCGCCTGCCACGCGGGAGACCCGGGTTCGATTCCCGGCCAATGTAGGCTAATTTTTTTAACAATTCATTTCATAGCAAACACATCACATGAGCATAAATAATTTATTAGCTGTACCTGTGCAAGTGGATCAAGGGTATGAATGTTCTGCTCCTGTTGCTGTGCAACAGCTTTGAGGGGCTGAATGGCATCCTGTTCCTGTGTAACAGGCTCGATTCTTACTCTGACAGACATTGCATTGCTCACTTCCTCGTTAGTCTCGTTGTGAGTATCCCCGCCTGTCACGCGGGAGACCGGGGTGAAATTCCCCGACGGGAAGGAATTTTAACATCCCCAATTTTAAACGTTTTGGCAGCACCTTAAAGCGCTCCTTGGAAAAGATCAACAGCGATAGATTGAACCTAAAACAATTTTAAACGGTGAGGAACTGCATAAAAACCTCCTGCTTCAATTCCTCGTTAGCATAGTGTTCTCCTTCTGTTTGTCTTTTGTGCGGGGCACTGCGGAACGAGAGAGGACAGGGAAATGCAGATAACAGCGGGAGAAAGCACGTCTGATCTTTCAAGTGGACAGCACTGGCACGATTGGCCGAATGGCCTCACACTGTACTGCACGCCTCCATGAATCATATGGATATCTGAGACATACTCACACAAAGTGAGCACACATCTGTGTTCGTGCATATGTTTGAGTCTTTGTCTCAAGCAGTGCATTACTGTTTCCTCTGTATTGTCCTTGATATTTTGGTGCTGATTATTCAATATCCCGACGGCTTTTCTCTGACTGTGTATCTCTGAGAGAAGCACAGAAGCAAATAGATTTCAGGTGGACGCCTACACGCACTTGATGCTGTGGTTTCGTGAACATGTCCTTTGTGATCTCGCCTAAAAAATGTCATCTTGTACGAAAAGTTTGCCTGGCGTGAAAGTGACCTGAATTTCAAAGCAGCAAGGAGGAAAGACTGCCTTGTTCTGCTTGCTGGCAGGCCGTTTCTCACAGCTTCTCTGGTGGTCTAGTGGATAGGATTCGGCGCTTTCACCGCCGCGGCCCGGGTTCGATTCCCGGTCAGGGAACCAATGCGTTTTCTGGCTGTTTGAAATGCCAGCAATCAAAGCACCCTCGCGAAACAATGCTTGCACCTCATCAACCTTTCAATTTTCCACACCTCTGCTGTTGCCTCAACAGTCAGCAGCGAATCATTCGGTACCGAGGTGCAGCATTCGCTTCCTTGCCTCGCAGTGTCAGAACAGTCATGGTTATTATCCGTCTTCCATGCATTATTTTGCCGACTGCATCTCCCTAACAAACTTAGCTGATCACAGCACGGCAATCAGTCAACTCATTGCCAGTGTGAAAAATGCCACATTAGCAACGTGTGCAATACTCGAATGACAGAGTAACTGGGCCGTGATAACTTATCCTGATATTCATGAGGCCTTAACATTCGCTGCATAAGACAATTCTACCTCTGGTTACCATCCCTCCTGCCATTGGAAAGCGTTTGTCTTTATTTCCTCTACCAACACCCATTGTAATTTTGCAAGCCTCTATTAAATTTCCTCTTAGCCTCCAGAGGAAAGCAATCCCAGCTTCTCCACACTATCCCTCGGGCCACACTGTAAGACGTCAAACGGGTTCTGTATGTCTGATAGACATATATTTCAGCTACAGGGGAGTCAAAGGTTATGGGGAACGGGCGGCAAAGTTGCGTTGTGTCGAAGATCTCATCAGCCACGAACTTTTTAAATGGCGGGCTCGAGGGGCCGAATGGCCCAATCCTGCTCCTATTTTTTCTTTTGGGGAAGGTTAGTTTCTTAATTATGTAATTTTTGAGCAGCTAAACAACGTTGGAAGGAAACTCCCACGGGACGTAGAAAAGTGCAAAATCTTAGCTCTACCGAGAGTTCATGCACCTGAGAGGTTAACCCTGTGTTTCTCTGTCCACAGATCTTCCAGGACCTTCGAAGTGTTTCCAGCATTTAATCAACAATTCCAGATGCAGTATCTGCTGCATATTGCTTTTTATGTTAACGCAGTGTCCCCGCTTGTATTAACAAAAGTCAGAAATAAATTGTAGCTACCAGAAAATTGAATCGATTAAGTCGGCGTGCATTGGTGGTTCAGGGGTAGAATTCTCGCCTGCCACGCGGGAGACCCGGGTTCGATTCCCGGCCAATGCAGGCTAATTTTTTTAACAATTCATTTCATAGCAAACACATCACATGAGCATAAATAATTTATTAGCTGTACCTGTGCAAGTGGATCAAGGGTATGAATGTTCTGCTCCTGTTGCTGTGCAACAGCTTTGAGGGGCTGAATGGCATCCTGTTCCTGTGTAACAGGCTCGATTCTTACTCTGACAGACATTGCATTGCTCACTTCCTCGTTAGTCTCGTTGTGAGTCTCCCCGCCTGACCGGGGTGAAATTCCCCGACGGGAAGGAATTTTAACATCCCCAATTTTAAACGTTTTGGCAGCACCTTAAAGCGCTCCTTCGAAAAGATCAACAGCGAAAGATTGAACCTAAAACAATTTTAAACGGTGAGGAACTGCATAAAAACCTCCTGCATCAATTGCTCGTTAGCATAGTGTTCTCTTTCTGTTTGTCGTTTGTGCGGGGCACTGCGGGACGAGAGAGGACAGGGAAATGCAGATAACAGCGGGAGAAAGCACGTCTGATCTTTCAAGTGCACAGCACTGGCACGATTGGCCGAATGGCCTCACACTGTACTGCACGCCTCCATGAATCATATGGATATCTGAGACATACTCACACAAAGTGAGCACACATCTGTGTTCGTGCATATGTTTGAGTATTTGTCTCTAGCAGTGCATTACTGTTTCCTCTGTATTGTCCTTGATATTTTGGTGCTGATTATTCAATATCCCGACGGCTTTTCTCTGACTGTGTATCTCTGAGAGAAGCACAGAAGCAAATAGATTTCAGGTGGACGCCTACACGCACTTGATGCTGTGGTTTCCTGAACATGTCCTTTGTGATCTCGCCTAAAAAATGTCATCTTGTCCGAAAAGTTTGCCTGGCGTGAAAGTGACCTGAATTTCAAAGCAGCAAGGAGGAAAGACTGCCTTGTTCTGCTTGCTGGCAGGCCGCTTCTCACAGCTTCCCTGGTGGTCTAGTGGATAGGATTCGGCGCTTTCACCGCCGCGGCTCGGGTTCGATTCCCGGTCAGGAAACCAGTGCGTTTTCTGGCTGTTTGAAATGCCAGCAATCAAAACACCCGCGCGAAACAATGCTTGCACCTCATCAACCTTTCAATTTTCCACACCGCTGCTGTTGCCTCAACAGTCAGCAGCGCATCATTCGGTACCGAGGTGCAGCATTCGCTTCCTTGCCTCGCAGTGTCAGAACAGTCACGGTTATTATCCGTCTTCCATGTATTATTTTGCCGACTGCATCTCCCTAACAAACTTAGCTGATCACAGCACGGCTATCAGTCAACTCATTGCCAGTGTGAAAAATGCCACATTAGCAACGTGTGCAAGACTCGAATGACAGAGTAACTGGGCCGTGATAACTTATCCTGATATTCATGAGCCTTAACTTTCGCTGCATAAGACAATTCTACCTCTGGTTACCATCCCTCCTGTCATTGGAAAGCGTTTGTCTTTATTTCCTCTATCAAAACCCATTGTAATTTTGCAAGCCTCTATTAAATTTCCTCTTAGCCTTCAGAGGAAAGCAATCCCAACTTCTCCACACTGTCCCTCGGGCCACACTGTAAGACGTCAAACGCGTTCTGTATGTCTGATAGACATATATTTCAGCTACAGGGGAGTCAAAGGTTATGGGGAACGGGCGGCAAAGTGGCGTTGTGTCGAAGATCTCATCAGGCCACGAACTTTTTAAATGGCGGGCTCGAGGGGCCGAATGGCCCAATCCTGCTCCTATTTTTTCTTTTGGGGAAGGTTAGTTTCTTAATTATGTAATTTTTGAGCAGCTAAACAACGTTGGAAGCAAACTCCCACGGGACGTAGAAAAGTGCAAAATCTTAGCTCTACCGAGAGCTCATGCACCTGAGAGGTTAACCCTGTGTTTCTCTGTCCACAGATCTTCCAGGACCTTCGAAGTGTTTCCAGCATTTAATCAACAATTCCAGATGCAGTATCTGCTGCATATTGCTTTTTATGTTAACGCAGTGTCCCCGCTTGTATTAACAAAAGTCAAAAATAAATTGTAGCTACCAGAAAATAGAATCGATTAAGTATGCGTGCATTGGTGGTTCAGGGTAGAATTCTCGCCTGCTACGCGGGGAGACCCGGGTTCGATTCCCGGCCAATGCAGGCTAGTTTTTTTAACAATTCATTTCATAGCAAACACATCACATGAGCATAAATAATGTATTAGCTGTACCTGTGCAAGTGGATCAAGGGTATGAATGTTCTGCTCCTGTTGCTGTGCAACAGCTTTGAGGGGCTGAATGGCATCCTGTTCCTGTGTAACAGGCTCGATTCTTACTCTGACAGACATTGCATTGCTCACTTCCTCGTTAGTCTCGTTGTGAGTATCCCCGCCTGACCGGGGTGAAATTCCCCGATGGGAAGGATTTTTAACATCCCCAATTTTAAACGTTTTGGCAGCACCTTAAAGCGCTCCTTGGAAAAGATCAACAGCGAAAGATTGAACCTAAAACAATTTTAAACGGTGAGGAACTGCATAAAAACCTCCTGCATCAATTCCTCGTTAGCATAGTGTTCTCCTTCTGTTTGTCTTTTGTGCGGGGCACTGCGGAACGAGAGAGGACAGGGAAATGCAGATAACAGCGGGAGAAAGCACGTCTGATCTTTCAAGTGGACAGCACTGGCACGATTGGCCGAATGGCCTCACACTGTACTGCACGCCTCCATGAATCATATGGATATCTGAGACATACTCACACAAAGTGAGCACACATCTGTGTTCGTGCATATGTTTGAGTCTTTGTCTCAAGCAGTGCATTACTGTTTCCTCTGTATTGTCCTTGATATTTTGGTGCTGATTATTCAATATCCCGACGGCTTTTCTCTGACTGTGTATCTCTGAGAGAAGCACAGAAGCAAATAGATTTGAGGTGGACGCCTACACGCACTTGATGCTGTGGTTTCCTGAACATGTCCTTTGTGATCTCGCCTAAAAAATGTCATCTTGTACGAAAAGTTTGCCTGGCGTGAAAGTGACCTGAATTTCAAAGCAGCAAGGAGGAAAGGCTGCCTTGTTCTGCTTGCTGGCAGGCCGCTTCTCACAGCTTCCCTGGCGGTCTAGTGGATAGGATTCGGCGCTTTCACCGCCGCGGTCCGGGTTCGATTCCCGGTCAGGAAACCAGTGCGTTTTCTGGCTGTTTGAAATGCCAGCAATCAAAGCACCCGCGCGAAACAATGCTTGCACCTCATCAATCTTTCAATTTTCCACACCTCTGCTGTTGCCTCAACAGTCACCAGCGCATCATTCGGTACCGAGGTGCAGCATTCGCTTCCTTGCCTCGCAGTGTCAGAACAGTCACGGTTATTATCCGTCTTCCATGTATTATTTTGCCGACTGCATCTCCCTTACAAACTTAGCTGATCACAGCACGGCAATCAGTCAACTCATTGCCAGTGTGAAAAATGCCACATTAGCAACGTGTGCAAGACTCGAATGACAGAGTAACTGGGCCGTGATAACTTATCCTGATATTCATGAGGCCTTAACATTCGCTGCATAAGACAATTCTCCCTCTGGTTACCATCCCTCCTGCCATTGGAAAGCGTTTGTCTTTATTTCCTCTACCAACACCCATTGTAATTTTGCAAGCCTCTATTAAATTTCCTCTTAGCCTCCAGAGGAAAGCAATCCCAGCTTCTCCACACTATCCCTCGGGCCACACTGTAAGACGTCAAACGGGTTCTGTATGTCTGATAGACATATATTTCAGCTACAGGGGAGTCAAAGGTTATGGGGAACGGGCGGCAAAGTTGCGTTGTGTCGAAGATCTCATCAGCCACGAACTTTTTAAATGGCGGGCTCGAGGGGCCGAATGGCCCAATCCTGCTCCTATTTTTTCTTTTGGGGAAGGTTAGTTTCTTAATTATGTAATTTTTGAGCAGCTAAACAACGTTGGAAGGAAACTCCCACGGGACGTAGAAAAGTGCAAAATCTTAGCTCTACCGAGAGCTCATGCACCTGAGAGGTTAACCCTGTGTTTCTCTGTCCACAGATCTTCCAGGACCTTCGAAGTGTTTCCAGCATTTAATCAACAATTCCAGATGCAGTATCTGCTGCATATTGCTTTTTATGTTAACGCAGTGTCCCCGCTTGTATTAACAAAAGTCAGAAATAAATTGTAGCTACCAGAAAATAGAATCGATTAAGTCGGCGTGCATTGGTGGTTCAGGGGTAGAATTCTCGCCTGCCACGCGGGAGACCCGGGTTCGATTCCCGGCCAATGTAGGCTAATTTTTTTAACAATTCATTTCATAGCAAACACATCACATGAGCATAAATAATTTATTAGCTGTACCTGTGCAAGTGGATCAAGGGTATGAATGTTCTGCTCCTGTTGCTGTGCAACAGCTTTGAGGGGCTGAATGGCATCCTGTTCCTGTGTAACAGGCTCGATTCTTACTCTGACAGACATTGCATTGCTCACTTCCTCGTTAGTCTCGTTGTGAGTATCCCCGCCTGTCACGCGGGAGACCGGGGTGAAATTCCCCGACGGGAAGGAATTTTAACATCCCCAATTTTAAACGTTTTGGCAGCACCTTAAAGCGCTCCTTGGAAAAGATCAACAGCGATAGATTGAACCTAAAACAATTTTAAACGGTGAGGAACTGCATAAAAACCTCCTGCTTCAATTCCTCGTTAGCATAGTGTTCTCCTTCTGTTTGTCTTTTGTGCGGGGCACTGCGGAACGAGAGAGGACAGGGAAATGCAGATAACAGCGGGAGAAAGCACGTCTGATCTTTCAAGTGGACAGCACTGGCACGATTGGCCGAATGGCCTCACACTGTACTGCACGCCTCCATGAATCATATGGATATCTGAGACATACTCACACAAAGTGAGCACACATCTGTGTTCGTGCATATGTTTGAGTCTTTGTCTCAAGCAGTGCATTACTGTTTCCTCTGTATTGTCCTTGATATTTTGGTGCTGATTATTCAATATCCCGACGGCTTTTCTCTGACTGTGTATCTCTGAGAGAAGCACAGAAGCAAATAGATTTCAGGTGGACGCCTACACGCACTTGATGCTGTGGTTTCGTGAACATGTCCTTTGTGATCTCGCCTAAAAAATGTCATCTTGTACGAAAAGTTTGCCTGGCGTGAAAGTGACCTGAATTTCAAAGCAGCAAGGAGGAAAGACTGCCTTGTTCTGCTTGCTGGCAGGCCGTTTCTCACAGCTTCTCTGGTGGTCTAGTGGATAGGATTCGGCGCTTTCACCGCCGCGGCCCGGGTTCGATTCCCGGTCAGGGAACCAATGCGTTTTCTGGCTGTTTGAAATGCCAGCAATCAAAGCACCCTCGCGAAACAATGCTTGCACCTCATCAACCTTTCAATTTTCCACACCTCTGCTGTTGCCTCAACAGTCAGCAGCGAATCATTCGGTACCGAGGTGCAGCATTCGCTTCCTTGCCTCGCAGTGTCAGAACAGTCATGGTTATTATCCGTCTTCCATGTATTATTTTGCCGACTGCATCTCCCTAACAAACTTAGCTGATCACAGCACGGCTATCAGTCAACTCATTGCCAGTGTGAAAAATGCCACATTAGCAACGTGTGCAAAACTCGAATGACAGAGTAACTGGGCCGTGATAACTTATCCTGCTATTCATGAGGCCTTAACATTCGCTGCATAAGACAATTCTACCTCTGGTTACCATCCCTCCTGCCATTGGAAAGCGTTTGTCTTTATTTCCTCTACCAAAACCCATTGTAATTTTGCAAGCCTCTATTAAATTTCCTCTTAGCCTCCAGAGGAAAGCAATCCCAGCTTCTCCACACTATCCCTCGGGCCACAGTGTAAGACGTCAAACGGGTTCTGTATGTCTGATAGACATATATTTCAGCTACAGGGGAGTCAAAGGTTATGGGGAACGGGCGGCAAAGTTGCGTTGTGTCGAAGATCTCATCAGCCACGAAGTTTTTAAATGGCGGGCTCGAGGGGCTGAATGGCCCAATCCTGCTCCTATTTTTTCTTTTGGGGAAGGTTAGTTTCTTAATTATGTAATTTTTGAGCAGCTAAACAACGTTGGAAGGAAACTCCCACGGGACGTAGAAAAGTGCAAAATCTTAGCTCTACCGAGAGCTCATGCACCTGAGAGGTTAACCCTGTGTTTCTCTGTCCACATATCTTCCAGGACCTTCGAAGTGTTTCCAGCATTTAATCAACAATTCCAGATGCAGTATCTGCTGCATATTGCTTTTTATGTTAACGCAGTGTCCCCGCTTGTATTAACAAAAGTCAGAAATAAATTGTAGCCACCAGAAAATAGAATCTATTAAGTCGGCGTGCATTGGTGGTTCAGGGGTAGAATTCTCGCCTGCCACGCGGGAGACCCGGGTTCGATTCCCGGCCAATGCAGGCTAATTTTTTTAACAATTCATTTCATAGCAAACACATCACATGAGCATAAATAAGTTATTAGCTGTACCTGTGCAAGTGGATCAAGGGTATGAATGTTCTGCTCCAACAGCTTTGAGGTGCTGAATGGCATCCTATTCCTGTGTAACAGGCTCGATTCTTACTCTGACAGACATTGCATTGCTCACTTCCTCGTTAGTCTCGTTGTGAGTCTCCCCGCCTGACCGGGGTGAAATTCCCCGACGGGAAGGAATTTTAACATCCCCAATTTTAAACGTTTTGGCAGCACCTTAAAGCGCTCCTTCGAAAAGATCAACAGCGAAAGATTGAACCTAAAACTATTTTAAACGGTGAGGAACTGCATAAAAACCTCCTGCATCAATTGCTCGTTAGCATAGTGTTCTCTTTCTGTTTGTCGTTTGTGCGGGGCACTGCGGGACGAGAGAGGACAGGGAAATGCAGATAACAGCGGGAGAAAGCACGTCTGATCTTTCAAGTGGACAGCACTGGCACGATTGGCCGAATGGCCTCACACTGTACTGCACGCCTCCATGAATCATATGGATATCTGAGACATACTCACACAAAGTGAGCACACATCTGTGTTCGTGCATATGTTTGAGTATTTGTCTCTAGCAGTGCATTACTGTTTCCTCTGTATTGTCCTTGATATTTTGGTGCTGATTATTCAATATCCCGACGGCTTTTCTCTGACTGTGTATCTCTGAGAGAAGCACAGAAGCAAATAGATTTCAGGTGGACGCCTACACGCACTTGATGCTGTGGTTTCCTGAACATGTCCTTTGTGATCTCGCCTAAAAAATGTCATCTTGTCCGAAAAGTTTGCCTGGCGTGAAAGTGACCTGAATTTCAAAGCAGCAAGGAGGAAAGACTGCCTTGTTCTGCTTGCTGGCAGGCCGCTTCTCACAGCTTCCCTGGTGGTCTAGTGGATAGGATTCGGCGCTTTCACCGCCGCGGCTCGGGTTCGATTCCCGGTCAGGAAACCAGTGCGTTTTCTGGCTGTTTGAAATGCCAGCAATCAAAACACCCGCGCGAAACAATGCTTGCACCTCATCAACCTTTCAATTTTCCACACCGCTGCTGTTGCCTCAACAGTCAGCAGCGCATCATTCGGTACCGAGGTGCAGCATTCGCTTCCTTGCCTCGCAGTGTCAGAACAGTCACGGTTATTATCCGTCTTCCATGTATTATTTTGCCGACTGCATCTCCCTAACAAACTTAGCTGATCACAGCACGGCTATCAGTCAACTCATTGCCAGTGTGAAAAATGCCACATTAGCAACGTGTGCAAGACTCGAATGACAGAGTAACTGGGCCGTGATAACTTATCCTGATATTCATGAGCCTTAACTTTCGCTGCATAAGACAATTCTACCTCTGGTTACCATCCCTCCTGTCATTGGAAAGCGTTTGTCTTTATTTCCTCTATCAAAACCCATTGTAATTTTGCAAGCCTCTATTAAATTTCCTCTTAGCCTTCAGAGGAAAGCAATCCCAACTTCTCCACACTGTCCCTCGGGCCACACTGTAAGACGTCAAACGCGTTCTGTATGTCTGATAGACATATATTTCAGCTACAGGGGAGTCAAAGGTTATGGGGAACGGGCGGCAAAGTGGCGTTGTGTCGAAGATCTCATCAGGCCACGAACTTTTTAAATGGCGGGCTCGAGGGGCCGAATGGCCCAATCCTGCTCCTATTTTTTCTTTTGGGGAAGGTTAGATTCTTAATTATGTAATTTTTGAGCAGCTAAACAACGTTGGAAGCAAACTCCCACGGGACGTAGAAAAGTGCAAAATCTTAGCTCTACCGAGAGCTCATGCACCTGAGAGGTTAACCCTGTGTTTCTCTGTCCACAGATCTTCCAGGACCTTCGAAGTGTTTCCAGCATTTAATCAACAATTCCAGATGCAGTATCTGCTGCATATTGCTTTTTATGTTAACGCAGTGTCCCCGCTTGTATTAACAAAAGTCAAAAATAAATTGTAGCTACCAGAAAATAGAATCGATTAAGTATGCGTGCATTGGTGGTTCAGGGGTAGAATTCTCGCCTGCTACGCGGGGAGACCCGGGTTCGATTCCCGGCCAATGCAGGCTAGTTTTTTTAACAATTAATTTCATAGCAAACACATCACATGAGCATAAATAATTTATTAGCTGTACCTGTGCAAGTGGATCAAGGGTATGAATGTTCTGCTCCTGTTGCTGTGCAACAGCTTTGAGGGGCTGAATGGCATCCTGTTCCTGTGTAACAGGCTCGATTCTTACTCTGACAGACATTGCATTGCTCACTTCCTCGTTAGTCTCGTTGTGAGTATCCCCGCCTGACCGGGGTGAAATTCCCCGATGGGAAGGATTTTTAACATCCCCAATTTTAAACGTTTTGGCAGCACCTTAAAGCGCTCCTTGGAAAAGATCAACAGCGAAAGATTGAACCTAAAACAATTTTAAACGGTGAGGAACTGCATAAAAACCTCCTGCATCAATTCCTCGTTAGCATAGTGTTCTCCTTCTGTTTGTCTTTTGTGCGGGGCACTGCGGAACGAGAGAGGACAGGGAAATGCAGATAACAGCGGGAGAAAGCACGTCTGATCTTTCAAGTGGACAGCACTGGCACGATTGGCCGAATGGCCTCACACTGTACTGCACGCCTCCATGAATCATATGGATATCTGAGACATACTCACACAAAGTGAGCACACATCTGTGTTCGTGCATATGTTTGAGTCTTTGTCTCAAGCAGTGCATTACTGTTTCCTCTGTATTGTCCTTGATATTTTGGTGCTGATTATTCAATATCCCGACGGCTTTTCTCTGACTGTGTATCTCTGAGAGAAGCACAGAAGCAAATAGATTTGAGGTGGACGCCTACACGCACTTGATGCTGTGGTTTCCTGAACATGTCCTTTGTGATCTCGCCTAAAAAATGTCATCTTGTACGAAAAGTTTGCCTGGCGTGAAAGTGACCTGAATTTCAAAGCAGCAAGGAGGAAAGGCTGCCTTGTTCTGCTTGCTGGCAGGCCGCTTCTCACAGCTTCCCTGGCGGTCTAGTGGATAGGATTCGGCGCTTTCACCGCCGCGGTCCGGGTTCGATTCCCGGTCAGGGAACCAGTGCGTTTTCTGGCTGTTTGAAATGCCAGCAATCAAAGCACCCGCGCGAAACAATGCTTGCACCTCATCAATCTTTCAATTTTCCACACCTCTGCTGTTGCCTCAACAGTCACCAGCGCATCATTCGGTACCGAGGTGCAGCATTCGCTTCCTTGCCTCGCAGTGTCAGAACAGTCACGGTTATTATCCGTCTTCCATGTATTATTTTGCCGACTGCATCTCCCTTACAAACTTAGCTGATCACAGCACGGCAATCAGTCAACTCATTGCCAGTGTGAAAAATGCCACATTAGCAACGTGTGCAAGACTCGAATGACAGAGTAACTGGGCCGTGATAACTTATCCTGATATTCATGAGGCCTTAACATTCGCTGCATAAGACAATTCTCCCTCTGGTTACCATCCCTCCTGCCATTGGAAAGCGTTTGTCTTTATTTCCTCTACCAACACCCATTGTAATTTTGCAAGCCTCTATTAAATTTCCTCTTAGCCTCCAGAGGAAAGCAATCCCAGCTTCTCCACACTATCCCTCGGGCCACACTGTAAGACGTCAAACGGGTTCTGTATGTCTGATAGACATATATTTCAGCTACAGGGGAGTCAAAGGTTATGGGGAACGGGCGGCAAAGTTGCGTTGTGTCGAAGATCTCATCAGCCACGAACTTTTTAAATGGCGGGCTCGAGGGGCCGAATGGCCCAATCCTGCTCCTATTTTTTCTTTTGGGGAAGGTTAGTTTCTTAATTATGTAATTTTTGAGCAGCTAAACAACGTTGGAAGGAAACTCCCACGGGACGTAGAAAAGTGCAAAATCTTAGCTCTACCGAGAGCTCATGCACCTGAGAGGTTAACCCTGTGTTTCTCTGTCCACAGATCTTCCAGGACCTTCGAAGTGTTTCCAGCATTTAATCAACAATTCCAGATGCAGTATCTGCTGCATATTGCTTTTTATGTTAACGCAGTGTCCCCGCTTGTATTAACAAAAGTCAGAAATAAATTGTAGCTACCAGAAAATGGAATTTGTTAACTCGGCGTGCATTGGTGGTTCAGGGGTAGAATTCTCGCCTGCCACGCGGGAGACCCGGGTTCGATTCCCGGCCAATGTAGGCTAATTTTTTTAACAATTCATTTCATAGCAAACACATCACATGAGCATAAATAATTTATTAGCTGTACCTGTGCAAGTGGATCAAGGGTATGAATGTTCTGCTCCTGTTGCTGTGCAACAGCTTTGAGGGGCTGAATGGCATCCTGTTCCTGTGTAACAGGCTCGATTCTTACTCTGACAGACATTGCATTGCTCACTTCCTCGTTAGTCTCGTTGTGAGTATCCCCGCCTGTCACGCGGGAGACCGGGGTGAAATTCCCCGACGGGAAGGAATTTTAACATCCCCAATTTTAAACGTTTTGGCAGCACCTTAAAGCGCTCCTTGGAAAAGATCAACAGCGATAGATTGAACCTAAAACAATTTTAAACGGTGAGGAACTGCATAAAAACCTCCTGCTTCAATTCCTCGTTAGCATAGTGTTCTCCTTCTGTTTGTCTTTTGTGCGGGGCACTGCGGAACGAGAGAGGACAGGGAAATGCAGATAACAGCGGGAGAAAGCACGTCTGATCTTTCAAGTGGACAGCACTGGCACGATTGGCCGAATGGCCTCACACTGTACTGCACGCCTCCATGAATCATATGGATATCTGAGACATACTCACACAAAGTGAGCACACATCTGTGTTCGTGCATATGTTTGAGTCTTTGTCTCAAGCAGTGCATTACTGTTTCCTCTGTATTGTCCTTGATATTTTGGTGCTGATTATTCAATATCCCGACGGCTTTTCTCTGACTGTGTATCTCTGAGAGAAGCACAGAAGCAAATAGATTTCAGGTGGACGCCTACACGCACTTGATGCTGTGGTTTCGTGAACATGTCCTTTGTGATCTCGCCTAAAAAATGTCATCTTGTACGAAAAGTTTGCCTGGCGTGAAAGTGACCTGAATTTCAAAGCAGCAAGGAGGAAAGACTGCCTTGTTCTGCTTGCTGGCAGGCCGTTTCTCACAGCTTCTCTGGTGGTCTAGTGGATAGGATTCGGCGCTTTCACCGCCGCGGCCCGGGTTCGATTCCCGGTCAGGGAACCAATGCGTTTTCTGGCTGTTTGAAATGCCAGCAATCAAAGCACCCTCGCGAAACAATGCTTGCACCTCATCAACCTTTCAATTTTCCACACCTCTGCTGTTGCCTCAACAGTCAGCAGCGAATCATTCGGTACCGAGGTGCAGCATTCGCTTCCTTGCCTCGCAGTGTCAGAACAGTCATGGTTATTATCCGTCTTCCATGTATTATTTTGCCGACTGCATCTCCCTAACAAACTTAGCTGATCACAGCACGGCTATCAGTCAACTCATTGCCAGTGTGAAAAATGCCACATTAGCAACGTGTGCAAAACTCGAATGACAGAGTAACTGGGCCGTGATAACTTATCCTGCTATTCATGAGGCCTTAACATTCGCTGCATAAGACAATTCTACCTCTGGTTACCATCCCTCCTGCCATTGGAAAGCGTTTGTCTTTATTTCCTCTACCAAAACCCATTGTAATTTTGCAAGCCTCTATTAAATTTCCTCTTAGCCTCCAGAGGAAAGCAATCCCAGCTTCTCCACACTATCCCTCGGGCCACAGTGTAAGACGTCAAACGGGTTCTGTATGTCTGATAGACATATATTTCAGCTACAGGGGAGTCAAAGGTTATGGGGAACGGGCGGCAAAGTTGCGTTGTGTCGAAGATCTCATCAGCCACGAAGTTTTTAAATGGCGGGCTCGAGGGGCTGAATGGCCCAATCCTGCTCCTATTTTTTCTTTTGGGGAAGGTTAGTTTCTTAATTATGTAATTTTTGAGCAGCTAAACAACGTTGGAAGGAAACTCCCACGGGACGTAGAAAAGTGCAAAATCTTAGCTCTACCGAGAGCTCATGCACCTGAGAGGTTAACCCTGTGTTTCTCTGTCCACATATCTTCCAGGACCTTCGAAGTGTTTCCAGCATTTAATCAACAATTCCAGATGCAGTATCTGCTGCATATTGCTTTTTATGTTAACGCAGTGTCCCCGCTTGTATTAACAAAAGTCAGAAATAAATTGTAGCCACCAGAAAATAGAATCTATTAAGTCGGCGTGCATTGGTGGTTCAGGGGTAGAATTCTCGCCTGCCACGCGGGAGACCCGGGTTCGATTCCCGGCCAATGCAGGCTAATTTTTTTAACAATTCATTTCATAGCAAACACATCACATGAGCATAAATAAGTTATTAGCTGTACCTGTGCAAGTGGATCAAGGGTATGAATGTTCTGCTCCAACAGCTTTGAGGTGCTGAATGGCATCCTATTCCTGTGTAACAGGCTCGATTCTTACTCTGACAGACATTGCATTGCTCACTTCCTCGTTAGTCTCGTTGTGAGTCTCCCCGCCTGACCGGGGTGAAATTCCCCGACGGGAAGGAATTTTAACATCCCCAATTTTAAACGTTTTGGCAGCACCTTAAAGCGCTCCTTCGAAAAGATCAACAGCGAAAGATTGAACCTAAAACTATTTTAAACGGTGAGGAACTGCATAAAAACCTCCTGCATCAATTGCTCGTTAGCATAGTGTTCTCTTTCTGTTTGTCGTTTGTGCGGGGCACTGCGGGACGAGAGAGGACAGGGAAATGCAGATAACAGCGGGAGAAAGCACGTCTGATCTTTCAAGTGGACAGCACTGGCACGATTGGCCGAATGGCCTCACACTGTACTGCACGCCTCCATGAATCATATGGATATCTGAGACATACTCACACAAAGTGAGCACACATCTGTGTTCGTGCATATGTTTGAGTATTTGTCTCTAGCAGTGCATTACTGTTTCCTCTGTATTGTCCTTGATATTTTGGTGCTGATTATTCAATATCCCGACGGCTTTTCTCTGACTGTGTATCTCTGAGAGAAGCACAGAAGCAAATAGATTTCAGGTGGACGCCTACACGCACTTGATGCTGTGGTTTCCTGAACATGTCCTTTGTGATCTCGCCTAAAAAATGTCATCTTGTCCGAAAAGTTTGCCTGGCGTGAAAGTGACCTGAATTTCAAAGCAGCAAGGAGGAAAGACTGCCTTGTTCTGCTTGCTGGCAGGCCGCTTCTCACAGCTTCCCTGGTGGTCTAGTGGATAGGATTCGGCGCTTTCACCGCGCGGCTCGGGTTCGATTCCCGGTCAGGAAACCAGTGCGTTTTCTGGCTGTTTGAAATGCCAGCAATCAAAACACCCGCGCGAAACAATGCTTGCACCTCATCAACCTTTCAATTTTCCACACCGCTGCTGTTGCCTCAACAGTCAGCAGCGCATCATTCGGTACCGAGGTGCAGCATTCGCTTCCTTGCCTCGCAGTGTCAGAACAGTCACGGTTATTATCCGTCTTCCATGTATTATTTTGCCGACTGCATCTCCCTAACAAACTTAGCTGATCACAGCACGGCTATCAGTCAACTCATTGCCAGTGTGAAAAATGCCACATTAGCAACGTGTGCAAGACTCGAATGACAGAGTAACTGGGCCGTGATAACTTATCCTGATATTCATGAGCCTTAACTTTCGCTGCATAAGACAATTCTACCTCTGGTTACCATCCCTCCTGTCATTGGAAAGCGTTTGTCTTTATTTCCTCTATCAAAACCCATTGTAATTTTGCAAGCCTCTATTAAATTTCCTCTTAGCCTTCAGAGGAAAGCAATCCCAACTTCTCCACACTGTCCCTCGGGCCACACTGTAAGACGTCAAACGCGTTCTGTATGTCTGATAGACATATATTTCAGCTACAGGGGAGTCAAAGGTTATGGGGAACGGGCGGCAAAGTGGCGTTGTGTCGAAGATCTCATCAGGCCACGAACTTTTTAAATGGCGGGCTCGAGGGGCCGAATGGCCCAATCCTGCTCCTATTTTTTCTTTTGGGGAAGGTTAGATTCTTAATTATGTAATTTTTGAGCAGCTAAACAACGTTGGAAGCAAACTCCCACGGGACGTAGAAAAGTGCAAAATCTTAGCTCTACCGAGAGCTCATGCACCTGAGAGGTTAACCCTGTGTTTCTCTGTCCACAGATCTTCCAGGACCTTCGAAGTGTTTCCAGCATTTAATCAACAATTCCAGATGCAGTATCTGCTGCATATTGCTTTTTATGTTAACGCAGTGTCCCCGCTTGTATTAACAAAAGTCAAAAATAAATTGTAGCTACCAGAAAATAGAATCGATTAAGTATGCGTGCATTGGTGGTTCAGGGGTAGAATTCTCGCCTGCTACGCGGGGAGACCCGGGTTCGATTCCCGGCCAATGCAGGCTAGTTTTTTTAACAATTAATTTCATAGCAAACACATCACATGAGCATAAATAATTTATTAGCTGTACCTGTGCAAGTGGATCAAGGGTATGAATGTTCTGCTCCTGTTGCTGTGCAACAGCTTTGAGGGGCTGAATGGCATCCTGTTCCTGTGTAACAGGCTCGATTCTTACTCTGACAGACATTGCATTGCTCACTTCCTCGTTAGTCTCGTTGTGAGTATCCCCGCCTGACCGGGGTGAAATTCCCCGATGGGAAGGATTTTTAACATCCCCAATTTTAAACGTTTTGGCAGCACCTTAAAGCGCTCCTTGGAAAAGATCAACAGCGAAAGATTGAACCTAAAACAATTTTAAACGGTGAGGAACTGCATAAAAACCTCCTGCATCAATTCCTCGTTAGCATAGTGTTCTCCTTCTGTTTGTCTTTTGTGCGGGGCACTGCGGAACGAGAGAGGACAGGGAAATGCAGATAACAGCGGGAGAAAGCACGTCTGATCTTTCAAGTGGACAGCACTGGCACGATTGGCCGAATGGCCTCACACTGTACTGCACGCCTCCATGAATCATATGGATATCTGAGACATACTCACACAAAGTGAGCACACATCTGTGTTCGTGCATATGTTTGAGTCTTTGTCTCAAGCAGTGCATTACTGTTTCCTCTGTATTGTCCTTGATATTTTGGTGCTGATTATTCAATATCCCGACGGCTTTTCTCTGACTGTGTATCTCTGAGAGAAGCACAGAAGCAAATAGATTTGAGGTGGACGCCTACACGCACTTGATGCTGTGGTTTCCTGAACATGTCCTTTGTGATCTCGCCTAAAAAATGTCATCTTGTACGAAAAGTTTGCCTGGCGTGAAAGTGACCTGAATTTCAAAGCAGCAAGGAGGAAAGGCTGCCTTGTTCTGCTTGCTGGCAGGCCGCTTCTCACAGCTTCCCTGGCGGTCTAGTGGATAGGATTCGGCGCTTTCACCGCCGCGGTCCGGGTTCGATTCCCGGTCAGGGAACCAGTGCGTTTTCTGGCTGTTTGAAATGCCAGCAATCAAAGCACCCGCGCGAAACAATGCTTGCACCTCATCAATCTTTCAATTTTCCACACCTCTGCTGTTGCCTCAACAGTCACCAGCGCATCATTCGGTACCGAGGTGCAGCATTCGCTTCCTTGCCTCGCAGTGTCAGAACAGTCACGGTTATTATCCGTCTTCCATGTATTATTTTGCCGACTGCATCTCCCTTACAAACTTAGCTGATCACAGCACGGCAATCAGTCAACTCATTGCCAGTGTGAAAAATGCCACATTAGCAACGTGTGCAAGACTCGAATGACAGAGTAACTGGGCCGTGATAACTTATCCTGATATTCATGAGGCCTTAACATTCGCTGCATAAGACAATTCTCCCTCTGGTTACCATCCCTCCTGCCATTGGAAAGCGTTTGTCTTTATTTCCTCTACCAACACCCATTGTAATTTTGCAAGCCTCTATTAAATTTCCTCTTAGCCTCCAGAGGAAAGCAATCCCAGCTTCTCCACACTATCCCTCGGGCCACACTGTAAGACGTCAAACGGGTTCTGTATGTCTGATAGACATATATTTCAGCTACAGGGGAGTCAAAGGTTATGGGGAACGGGCGGCAAAGTTGCGTTGTGTCGAAGATCTCATCAGCCACGAACTTTTTAAATGGCGGGCTCGAGGGGCCGAATGGCCCAATCCTGCTCCTATTTTTTCTTTTGGGGAAGGTTAGTTTCTTAATTATGTAATTTTTGAGCAGCTAAACAACGTTGGAAGGAAACTCCCACGGGACGTAGAAAAGTGCAAAATCTTAGCTCTACCGAGAGCTCATGCACCTGAGAGGTTAACCCTGTGTTTCTCTGTCCACAGATCTTCCAGGACCTTCGAAGTGTTTCCAGCATTTAATCAACAATTCCAGATGCAGTATCTGCTGCATATTGCTTTTTATGTTAACGCAGTGTCCCCGCTTGTATTAACAAAAGTCAGAAATAAATTGTAGCTACCAGAAAATAGAATCGATTAAGTCGGCGTGCATTGGTGGTTCAGGGGTAGAATTCTCGCCTGCCACGCGAGAGACCCGGGTTCGATTCCCGGCCAATGTAGGCTAATTTTTTTAACAATTCATTTCATAGCAAACACATCACATGAGCATAAATAATTTATTAGCTGTACCTGTGCAAGTGGATCAAGGGTATGAATGTTCTGCTCCTGTTGCTGTGCAACAGCTTTGAGGGGCTGAATGGCATCCTGTTCCTGTGTAACAGGCTCGATTCTTACTCTGACAGACATTGCATTGCTCACTTCCTCGCTAGTCTCGTTGTGAGTATCCCCGCCGGTCACGCGGGAGACCGGGGTGAAATTCCCCGACGGGAAGGAATTTTAACATCCCCAATTTTAAACGTTTTGGCAGCACCTTAAAGCGCTCCTTGGAAAAGATCAACAGCGATAGATTGAACCTAAAACAATTTTAAACGGTGAGGAACTGCATAAAAACCTCCTGCTTCAATTCCTCGTTAGCATAGTGTTCTCCTTCTGTTTGTCTTTTGTGCGGGGCACTGCGGAACGAGAGAGGACAGGGAAATGCAGATAACAGCGGGAGAAAGCACGTCTGATCTTTCAAGTGGACAGCACTGGCACGATTGGCCGAATGGCCTCACACTGTACTGCACGCCTCCATGAATCATATGGATATCTGAGACATACTCACACAAAGTGAGCACACATCTGTGTTCGTGCATATGTTTGAGTCTTTGTCTCAAGCAGTGCATTACTGTTTCCTCTGTATTGTCCTTGATATTTTGGTGCTGATTATTCAATATCCCGACGGCATTTCTCTGACTGTGTATCTCTGAGAGAAGCACAGAAGCAAATAGATTTCAGGTGGACGCCTACACGCACTTGATGCTGTGGTTTCGTGAACATGTCCTTTGTGATCTCGCCTAAAAAATGTCATCTTGTACGAAAAGTTTGCCTGGCGTGAAAGTGACCTGAATTTCAAAGCAGCAAGGAGGAAAGACTGCCTTGTTCTGCTTGCTGGCAGGCCGTTTCTCACAGCTTCTCTGGTGGTCTAGTGGATAGGATTCGGCGCTTTCACCGCCGCGGCCCGGGTTCGATTCCCGGTCAGGGAACCAATGCGTTTTCTGGCTGTTTGAAATGCCAGCAATCAAAGCACCCTCGCGAAACAATGCTTGCACCTCATCAACCTTTCAATTTTCCACACCTCTGCTGTTGCCTCAACAGTCAGCAGCGAATCATTCGGTACCGAGGTGCAGCATTCGCTTCCTTGCCTCGCAGTGTCAGAACAGTCATGGTTATTATCCGTCTTCCATGTATTATTTTGCCGACTGCATCTCCCTAACAAACTTAGCTGATCACAGCACGGCTATCAGTCAACTCATTGCCAGTGTGAAAAATGCCACATTAGCAACGTGTGCAAAACTCGAATGACAGAGTAACTGGGCCGTGATAACTTATCCTGCTATTCATGAGGCCTTAACATTCGCTGCATAAGACAATTCTACCTCTGGTTACCATCCCTCCTGCCATTGGAAAGCGTTTGTCTTTATTTCCTCTACCAAAACCCATTGTAATTTTGCAAGCCTCTATTAAATTTCCTCTTAGCCTCCAGAGGAAAGCAATCCCAGCTTCTCCACACTATCCCTCGGGCCACAGTGTAAGACGTCAAACGGGTTCTGTATGTCTGATAGACATATATTTCAGCTACAGGGGAGTCAAAGGTTATGGGGAACGGGCGGCAAAGTTGCGTTGTGTCGAAGATCTCATCAGCCACGAAGTTTTTAAATGGCGGGCTCTAGGGGCTGAATGGCCCAATCCTGCTCCTATTTTTTCTTTTGGGGAAGGTTAGTTTCTTAATTATGTAATTTTTGAGCAGCTAAACAACGTTGGAAGGAAACTCCCACGGGACGTAGAAAAGTGCAAAATCTTAGCTCTACCGAGAGCTCATGCACCTGAGAGGTTAACCCTGTGTTTCTCTGTCCACATATCTTCCAGGACCTTCGAAGTGTTTCCAGCATTTAATCAACAATTCCAGATGCAGTATCTGCTGCATATTGCTTTTTATGTTAACGCAGTGTCCCCGCTTGTATTAACAAAAGTCAGAAATAAATTGTAGCCACCAGAAAATAGAATCTATTAAGTCGGCGTGCATTGGTGGTTCAGGGGTAGAATTCTCGCCTGCCACGCGGGAGACCCGGGTTCGATTCCCGGCCAATGTAGGCTAATTTTTTTAACAATTCAATTCATAGCAAACACATCACATGAGCATAAATAATTTATTAGCTGTACCTGTGCAAGTGGATCAAGGGTATGAATGTTCTGCTCCTGTTGCTGTGCAACAGCTTTGAGGGGCTGAATGGCATCCTGTTCCTGTGTAACAGGCTCGATTCTTACTCTGACAGACATTGCATTGCTCACTTCCTCGTTAGTCTCGTTGTGAGTATCCCCGCCTGTCACGCGGGAGACCGGGGTGAAATTCCCCGACGGGAAGGAATTTTAACATCCCCAATTTTAAACGTTTTGGCAGCACCTTAAAGCGCTCCTTGGAAAAGATCAACAGCGATAGATTGAACCTAAAACAATTTTAAACGGTGAGGAACTGCATAAAAACCTCCTGCTTCAATTCCTCGTTAGCATAGTGTTCTCCTTCTGTTTGTCTTTTGTGCGGGGCACTGCGGAACGAGAGAGGACAGGGAAATGCAGATAACAGCGGGAGAAAGCACGTCTGATCTTTCAAGTGGACAGCACTGGCACGATTGGCCGAATGGCCTCACACTGTACTGCACGCCTCCATGAATCATATGGATATCTGAGACATACTCACACAAAGTGAGCACACATCTGTGTTCGTGCATATGTTTGAGTCTTTGTCTCAAGCAGTGCATTACTGTTTCCTCTGTATTGTCCTTGATATTTTGGTGCTGATTATTCAATATCCCGACGGCATTTCTCTGACTGTGTATCTCTGAGAGAAGCACAGAAGCAAATAGATTTCAGGTGGACGCCTACACGCACTTGATGCTGTGGTTTCGTGAACATGTCCTTTGTGATCTCGCCTAAAAAATGTCATCTTGTACGAAAAGTTTGCCTGGCGTGAAAGTGACCTGAATTTCAAAGCAGCAAGGAGGAAAGACTGCCTTGTTCTGCTTGCTGGCAGGCCGTTTCTCACAGCTTCTCTGGTGGTCTAGTGGATAGGATTCGGCGCTTTCACCGCCGCGGCCCGGGTTCGATTCCCGGTCAGGGAACCAATGCGTTTTCTGGCTGTTTGAAATGCCAGCAATCAAAGCACCCTCGCGAAACAATGCTTGCACCTCATCAACCTTTCAATTTTCCACACCTCTGCTGTTGCCTCAACAGTCAGCAGCGAATCATTCGGTACCGAGGTGCAGCATTCGCTTCCTTGCCTCGCAGTGTCAGAACAGTCATGGTTATTATCCGTCTTCCATGTATTATTTTGCCGACTGCATCTCCCTAACAAACTTAGCTGATCACAGCACGGCTATCAGTCAACTCATTGCCAGTGTGAAAAATGCCACATTAGCAACGTGTGCAAAACTCGAATGACAGAGTAACTGGGCCGTGATAACTTATCCTGCTATTCATGAGGCCTTAACATTCGCTGCATAAGACAATTCTACCTCTGGTTACCATCCCTCCTGCCATTGGAAAGCGTTTGTCTTTATTTCCTCTACCAAAACCCATTGTAATTTTGCAAGCCTCTATTAAATTTCCTCTTAGCCTCCAGAGGAAAGCAATCCCAGCTTCTCCACACTATCCCTCGGGCCACAGTGTAAGACGTCAAACGGGTTCTGTATGTCTGATAGACATATATTTCAGCTACAGGGGAGTCAAAGGTTATGGGGAACGGGCGGCAAAGTTGCGTTGTGTCGAAGATCTCATCAGCCACGAAGTTTTTAAATGGCGGGCTCTAGGGGCTGAATGGCCCAATCCTGCTCCTATTTTTTCTTTTGGGGAAGGTTAGTTTCTTAATTATGTAATTTTTGAGCAGCTAAACAACGTTGGAAGGAAACTCCCACGGGACGTAGAAAAGTGCAAAATCTTAGCTCTACCGAGAGCTCATGCACCTGAGAGGTTAACCCTGTGTTTCTCTGTCCAAATATCTTCCAGGACCTTCGAAGTGTTTCCAGCATTTAATCAACAATTCCAGATGCAGTATCTGCTGCATATTGCTTTTTATGTTAACGCAGTGTCCCCGCTTGTATTAACAAAAGTCAGAAATAAATTGTAGCCACCAGAAAATAGAATCTATTAAGTCGGCGTGCATTGGTGGTTCAGGGGTAGAATTCTCGCCTGCCACGCGGGAGACCCGGGTTCGATTCCCGGCCAATGCAGGCTAGTTTTTTTAACAATTCATTTCATAGCAAACACATCACATGAGCATAAATAATTTATTAGCTGTACCTGTGCAAGTGGATCAAGGGTATGAATGTTCTGCTCCTGTTGCTGTGCAACAGCTTTGAGGGGCTGAATGGCATCCTGTTCCTGTGTAACAGGCTCGATTCTTACTCTGACAGACATTGCATTGCTCACTTCCTCGTTAGTCTCGTTGTGAGTATCCCCGCCTGACCGGGGTGAAATTCCCCGATGGGAAGGATTTTTAACATCCCCAATTTTAAACGTTTTGGCAGCACCTTAAAGCGCTCCTTGGAAAAGATCAACAGCGAAAGATTGAACCTAAAACAATTTTAAACGGTGAGGAACTGCATAAAAACCTCCTGCATCAATTCCTCGTTAGCATAGTGTTCTCCTTCTGTTTGTCTTTTGTGCGGGGCACTGCGGAACGAGAGAGGACAGGGAAATGCAGATAACAGCGGGAGAAAGCACGTCTGATCTTTCAAGTGGACAGCACTGGCACGATTGGCCGAATGGCCTCACACTGTACTGCACGCCTCCATGAATCATATGGATATCTGAGACATACTCACACAAAGTGAGCACACATCTGTGTTCGTGCATATGTTTGAGTCTTTGTCTCAAGCAGTGCATTACTGTTTCCTCTGTATTGTCCTTGATATTTTGGTGCTGATTATTCAATATCCCGACGGCTTTTCTCTGACTGTGTATCTCTGAGAGAAGCACAGAAGCAAATAGATTTGAGGTGGACGCCTACACGCACTTGATGCTGTGGTTTCCTGAACATGTCCTTTGTGATCTCGCCTAAAAAATGTCATCTTGTACGAAAAGTTTGCCTGGCGTGAAAGTGACCTGAATTTCAAAGCAGCAAGGAGGAAAGACTGCCTTGTTCTGCTTGCTGGCAGGCCGCTTCTCACAGCTTCCCTGGCGGTCTAGTGGATAGGATTCGGCGCTTTCACCGCCGCGGTCCGGGTTCGATTCCCGGTCAGGGGAACCAGTGCGTTTTCTGGCTGTTTGAAATGCCAGCAATCAAAGCACCCGCGCGAAACAATGCTTGCACCTCATCAGTCTTTCAATTTTCCACACCTCTGCTGTTGCCTCAACAGTCACCAGCGCATCATTCGGTACCGAGGTGCAGCATTCGCTTCCTTGCCTCGCAGTGTCAGAACAGTCACGGTTATTATCCGTCTTCCATGTATTATTTTGCCGACTGCATCTCCCTTACAAACTTAGCTGATCACAGCACGGCAATCAGTCAACTCATTGCCAGTGTGAAAAATGCCACATTAGCAACGTGTGCAAGACTCGAATGACAGAGTAACTGGGCCGTGATAACTTATCCTGATATTCATGAGGCCTTAACATTCGCTGCATAAGACAATTCTCCCTCTGGTTACCATCCCTCCTGCCATTGGAAAGCGTTTGTCTTTATTTCCTCTACCAACACCCATTGTAATTTTGCAAGCCTCTATTAAATTTCCTCTTAGCCTCCAGAGGAAAGCAATCCCAGCTTCTCCACACTATCCCTCGGGCCACACTGTAAGACGTCAAACGGGTTCTGTATGTCTGATAGACATATATTTCAGCTACAGGGGAGTCAAAGGTTATGGGGAACGGGCGGCAAAGTTGCGTTGTGTCGAAGATCTCATCAGCCACGAACTTTTTAAATGGCGGGCTCGAGGGGCCGAATGGCCCAATCCTGCTCCTATTTTTTCTTTTGGGGAAGGTTAGTTTCTTAATTATGTAATTTTTGAGCAGCTAAACAACGTTGGAAGGAAACTCCCACGGGACGTAGAAAAGTGCAAAATCTTAGCTCTACCGAGAGCTCATGCACCTGAGAGGTTAACCCTGTGTTTCTCTGTCCACAGATCTTCCAGGACCTTCGAAGTGTTTCCAGCATTTAATCAACAATTCCAGATGCAGTATCTGCTGCATATTGCTTTTTATGTTAACGCAGTGTCCCCGCTTGTATTAACAAAAGTCAGAAATAAATTGTAGCTACCAGAAAATAGAATCGATTAAGTCGGCGTGCATTGGTGGTTCAGGGGTAGAATTCTCGCCTGCCACGCGGGAGACCCGGGTTCGATTCCCGGCCAATGTAGGCTAATTTTTTTAACAATTCAATTCATAGCAAACACATCACATGAGCATAAATAATTTATTAGCTGTACCTGTGCAAGTGGATCAAGGGTATGAATGTTCTGCTCCTGTTGCTGTGCAACAGCTTTGAGGGGCTGAATGGCATCCTGTTCCTGTGTAACAGGCTCGATTCTTACTCTGACAGACATTGCATTGCTCACTTCCTCGTTAGTCTCGTTGTGAGTATCCCCGCCTGTCACGCGGGAGACCGGGGTGAAATTCCCCGACGGGAAGGAATTTTAACATCCCCAATTTTAAACGTTTTGGCAGCACCTTAAAGCGCTCCTTGGAAAAGATCAACAGCGAAAGATTGAACCTAAAACAATTTTAAACGGTGAGGAACTGCATAAAAACCTCTTGCATCAATTCCTCGTTAGCATAGTGTTCTCCTTCTGTTTGTCTTTTGTGCGGGGCACTGCGGAACGAGATAGGACAGGGAAATGCAGATAACAGCGGGAGAAAGCACGTCTGATCTTTCAAGTGGACAGCACTGGCACGATTGGCCGAATGGCCTCACACTGTACTGCACGCCTCCATGAATCATATGGATATCTGAGACATACTCACACAAAGTGAGCACACATCTGTGTTCGTGCATATGTTTGAGTCTTTGTCTCAAGCAGTGCATTACTGTTTCCTCTGTATTGTCCTTGATATTTTGGTGCTGATTATTCAATATCCCGGCGGCTTTTCTCTGACTGTGTATCTCTGAGAGAAGCACAGAAGCAAATAAATTTCAGGTGGACGCCTACACGCACTTGATGCTGTGGTTTCCTGAACATGTCCTTTGTTATCTCGCCTAAAAAATGTCATCTTGTACGAAAAGTTTGCCTGGCGTGAAAGTGACCTGAATTTCAAAGCAGCAAGGAGGAAAGACTGCCTTGTTCTGCTTGCTGGCAGGCTGCTTCTCACAGCTTCCCTGGTGGTCTAGTAGATAGGATTCGGCGCTTTCACCGCCGCGGCCCGGGTTCGATTCCCGGTCAGGGAACCAGTGCGTTTTCTGGCTGTTTGAAATGCCAGCAATCAAAGCACCCACGCGAAACAATGCTTGCACCTCATCAACCTTTCAATTTTCCACACCGCTGCTGTTGCCTCAACAGTCAGCAGCGCATCATTCGGTACCGAGGTGCAGCATTCGCTTCCTTGCCTCGCAGTGTCAGAACAGTCACGGTTATTATCCGTCTTCCATGTATTATTTTGCCGACTGCATCTCCCTAACAAACTTAGCTGATCACAGCACGGCTATCAGTCAACTCATTGCCAGTGTGAAAAATGCCACATTAGCAACGTGTGCAAGACTCGAATGACAGAGTAACTGGGCCGTGATAACTTATCCTGATATTCATGAGGCCTTAACATTCGCTGCATAAGACAATTCTACCTCTGGTTACCATCCCTCCTGCCATTGGAAAGCGTTTGTCTTTATTTCCTCCATCAAAACCCATTGTAATTTTGCAAGCCTCTATTAAATTTCCTCTTAGCCTCCAGAGGAAAGCAATCCCAGCTTCTCCACACTATCCCTCGGGCCACACTGTAAGACGTCAAACGGGTTCTGTATGTCTGATAGACATATATTTCAGCTACAGGGGAGTCAAAGGTTATGGGGAACGGGCGGCAAAGTTGCGTTGTGTCGAAGATCTCATCAGCCACGAACTTTTTAAATGGCGGGCTCGAGGGGCCGAATGGCTCAATCCTGCTCCTATTTTTTCTTTTGGGGAAGGTTAGTTTCTTAATTATGTAATTTTTGAGCAGCTAAACAACGTTGGAAGGAAACTCCCACGGGACGTAAAAAAGTGCAAAATCTTAGCTCTACCGAGAGCTCATGCACCTGAGAGGTTAACCCTGTGTTTCTCTGTCCACAGATCTTCCAGGACCTTCGAAGTGTTTCCAGCATTTAATCAACAATTCCAGATGCAGTATCTGCTGCATATTGCTTTTTATGTTAACGCAGTGTCCCCGCTTGTATTAACAAAAGTCAAAAATAAATTGTAGCAACCAGAAAATAGAATCGATTAAGTCGGCGTGCATTGGTGGTTCAGGGGTAGCATTCTCGCCTGCCATGCGGGAGACCCGGGTTCGATTCCCGGCCAATGCAGGCTAATTTTTTTAACAATTCATTTCATAGCAAACACATCACATGAGCATAAATAATTTATTAGCTGTACCTGTGCAAGTGGATCAAGGGTATGAATGTTCTGCTCCTGTTGCTGTGCAACAGCTTTGAGGGGCTGAATGGCATCCTGTTCCTGTGTAACAGGCTCGATTCTTACTCTGACAGACATTGCATTGCTCACTTCCTCGTTAGTCTCGTTGTGAGTATCCCCTCCTGTCACGCGGGAGACCGGGGTGAAATTCCCCGACGGGAAGGAATTTTAACATCCCCAATTTTAAACGTTTTGGCAGCACCTTAAAGCGCTCCTTGGAAAAGATCAACAGCGAAAGATTGAACCTAAAACAATTTTAAACGGTGAGGAACTGCATAAAAACCTCCTGCATCAATTCCTCGTTCGCATAGTGTTCTCCTTCTGTTTGTCTTTTGTGCGGGGCACTGCGGAACGAGAGAGGACAGGGAAATGCAGATAACAGCGGGAGAAAGCACGTCTGATCTTTCAAGTGGACAGAACTGGCACGATTGGCCGAATGGCCTCACACTGTACTGCACGCCTCCATGAATCATATGGATATCTGAGACATACTCACACAAAGTGAGCACACATCTGTGTTCGTGCATATGTTTGAGTCTTTGTCTCAAGCAGTGCATTACTGTTTCCTCTGTATTGTCCTTGATATTTTGGTGCTGATTATTCAATATCCCGACGGCTTTTCTCTGACTGTGTATCTCTGAGAAAAGCACAGAAGCAAATAGATTTCAGGTGGACGCCTACACGCACTTGATGCTGTGGTTTCCTGAACATGTCCTTTGTGATCTCGCCTAAAAAATGTCATCTTGTACGAAAAGTTTGCCTGGCGTTAAAGTGACCTGAATTTCAAAGCAGCAAGGAGGAAAGACTGCCTTGTTCTGCTTGCTGGCAGGCCGCTTCTCACAGCTTCCCTGGTGGTCTAGTGGATAGGATTCGGCGCTTTCACCGCCGCGGCCCGGGTTCGATTCCCGGTCAGGGAACCAGTGCGTTTTCTGGCTGTTTGAAATGTCAGCAATCAAAGCACCCGCGCGAAACAATGCTTGCACCTCATCAACCTTTCAATTTTCCACACCGCTGCTGTTGCCTCAACAGTCAGCAGCGCATCATTCGGTACCGAGGTGCAGCATTCGCTTCCTTGCCTCGCAGTGTCAGAACAGTCACGGTTATTATCCGTCTTCCACGTATTATTTTGCCGACTGCATCTCCCGAACAAACTTAGCTGATCACAGCACGGCTATCAGTCAACTCATTGCCAGTGTGAAAAATGCCACATTAGCAACGTGTGCAAGACACGAATGACAGAGTAACTGGGCCGTGATAACTTATCCTGATATTCATGAGGACTTAACATTCGCTGCATAAGACAATTCTACCTCTGGTTACCATCCCTCCTGCCATTGGAAAGCGTTTGTCTTTATTTCCTCTATCAAAACCCATTGTAATTTTGCAAGCCTCTATTAAATTTCCTCTTAGCCTCCAGAGGAAAGCAATCCCAGCTTCTCCACACTATCCCTCGGGCCACACTGTAAGACGTCAAACGGGTTCTGTATGTCTGATAGACATATATTTCAGCTACAGGGGAGTCAAAGGTTATGGGGAACGGGCGGCAAAGTTGCGTTGTGTCGAAGATCTCATCAGCCACGAACTTTTTAAATGGCGGGCTGGAGGGGCCGAATGGCCCAATCCTGCTCCTATTTTTACTTTTGGGGAATGTTAGTTTCTTAATTATGTAATTTTTGAGCAGCTAAACAACGTTGGAAGGAAACTCCCACGGGACGTAGAAAAGTGCAAAATCTTAGCTCTACCGAGAGCTCATGCACCTGATAGGTTAACCCTGTGTTTCTCTGTCCACAGATCTTCCAGGACCTTCGAAGTGTTTCCAGCATTTAATCAACAATTCCAGATGCAGTATCTGCTGCATATTGCTTTTTATGTTAACGCAGTGTCCCCGCTTGTATTAACAAAAGTCAAAAATAAATTGTAGCTACCAGAAAATAGAATCGATTAAGTCGGTGTGCATTGGTGGTTCAGGGGTAGAATTCTCGCCTGCCACGCGGGAGACCCGGGTTCGATTCCCGGCGAATGCAGGCTAATTTTTTTAACAATTCATTTCATAGCAAACACATCACATGAGCATAAATAATTTATTAGCTGTACCTGTGCAAGTGGATCAAGGGTATGAATGTTCTGCTCCTGTTGCTGTGCAACAGCTTTGAGGGGCTGAATGGCATCCTGTTCCTGTGTAACAGGCTCGATTCTTACTCTGACAGACATTGCATTGCTCACTTCCTCGTTAGTCTCGTTGTGAGTATCCCCGCCTGTCACGCGGGAGACCGGGGTGAAATTCCCCGACGGGAAGGAATTTTAACATCCCCAATTTTAAACGTTTTGGCAGCACCTTAAAGCGCTCCTTGGAAAAGATCAACAGCGAAAGATTGAACCTAAAACAATTTTAAACGGTGAGGAACTGCATAAAAACCTCCTGCATCAATTCCTCGTTAGCATAGTGTTCTCCTTCTGTTTGTCTTCTTTGCGGGGCACTGCGGAACGAGAGAGGACAGGGAAATGCAGATAACAGCGGGAGAAAGCACGTCTGATCTTTCAAGTGGACAGCACTGGCACGATTGGCCGAATGGCCTCACACTGTACTGCACGCCTCCATGAATCATATGGATATCTGAGACATACTCACACAAAGTGAGCACACATCTGTGTTCGTGCATATGTTTGAGTCTTTGTCTCAAGCAGTGCATTACTGTTTCCTCTGTATTGTCCTTGATATTTTGGTGCTGATTATTCAATATCCCGACGGCTTTTCTCTGACTGTGTATCTCTGAGAAAAGCACAGAAGCAAATAGATTTCAGGTGGACGCCTACACGCAATTGATGCTGTGGTTTCCTGAACATGTCCTTTGTGATCTCGCCTAAAAAATGTCATCTTGTCCGAAAAGTTGGCCTGGCGTGAAAGTGACCTGAATTTCAAAGCAGCAAGGAGGAAAGACTGCCTTGTTCTGCTTGCTGGCAGGCCGCTTCTCACAGCTTCCCTGGTGGTCTAGTGGATAGGATTCGGCGCTTTCACCGCCGCGGCCCGGGTTCGATTCCTGGTCAGGAAACCAATGCGTTTTCTGGCTGTTTGAAATGCCAGCAATCAAAGCACCCGCGCGAAACAATGCTTGCACCTCATCAACCTTTCAATTTTCCACACTGCTGCTGTTGCCTCAACAGTCAGCAGCGCATCATTCGGTACCGAGGTGCAGCATTCGCTTCCTTGCCTCGCAGTGTCAGAACAGTCACGGTTATTATCCGTCTTCCATGTATTATTTTGCCGACTGCATCTCCCTAACAAACTTAGCTGATCACAGCACGGCTATCAGTCAACTCATTGCCAGTGTGAAAAATGCCACATTAGCAACGTGTGCAAGACTCGAATGACAGAGTAACTGGGCCGTGATAAATTATCCTGATATTCATGAGGACTTAACATTCGCTGCATAAGACAATTCTACCTCTGGTTACCATCCCTCCTGCCATTGGAAAGCGTTTGTCTTTATTTCCTCTATCAAAACCCATTGTAATTTTGCAAGCCTCTATTAAATTTCCTCTTAGCCTCCAGAGGAAAGCAATCCCAGCTTCTCCACACTATCCCTCGGGCCACACTGTAAGACGTCAAACGGGTTCTGTATGTCTGATAGACATATATTTCAGCTACAGGGGAGTCAAAGGTTATGGGAAACGGGCGGCAAAGTTGCGTTGTGTCGAAGATCTCATCAGCCACGAACTTTTTAAATGGCGGGCTCGAGGGGCCGAATGGCCCAATCCTGCTCCTATTTTTTCTTTTGGGGAAGGTTAGTTTCTTAATTATGTAATTTTTGAGCAGCTAAACAACGTTGGAAGGAAACTCCCACGGGACGTAGAAAAGTGCAAAATCTTAGCTCTACCGAGAGCTCATGCACCTGAGAGGTTAACCCTGTGTTTCTCTGTCCACAGATCTTCCAGGACCTTCGAAGTGTTTCCAGCATTTAATCAACAATTCCAGATGCAGTATCTGCTGCATATTGCTTTTTATGTTAACGCAGTGTCCCCGCTTGTATTAACAAAAGTCAAAAATAAATTGTAGCTACCAGAAAATAGAATCGATTAAGTCGGCGTGCATTGGTGGTTCAGGGGTATAATTCTCGCCTGCCACGCGGGAGACCCGGGTTCGATTCCCGGCCAATGCAGACTAATTTTTTTAACAATTCATTTCATAGCAAACACATGAGCATAAATAATTTATTAGCTGTACCTGTGCAAGTGGATCAAGGGTATGAATGTTCTGCTCCTGTTGCTGTGCAACAGCTTTGAGCGGCTGAATGGCATCCTGTTCCTGTGTAACAGGCTCGATTTTTACTCTGACAGACATTGCATTGCTCACTTCCTCGTTAGTCTCGTTGTGAGTATCCCCGCCTGTCACGCGGGAGACCGGGGTGAAATTCCCCGACGGGAAGGAATTTTAACATCCCCAATTTTAAACGTTTTGGCAGCACCTTAAAGCGCTCCTTGGAAAAGATCAACAGCGAAAGATTGAACCTAAAACAATTTTAAACGGTGAGGAACTGCATAAAAACCTCCTGCATCAATTCCTCGTTAGCATAGTGTTCTCCTTCTGTTTGTCTTTTGTGCGGGGCACTGCGGAACGAGAGAGGACAGGGAAATGCAGATAACAGCGGGAGAAAATACGTCTGATCTTTCAAGTGGACAGCACTGGCACGATTGGCCGAATGGCCTCACACTGTACTGCACGCCTCCATGAATCATATGGATATCTGAGACATACTCACACAAAGTGAGCACACATCTGTGTTCGTGCATATGTTTGAGTCTTTGTCTCAAGCAGTGCATTACTGTTTCCTCTGTATTGTCCTTGATATTTTGGTGCTGATTATTCAATATCCCGACGGCTTTCTCTGACTGTGTATCTCTGAGAGAAGCACAGAAGCAAATAGATTTCAGGTGGACGCCTACACGCACTTGATGCTGTGGTTTCCTGAACATGTCCTTTGTGATCTCGCCTAAAAAATGTCATCTTGTACGAAAAGTTTGCCTGGCGTGAAAGTGACCTGAATTTCAAAGCAGCAAGGAGGAAAAACTGCCTTGTTCTGCTTGCTGGCAGGCAGCTTCTCACAGCTTCCCTGGTGGTCTAGTGGATAGGATTCGGCGCTTTCACCGCCACGGCCCGGGTTCGATTCCCGGTCAGGGAACCAGTGCGTTTGTCTGGCTGTTTGAAATGCCAGCAATCAAAGCACCCGCGCGAAACAATGCTTGCACCTCATCAACCTTTCAATTTTCCACACCGCTGCTGTTGCCTCAACAGTCAGCAGCGCATCATTCGGTACCGAGGTGCAGCATTCGCTTCCTTGCCTCGCAGTGTCAGAACAGTCACGGTTATTATCCGTCTTCCATGTATTATTTTGCCGACTGCATCTCCCTAACAAACTTAGCTGATCACAGCACGGCTATCAGTCAACTCATTGCCAGTGTGAAAAATGCCACATTAGCAACGTGTGCAAGACTCGAATGACAGAGTAACTGGGCCGTGATAACTTATCCTGATATTCATGAGGCCTTAACATTCGCTGCATAAGACAATTCTACCTCTGGTTACCATCCCTCCTGCCATTGGAAAGCGTTTGTCTTTATTTCCTCTATCAAAACCCATTGTAATTTTGCAAGCCTCTATTAAATTTCCTCTTAGCCTCCAGAGGAAAGCAATCCCAGCTTCTCCACACTATCCCTCGGGCCACACTGTAAGACCTCAAACGGGTTTTTTATGTCTGATAGGCATATATTTCAGCTACAGGGGAGTCAAAGGTTATGGGGAACGGGCGGCAAAGTTGCGTTGTGTCGAAGATCTCATCAGCCACGAACTTTTTAAATGGCGGACTCGAGGGGCCGAATGGCCCAATCCTGCTCCTATTTTTTCTTTTGGGGAAGGTTAGTTTCTTAATTATGTAATTTTTGAGCAGCTAAACAACGTTGGAAGGAAACTCCCACGGGACGTAGAAAAGTGCAAAATCTTAGCTCTACCGAGAGCTCATGCACCTGAGTGGTTAACCCTGTGTTTCTCTGTCCACAGATCTTCCAGGACCTTCGAAGTGTTTCCAGCATTTAATCAACAATTCCAGATGCAGTATCTGCTGCATCTTGCTTTTTATGTTAACGCAGTGTCCCCGCTTGTATTAACAAAAGTCAAAAATAAATTGTAGCTACCAGAAAATAGAATCGATTAAGTCGGCGTGCATTGGTGGTTCAGGGGTAGAATTCTCGCCTGCCACGCGGAAGACCCGGGTTCGATTCCCGGCCAATGCAGGCTAATTTTTTTAACAATCACATGAGCATAAATAATTTATTAGCTGTACCTGTGCAAGTGGATCAAGGGTATGAATGTTCTGCTCCTGTTGCTGTGCAACAGCTTTGAGGGGCTGAATGGCATCCTGTTCCTGTGTAACAGGCTCGATTCTTACTCTGACAGACATTACATTGCTCACTTCCTCGTTAGTCTCGTTGTGAGTATCCCCGCCTGTCACGCGGGAGACCGGGGTGAATTTCCCCGACGGGAAGGAATTTTAACATCCCCAATTTTAAACGTTTTGGCAGCACCTTAAAGCGCTCCTTGGAAAAGATCAACAGCGAAAGATTGAACTTAAAACAATTTTAAACGGTGAGGAACTGCATAAAAACCTCCTGCATCAATTCCTCGTTAACATAGTGTTCTCCTTCTGTTTGTCTTTTGTGCGGGGCACTGCGGAACGAGAGAGGACAGGGAAATGCAGATAACAGCGGGAGAAAGCACGTCTGATCTTTCAAGTGGACAGCACTGGCACGATTGGCCGAATGGCCTCACACTGTACTGCACGCCTCCATGAATCATATGGATATCTGAGACATACTCACACAAAGTGAGCACACATCTGTGTTCGTGCATATGTTTGAGTCTTTGTCTCAAGCAGTGCATTACTGTTTCCTCTGTATTGTGCTTGATATTTTGGTGCTGATTATTCAATATCCCGACGGCTTTTCTCTGACTGTGTATCTCTGAGAGAAGCACAGAAGCAAATAGATTTCAGGTGGACGCCTACACGCACTTGATGCTGTGGTTTCCTGAACATGTCCTTTGTGATCTCGCCTAAAAAATGTCATCTTGTACGAAAAGTTTGCCTGGCGTGAAAGTGACCTGAATTTCAAAGCAGCAAGGAGGAAAGACTGCCTTGTTCTGCTTGCTGGCAGGCCGCTTCTCACAACTTCCCTGGTGGTCTAGTGGATAGGATTCGGCGCTTTCACCGCCGCGGCCCGGGTTCGATTCCCGGTCAGGGAACCAGTGCGTTTTCTGGCTGTTTGAAATGCCAGCAATCAAAGCACCCGCGCGAAACAATGCTTGCACCTCATCAACCTTTCAATTTTCCACACCGCTGCTGTTGCGTCAACAGTCAGCAGCGCATCATTCGGTACCGAGGAGCAGCATTCGCTTCATTGCCTCGCAGTGTCAGAACAGTCACGGTTATTATCCGTCTTCCATGTATTATTTTGCCGACTGCATCTCCCTAACAAACTTAGCTGATCACAGCACGGCTATCAGTCAACTCATTGCCAGTGTGAAAAATGCCACATTAGCAACGTGTGCAAGACTCGAATGACAGAGTAACTGGGCCGTGATAACTTATCCTGATATTCATGAGGCCTTAACATTCGCTGCATAAGACAATTCTACCTCTGGTTACCATCCCTCCTGCCATTGGAAAGCGTTTGTCTTTATTTCTTCTATCAAAACCCATTGTAATTTTGCAAGCCTCTATTAAATTTCCTCTTAGCCTCCAGAGGAAAGCAATCCCAGCTTCTCCACACTATCCCTCGGGCCACACTGTAAGACGTCAAACGGGTTCTGTATGTCTGATAGACATATATTTCAGCTACAGGGGAGTCAAAGGTTATGGGGAACGGGCGGCAAAGTTGCGTTGTGTCGAAGATCTCATCAGCCACGAACTTTTTAAAGGGCGGGCTCGAGGGGCCGAATGGCCCAATCCTGCTCCTATTTTTTCTTTTGGGGAAGGTTAGTTTCTTAATTATGTAATTTTTGAGCAGCTAAACAACGTTGGAAGGAAACTCCCACGGGACGTAGAAAAGTGCAAAATCTTAGCTCTACCGAGAGCTCATGCACCTGAGAGGTTAACCCTGTGTTTCTCTGTCCACAGATCTTCCAGGACCTTCGAAGTGTTTCCAGCATTTAATCAACAATTCCAGATGCAGTATCTGCTGCATCTTGCTTTTTATGTTAACGCAGTGTCCCCGCTTGTATTAACAAAAGTCAAAAATAAATTGTAGCTACCAGAAAATAGAATCGATTAAGTCGGCGTGCATTGGTGGTTCAGGGGTAGAATTCTCGCCTGCCACGCGGGAGACCCGTGTTCGATTCCCGGCCAATGCAGGCTAATTTTTTTAACAATCACATGAGCATAAATAATTTATTAGCTGTACCTGTGCAAGTGGATCAAGGGTATGAATGTTCTGCTCCTGTTGCTGTGCAACAGCTTTGAGGGGCTGAATGGCATCCTGTTCCTGTGTAACAGGCTCGATTCTTACTCTGACAGACATTGCATTGCTCACTTCCTCGTTAGTCTCGTTGTGAGTATCCCCGCCTGTCACGCGGGGGACCGGGGTGAAATTCCCCGACGGGAAGGAATTTTAACATCCCCAATTTTAAACGTTTTGGCAGCACCTTAAAGCGCTCCTTGGAAAAGATCAACAGCGAAAGATTGAACCTAAAACAATTTTAAACGGTGAGGAACTGCATAAAAACCTCCTGCATCAATTCCTCGTTAGCATAGTGTTATCCTTCTGTTTGTCTTTTGTGCGGGGCACTGCGGAACGAGAGAGGACAGGGAAATGCAGATAACAGCGGGAGAAAGCACGTCTGATCTTTCAAGTGGACAGCACTGGCACGATTGGCCGAATGGCCTCACACTGTACTGCACGCCTCCATGAATCATATGGATATCTGAGACATACTCACACAAAGTGAGCACACATCTGTGTTCGTGCATATGTTTGGGTATTTGTCTCAAGCAGTGCATTACTGTTTCCTCTGTATTGTCCTTGATATTTTGGTGCTGATTATTCAATATCCCGACGGCTTTCTCTGACTGTGTATCTCTGAGAGAAGCACAGAAGCAAAAAGATTTCAGGTGGACGCCTACACGCACTTGATGCTGTGGTTTCCTGAACATGTCCTTTGTGATCTCGCCTAAAAAATGTCATCTTGTACGAAAAGTTTGCCTGGCGTGAAAGTGACCTGAATTTCAAAGCAGCAAGGAGGAAAGACTGCCTTGTTCTGCTTGCTGGCAGGCCGCTTCTCACAGCTTCCCTGGTGGTCTAGTGGATAGGATTCGGCGCTTTCACCGCCGCGGCCCGGGTTCGATTCCTGGTCAGGAAACCAGTGCGTTTTCTGGCTGTTTGAAATGCCAGCAATCAAAACACCCACGCGAAACAATGCTTGCACCTCACCAACCTTTCAATTTTCCACACCGCTGCTGTTGCCTCAACAGTCAGCAGCGCATCATTCGGTACCGAGGTGCAGCATTCGCTTCCTTGCCTCGCAGTGTCAGAACAGTCACGGTTATTATCCGTCTTCCATGTATTATTTTGCCGACTGCATCTCCCTAACAAACTTAGCTGATCACAGCACGGCTATCAGTCAACTCATTGCCAGTGTGAAAAATGCCACATTAGCAACGTGTGCAAGACTCGAATGACAGAGTAACTGGGCCGTGATAACTTATCCTGATATTCATGAGGCCTTAACATTCGCTGCATAAGACAATTCTACCTCTGGTTACCATCCCTCCTGCCATTGGAAAGCGTTTGTCTTTATTTCCTCTATCAAAACCCATTGTAATTTTGCAAGCCTCTATTAAATTTCCTCTTAGCCTCCAGAGGAAAGCAATCCCAGCTTCTCCACACTATCCCTCGGGCCACACTGTAAGACGTCAAACGGGTTCTGTATGTCTGATAGACATATATTTCAGCTACAGGGGAGTCAAAGGTTATGGGGAACGGGCGGCAAAGTTGCGTTGTGTCGAAGATCTCATCAGCCACGAACTTTTTAAATGGCGGGCTCGAGGGGCCGAATGGCCCAATCCTGCTCCTATTTTTTCTTTTGGGGAAGGTTAGTTTCTTAATTATGTAATTTTTGAGCAGCTAAACAACGTTGGAAGGAAACTCCCACGGGACGTAGAAAAGTGCAAAATCTTAGCTCTACCGAGAGCTCATGCACCTGAGAGGTTAACCCTGTGTTTCTCTGTCCACAGATCTTCCAGGACCTTCGAAGTGTTTCCAGCATTTAATCAACAATTCCAGATGCAGTATCTGCTGCATATTGCTTTTTATGTTAACGCAGTGTCCCCGCTTGTATTAACAAAAGTCAAAAATAAATTGTAGCTACCAGAAAATAGAATCGATTAAGTCGGCGTGAATTGGTGGTTCAGGGGTAGAATTCTCGCCTGCCACGCGGGAGAACCGGGTTCGATTCCCGGCCAATGCAGCCTAATTTTTTTAACAATTCATTTCATAGCAAACACATGAGCATAAATAATTTATTAGCTGTACCTGTGCAAGTGGATCAAGGGTATGAATGTTCTGCTCCTGTTGCTGTGCAACAGCTTTGAGGGGCTGAATGGCATCCTGTTCCTGTGTAACAGGCTCGATTCTTACTCTGACAGACATTGCATTGCTCACTTCCTCGTTAGTCTCGTTGTGAGTATCCCCGCCTGTCACGCGGGAGACCGGGGTGAAATTCCCCGACGGGAAGGAATTTTAACATCCCCAACTTTAAACGTTTTGGCAGCACCTTAAAGCGCTCCTTGGAAAAGATCAACAGCGAAAGATTGAACCTAAAACAATTTTAAACGGTGAGGAACTGCATAAAAACCTCCTGCATCAATTCCTATTTAGCATTGTGTTCTCCTTCTATTTGTCTTTTGTGCGGGGCACTGCGGAACGAGAGAGGACAGGGAAATGCAGATAACAGCGGGAGAAAGCACGTCTGATCTTTCAAGTGGACAGCACTGGCACGATTGGCCGAATGGCCTCACACTGTACTGCACGCCTCCATGAATCATATGGATATCTGAGACATACTCACACAAAGTGAGCACACATCTGTGTTCGTGCATATGTTTGAGTCTTTGTCTCAAGCAGTGCATTACTGTTTCCTCTGTATTCTGCTTGATATTTTAGTGCTGATTATTCAATATCCCGACGGCTTTTCTCTGACTGTGTATCTCTGAGAGAAGCACAGAAGCAAATAGATTTCAGGTGGACGCCTACACGCACTTGATGCTGTGGTTTCCTGAACATGTCCTTTGTGATCTCGCCTAAAAAATGTCATCTTGTACGAAAAGTTTGCCTGGCGTGAAAGTGACCTGAATTTCAAAGCAGCAAGGAGGAAAGACTGCCTTGTTCTGCTTGCTGGCAGGCCGCTTCTCACAACTTCCCTGGTGGTCTAGTGGATAGGATTCGGCGCTTTCACCGCCGCGGCCCGGGTTCGATTCGCGGTCAGGGAACCAGTGCGTTTTCTGGCTGTTTGAAATGCCAGCAATCAAAGCACCCGCGCGAAACAATGCTTGCACCTCATCAACCATTCAATTTCCCACACCGCTGCTGTTGCGTCAACAGTCAGCAGCGCATCATTCAGTACCGAGGAGCAGCATTCGCTTCCTTGCCTCGCAGTGTCAGAACAGTCACGGTTATTATCCGTCTTCCATGTATTATTTTGCCGACTGCATCTCCCTAACAAACTTAGCTGATCACAGCACGGCTATCAGTCAACTCATTGCCAGTGTGAAAAATGCCACATTAGCAACGTGTGCAAGACTCGAATGACAGAGTAACTGGGCCGTGATAACTTATCCTGATATTCATGAGGCCTTAACATTCGCTGCATAAGACAATTCTACCTCTGGTTACCATCCCTCCTGCCATTGGAAAGCGTTTGTCTTTATTTCCTCTATCAAAACCCATTGTAATTTTGCAAGCCTCTATTAAATTTCCTCTTAGCCTCCAGAGGAAAGCAATCCCAGCTTCTCCACACTATCCCTCGGGCCACACTGTAAGACGTCAAACGGGTTCTGTATGTCTGATAGACATATATTTCAGCTACAGGGGAGTCAAAGGTTATGGGGAACGGGCGGCAAAGTTGCGTTGTGTCGAAGATCTCATCAGCCACGAACTTTTTAAATGGCGGGCTCGAGGGGCCGAATGGCCCAATCCTGCTCCTATTTTTTCTTTTGGGGAAGGTTAGTTTCTTAATTATGTAATTTTTGAGCAGCTAAACAACGTTGGAAGGAAACTCCCACGGGACGTAGAAAAGTGCAAAATCTTAGCTCTACCGAGAGCTCATGCACCTGAGAGGTTAACCCTGTGTTTCTCTGTCCACAGATCTTCCAGGACCTTCGAAGTGTTTCCAGCATTTAATCAACAATTCCAGATGCAGTATCTGCTGCATCTTGCTTTTTATGTTAACGCAGTGTCCCCGCTTGTATTAACAAAAGTCAAAAATAAATTGTAGCTACCAGAAAATAGAATCGATTAAGTCGGCGTGCATTGGTGGTTCAGGGGTAGAATTCTCGCCTGCCACGCGGGAGACCCGGGTTCGATTCCCGGCCAATGCAGGCTAATTTTTTTAACAATCACATGAGCATAAATAATTTATTAGCTGTACCTGTGCAAGTGGATCAAGGGTATGAATGTTCTGCTCCTGTTGCTGTGCAACAGCTTTGAGGGGCTGAATGGCATCCTGTTCCTGTGTAACAGGCTCGATTCTTACTCTGACAGACATTGCTCACTTCCTCGTTAGTCTCGTTGTGAGTATCCCCGCCTGTCACGCGGGAGACCGGGGTGAATTTCCCCGACGGGAAGGAATTTTAACATCCCCAATTTTAAACGTTTTGGCAGCACCTTAAAGCGCTCCTTGGAAAAGATCAACAGCGAAAGATTGAACTTAAAACAATTTTAAACGGTGAGGAACTGCATAAAAACCTCCTGCATCAATTCCTCGTTAGCATAGTGTTCTCCTTCTGTTTGTCTTTTGTGCGGGGCACTGCGGAACGAGAGAGGACAGGGAAATGCAGATAACAGCGGGAGAAAGCACGTCTGATCTTTCAAGTGGACAGCACTGGCACGATTGGCCGAATGACCTCACACTGTACTGCACGCCTCCATGAATCATATGGATATCTGAGACATACTCACACAAAGTGAGCACACATCTGTGTTCGTGCATATGTTTGAGTCTTTGTCTCAAGCAGTGCATTACTGTTTCCTCTGTATTGTGCTTGATATTTTGGTGCTGATTATTCAATATCCCGACGGCTTTTCTCTGACTGTGTATCTCTGAGAGAAGCACAGAAGCAAATAGATTTCAGGTGGACGCCTACACGCACTTGATGCTGTGGTTTCCTGAACATGTCCTTTGTGATCTCGCCTAAAAAATGTCATCTTGTACGAAAAGTTTGCCTGGCGTGAAAGTGACCTGAATTTCAAAGCAGCAAGGAGGAAAGACTGCCTTGTTCTGCTTGCTGGCAGGCCGCTTCTCACAACTTACCTGGTGGTCTAGTGGATAGGATTCGGCGCTTTCACCGCCGCGGCCCGGGTTCGATTCCCGGTCAGGGAACCAGTGCGTTTTCTGGCTGTTTGAAATGCCAGCAATCAAAGCACCCGCGCGAAACAATGCTTGCACCTCATCAACCTTTCAATTTTCCACACCGCTGCTGTTGCGTCAACAGTCAGCAGCGCATCATTCGGTACCGAGGAGCAGCATTCGCTTCATTGCCTCGCAGTGTCAGAACAGTCACGGTTATTATCCGTCTTCCATGTATTATTTTGCCGACTGCATCTCCCTAACAAACTTAGCTGATCACAGCACGGCTATCAGTCAACTCATTGCCAGTGTGAAAAATGCCACATTAGCAACGTGTGCAAGACTCGAATGACAGAGTAACTGGGCCGTGATAACTTATCCTGATATTCATGAGGCCTTAACATTCGCTGCATAAGACAATTCTACCTCTGGTTACCATCCCTCCTGCCATTGGAAAGCGTTTGTCTTTATTTCCTCTATCAAAACCCATTGTAATTTTGCAAGCCTCTATTAAATTTCCTCTTAGCCTCCAGAGGAAAGCAATCCCAGCTTCTCCACACTATCCCTCGGGCCACACTGTAAGACGTCAAACGGGTTCTGTATGTCTGATAGACATATATTTCAGCTACAGGGGAGTCAAAGGTTATGGGGAACGGGCGGCAAAGTTGCGTTGTGTCGAAGATCTCATCAGCCACGAACTTTTTAAAGGGCGGGCTCGAGGGGCCGAATGGCCCAATCCTGCTCCTATTTTTTCTTTTGGGGAAGGTTAGTTTCTTAATTATGTAATTTTTGAGCAGCTAAACAACGTTGGAAGGAAACTCCCACGGGACGTAGAAAAGTGCAAAATCTTAGCTCTACCGAGAGCTCATGCACCTGAGAGGTTAACCCTGTGTTTCTCTGTCCACAGATCTTCCAGGACCTTCGAAGTGTTTCCAGCATTTAATCAACAATTCCAGATGCAGTATCTGCTGCATCTTGCTTTTTATGTTAACGCAGTGTCCCCGCTTGTATTAACAAAAGTCAAAAATAAATTGTAGCTACCAGAAAATAGAATCGATTAAGTCGGCGTGCATTGGTGGTTCAGGGGTAGAATTCTCGCCTGCCACGCGGGAGACCCGGGTTCGATTCCCGGCCAATGCAGGCTAATATTTTTAACAATCACATGAGCATAAATAATTTATTAGCTGTACCTGTGCAAGTGGATCAAGGGTATGAATGTTCTGCTCCTGTTGCTGTGCAACAGCTTTGAGGGGCTGAATGGCATCCTGTTCCTGTGTAACAGGCTCGATTCTTACTCTGACAGACATTGCTCACTTCCTCGTTAGTCTCGTTGTGAGTATCCCCGCCTGTCACGCGGGAGACCGGGGTGAATTTCCCCGACGGGAAGGAATTTTAACATCCCCAATTTTAAACGTTTTGGCAGCACCTTAAAGCGCTCCTTGGAAAAGATCAACAGCGAAAGATTGAACTTAAAACAATTTTAAACGGTGAGGAACTGCATAAAAACCTCCTGCATCAATTCCTCGTTAGCATAGTGTTCTCCTTCTGTTTGTCTTTTGTGCGGGGCACTGCGGAACGAGAGAGGACAGGGAAATGCAGATAACAGCGGGAGAAAGCACGTCTGATCTTTCAAGTGGACAGCACTGGCACGATTGGCCGAATGGCCTCACACTGTACTGCACGCCTCCATGAATCATATGGATATCTGAGACATACTCACACAAAGTGAGCACACATCTGTGTTCGTGCATATGTTTGAGTCTTTGTCTCAAGCAGTGCATTACTGTTTCCTCTGTATTGTGCTTGATATTTTGGTGCTGATTATTCAATATCCCGACGGCTTTTCTCTGACTGTGTATCTCTGAGAGAAGCACAGAAGCAAATAGATTTCAGGTGGACGCCTACACGCACTTGATGCTGTGGTTTCCTGAACATGTCCTTTGTGATCTCGCCTAAAAAATGTCATCTTGTACGAAAAGTTTGCCTGGCGTGAAAGTGACCTGAATTTCAAAGCAGCAAGGAGGAAAGACTGCCTTGTTCTGCTTGCTGGCAGGCCGCTTCTCACAACTTACCTGGTGGTCTAGTGGATAGGATTCGACGCTTTCACCGCCGCGGCCCGGGTTCGATTCCCGGTCAGGGAACCAGTGCGTTTTCTGGCTGTTTGAAATGCCAGCAATCAAAGCACCCGCGCGAAACAATGCTTGCACCTCATCAACCTTTCAATTTTCCACACCGCTGCTGTTGCGTCAACAGTCAGCAGCGCATCATTCGGTACCGAGGAGCAGCATTCGCTTCATTGCCTCGCAGTGTCAGAACAGTCACGGTTATTATCCGTCTTCCATGTATTATTTTGCCGACTGCATCTCCCTAACAAACTTAGCTGATCACAGCACGGCTATCAGTCAACTCATTGCCAGTGTGAAAAATGCCACATTAGCAACGTGTGCAAGACTCGAATGACAGAGTAACTGGGCCGTGATAACTTATCCTGATATTCATGAGGCCTTAACATTCGCTGCATAAGACAATTCTACCTCTGGTTACCATCCCTCCTGCCATTGGAAAGCGTTTGTCTTTATTTCCTCTATCAAAACCCATTGTAATTTTGCAAGCCTCTATTAAATTTCCTCTTAGCCTCCAGAGGAAAGCAATCCCAGCTTCTCCACACTATCCCTCGGGCCACACTGTAAGACGTCAAACGGGTTCTGTATGTCTGATAGACATATATTTCAGCTGCAGGGGAGTCAAAGGTTATGGGGAACGGGCGGCAAAGTTGCGTTGTGTCGAAGATCTCATCAGCCACGAACTTTTTAAAGGGCGGGCTCGAGGGGCCGAATGGCCCAATCCTGCTCCTATTTTTTCTTTTGGGGAAGGTTAGTTTCTTAATTATGTAATTTTTGAGCAGCTAAACAACGTTGGAAGGAAACTCCCACGGGACGTAGAAAAGTGCAAAATCTTAGCTCTACCGAGAGCTCATGCACCTGAGAGGTTAACCCTGTGTTTCTCTGTCCACAGATCTTCCAGGACCTTCGAAGTGTTTCCAGCATTTAATCAACAATTCCAGATGCAGTATCTGCTGCATCTTGCTTTTTATGTTAACGCAGTGTCCCCGCTTGTATTAACAAAAGTCAAAAATAAATTGTAGCTACCAGAAAATAGAATCGATTAAGTCGGCGTGCATTGGTGGTTCAGGGGTAGAATTCTCGCCTGCCACGCGGGAGACCCGGGTTCGATTCCCGGCCAATGCAGGCTAATATTTTTAACAATCACATGAGCATAAATAATTTATTAGCTGTACCTGTGCAAGTGGATCAAGGGTATGAATGTTCTGCTCCTGTTGCTGTGCAACAGCTTTGAGGGGCTGAATGGCATCCTGTTCCTGTGTAACAGGCTCGATTCTTACTCTGACAGACATTACATTGCTCACTTCCTCGTTAGTCTCGTTGTGAGTATCCCCGCCTGTCACGCGGGAGACCGGGGTGAATTTCCCCGACGGGAAGGAATTTTAACATCCCCAATTTTAAACGTTTTGGCAGCACCTTAAAGCGCTCCTTGGAAAAGATCAACAGCGAAAGATTGAACCTAAAACAATTTTAAACGGTGAGGAACTGCATAAAAACCTCCTGCATCAATTCCTCGTTAGCATAGTGTTCTCCTTCTGTTTGTCTTTTGTGCGGGGCACTGCGGAACGAGAGAGGACAGGGAAATGCAGATAACAGCGGGAGAAAGCACGTCTGATCTTTCAAGTGGACAGCACTGGCACGATTGGCCGAATGGCCTCACACTGTACTGCACGCCTCCATGAATCATATGGATATCTGAGACATACTCACACAAAGTGAGCACACATCTGTGTTCGTGCATATGTTTGAGTCTTTGTCTCAAGCAGTGCATTACTGTTTCCTCTGTATTGTGCTTGATATTTTGGTGCTGATTATTCAATATCCCGACGGCTTTTCTCTGACTGTGTATCTCTGAGAGAAGCACAGAAGCAAATAGATTTCAGGTGGACGCCTACACGCACTTGATGCTGTGGTTTCCTGAACATGTCCTTTGTGATCTCGCCTAAAAAATGTCATCTTGTACGAAAAGTTTGCCTGGCGTGAAAGTGACCTGAATTTCAAAGCAGCAAGGAGGAAAGACTGCCTTCTTCTGCTTGCTGGCAGGCCGCTTCTCACAACTTCCCTGGTGGTCTAGTGGATAGGATTCGGCGCTTTCACCGCCGCGGCCCGGGTTCGATTCCCGGTCAGGGAACCAGTGCGTTTTCTGGCTGTTTGAAATGCCAGCAATCAAAGCACCCGCGCGAAACAATGCTTGCACCTCATCAGCCTTTCAATTTTCCACACCGCTGCTGTTGCCTCAACAGTCAGCAGCGCATCATTCGGTACCGAGGTGCAGCATTCGCTTCCTTGCCTCGCAGTCTCAGAACAGTCACGGTTATTATCCGTCTTCCATGTATTATTTTGCCGACTGCATCTCCCTAACAAACTTACCTGATCACAGCACGGCTATCAGGCAACTCATTGCCAGTGTGAAAAATGCCACATTAGCAACGTGTGCAAGACTCGAATGACAGAGTAACTGGGCCGTGATAACTTATCCTGATATTCATGAGGCCTTAACATTCGCTGCATAAGACAATTCTACCTCTGGTTACCATCCCTCCTGCCATTGGAAAGCGTTTGTCTTTATTTCCTCTATCAAAACCCATTGTAATTTTGCAAGCCTCTATTAAATTTCCTCTTAGCCTCCAGAGGAAAGCAATCCCAGCTTCTCCACACTATCCCTCGGGCCAAGACGTCAAACGGGTTCTGTATGTCTGATAGACATATATTTCAGCTACAGGGGAGTCAAAGGTTATGGGGAACGGGCGGCAAAGTTGCGTTGTGTCGAAGATCTCATCAGCCACGAACTTTTTAAAGGGCGGGCTCGAGGGGCCGAATGGCCCAATCCTGCTCCTATTTTTTCTTTTGGGGAAGGTTAGTTTCTTAATTATGTAATTTTTGAGCAGCTAAACAACGTTGGAAGGAAACTCCCACGGGACGTAGAAAAGTGCAAAATCTTAGCTCTACCGAGAGCTCATGCACCTGAGAGGTTAACCCTGTGTTTCTCTGTCCACAGATCTTCCAGGACCTTCGAAGTGTTTCCAGCATTTAATCAACAATTCCAGATGCAGTATCTGCTGCATCTTGCTTTTTATGTTAACGCAGTGTCCCCGCTTGTATTAACAAAAGTCAAAAATAAATTGTAGCTACCAGAAAATAGAATCGATTAAGTCGGCGTGCATTGGTGGTTCAGGGGTAGAATTCTCGCCTGCCACGCGGGAGACCCGGGTTCGATTCCCGGCCAATGCAGGCTAATTTTTTTAACAATCACATGAGCATAAATAATTTATTAGCTGTACCTGTGCAAGTGGATCAAGGGTATGAATGTTCTGCTCCTGTTGCTGTGCAACAGCTTTGAGGGGCTGAATGGCATCCTGTTCCTGTGTAACAGGCTCGATTCTTACTCTGACAGACATTGCTCACTTCCTCGTTAGTCTCGTTGTGAGTATCCCCGCCTGTCACGCGGGAGACCGGGGTGAATTTCCCCGACGGGAAGGAATTTTAACATCCCCAATTTTAAACGTTTTGGCAGCACCTTAAAGCGCTCCTTGGAAAAGATCAACAGCGAAAGATTGAACTTAAAACAATTTTAAACGGTGAGGAACTGCATAAAAACCTCCTGCATCAATTCCTCGTTAGCATAGTGTTCTCCTTCTGTTTGTCTTTTGTGCGGGGCACTGCGGAACGAGAGAGGACAGGGAAATGCAGATAACAGCGGGAGAAAGCACGTCTGATCTTTCAAGTGGACAGCACTGGCACGATTGGCCGAATGGCCTCACACTGTACTGCACGCCTCCATGAATCATATGGATATCTGAGACATACTCACACAAAGTGAGCACACATCTGTGTTCGTGCATATGTTTGAGTCTTTGTCTCAAGCAGTGCATTACTGTTTCCTCTGTATTGTGCTTGATATTTTGGTGCTGATTATTCAATATCCCGACGGCTTTTCTCTGACTGTGTATCTCTGAGAGAAGCACAGAAGCAAATAGATTTCAGGTGGACGCCTACACGCACTTGATGCTGTGGTTTCCTGAACATGTCCTTTGTGATCTCGCCTAAAAAATGTCATCTTGTACGAAAAGTTTGCCTGGCGTGAAAGTGACCTGAATTTCAAAGCAGCAAGGAGGAAAGACTGCCTTGTTCTGCTTGCTGGCAGGCCGCTTCTCACAACTTACCTGGTGGTCTAGTGGATAGGATTCGGCGCTTTCACCGCCGCGGCCCGGGTTCGATTCCCGGTCAGGGAACCAGTGCGTTTTCTGGCTGTTTGAAATGCCAGCAATCAAAGCACCCGCGCGAAACAATGCTTGCACCTCATCAACCTTTCAATTTTCCACACCGCTGCTGTTGCGTCAACAGTCAGCAGCGCATCATTCGGTACCGAGGAGCAGCATTCGCTTCATTGCCTCGCAGTGTCAGAACAGTCACGGTTATTATCCGTCTTCCATGTATTATTTTGCCGACTGCATCTCCCTAACAAACTTAGCTGATCACAGCACGGCTATCAGTCAACTCATTGCCAGTGTGAAAAATGCCACATTAGCAACGTGTGCAAGACTCGAATGACAGAGTAACTGGGCCGTGAAAACTTATCCTGATATTCATGAGGCCTTAACATTCGCTGCATAAGACAATTCTACCTCTGGTTACCATCCCTCCTGCCATTGGAAAGCGTTTGTCTTTATTTCCTCTATCAAAACCCATTGTAATTTTGCAAGCCTCTATTAAATTTCCTCTTAGCCTCCAGAGGAAAGCAATCCCAGCTTCTCCACACTATCCCTCGGGCCACACTGTAAGACGTCAAACGGGTTCTGTATGTCTGATAGACATATATTTCAGCTACAGGGGAGTCAAAGGTTATGGGGAACGGGCGGCAAAGTTGCGTTGTGTCGAAGATCTCATCAGCCACGAACTTTTTAAAGGGCGGGCTCGAGGGGCCGAATGGCCCAATCCTGCTCCTATTTTTTCTTTTGGGGAAGGTTAGTTTCTTAATTATGTAATTTTTGAGCAGCTAAACAACGTTGGAAGGAAACTCCCACGGGACGTAGAAAAGTGCAAAATCTTAGCTCTACCGAGAGCTCATGCACCTGAGAGGTTAACCCTGTGTTTCTCTGTCCACAGATCTTCCAGGACCTTCGAAGTGTTTCCAGCATTTAATCAACAATTCCAGATGCAGTATCTGCTGCATCTTGCTTTTTATGTTAACGCAGTGTCCCCGCTTGTATTAACAAAAGTCAAAAATAAATTGTAGCTACCAGAAAATAGAATCGATTAAGTCGGCGTGCATTGGTGGTTCAGGGGTAGAATTCTCGCCTGCCACGCGGGAGACCCGGGTTCGATTCCCGGCCAATGCAGGCTAATATTTTTAACAATCACATGAGCATAAATAATTTATTAGCTGTACCTGTGCAAGTGGATCAAGGGTATGAATGTTCTGCTCCTGTTGCTGTGCAACAGCTTTGAGGGGCTGAATGGCATCCTGTTCCTGTGTAACAGGCTCGATTCTTACTCTGACAGACATTACATTGCTCACTTCCTCGTTAGTCTCGTTGTGAGTATCCCCGCCTGTCACGCGGGAGACCGGGGTGAATTTCCCCGACGGGAAGGAATTTTAACATCCCCAATTTTAAACGTTTTGGCAGCACCTTAAAGCGCTCCTTGGAAAAGATCAACAGCGAAAGATTGAACCTAAAACAATTTTAAACGGTGAGGAACTGCATAAAAACCTCCTGCATCAATTCCTCGTTAGCATAGTGTTCTCCTTCTGTTTGTCTTTTGTGCGGGGCACTGCGGAACGAGAGAGGACAGGGAAATGCAGATAACAGCGGGAGAAAGCACGTCTGATCTTTCAAGTGGACAGCACTGGCACGATTGGCCGAATGGCCTCACACTGTACTGCACGCCTCCATGAATCATATGGATATCTGAGACATACTCACACAAAGTGAGCACACATCTGTGTTCGTGCATATGTTTGAGTCTTTGTCTCAAGCAGTGCATTACTGTTTCCTCTGTATTGTGCTTGATATTTTGGTGCTGATTATTCAATATCCCGACGGCTTTTCTCTGACTGTGTATCTCTGAGAGAAGCACAGAAGCAAATAGATTTCAGGTGGACGCCTACACGCACTTGATGCTGTGGTTTCCTGAACATGTCCTTTGTGATCTCGCCTAAAAAATGTCATCTTGTACGAAAAGTTTGCCTGGCGTGAAAGTGACCTGAATTTCAAAGCAGCAAGGAGGAAAGACTGCCTTGTTCTGCTTGCTGGCAGGCCGCTTCTCACAACTTACCTGGTGGTCTAGTGGATAGGATTCGGCGCTTTCACCGCCGCGGCCCGGGTTCGATTCCCGGTCAGGGAACCAGTGCGTTTTCTGGCTGTTTGAAATGCCAGCAATCAAAGCACCCGCGCGAAACAATGCTTGCACCTCATCAACCTTTCAATTTTCCACACCGCTGCTGTTGCGTCAACAGTCAGCAGCGCATCATTCGGTACCGAGGAGCAGCATTCGCTTCATTGCCTCGCAGTGTCAGAACAGTCACGGTTATTATCCGTCTTCCATGTATTATTTTGCCGACTGCATCTCCCTAACAAACTTAGCTGATCACAGCACGGCTATCAGTCAACTCATTGCCAGTGTGAAAAATGCCACATTAGCAACGTGTGCAAGACTCGAATGACAGAGTAACTGGGCCGTGAAAACTTATCCTGATATTCATGAGGCCTTAACATTCGCTGCATAAGACAATTCTACCTCTGGTTACCATCCCTCCTGCCATTGGAAAGCGTTTGTCTTTATTTCCTCTATCAAAACCCATTGTAATTTTGCAAGCCTCTATTAAATTTCCTCTTAGCCTCCAGAGGAAAGCAATCCCAGCTTCTCCACACTATCCCTCGGGCCACACTGTAAGACGTCAAACGGGTTCTGTATGTCTGATAGACATATATTTCAGCTACAGGGGAGTCAAAGGTTATGGGGAACGGGCGGCAAAGTTGCGTTGTGTCGAAGATCTCATCAGCCACGAACTTTTTAAAGGGCGGGCTCGAGGGGCCGAATGGCCCAATCCTGCTCCTATTTTTTCTTTTGGGGAAGGTTAGTTTCTTAATTATGTAATTTTTGAGCAGCTAAACAACGTTGGAAGGAAACTCCCACGGGACGTAGAAAAGTGCAAAATCTTAGCTCTACCGAGAGCTCATGCACCTGAGAGGTTAACCCTGTGTTTCTCTGTCCACAGATCTTCCAGGACCTTCGAAGTGTTTCCAGCATTTAATCAACAATTCCAGATGCAGTATCTGCTGCATCTTGCTTTTTATGTTAACGCAGTGTCCCCGCTTGTATTAACAAAAGTCAAAAATAAATTGTAGCTACCAGAAAATAGAATCGATTAAGTCGGCGTGCATTGGTGGTTCAGGGGTAGAATTCTCGCCTGCCACGCGGGAGACCCGGGTTCGATTCCCGGCCAATGCAGGCTAATATTTTTAACAATCACATGAGCATAAATAATTTATTAGCTGTACCTGTGCAAGTGGATCAAGGGTATGAATGTTCTGCTCCTGTTGCTGTGCAACAGCTTTGAGGGGCTGAATGGCATCCTGTTCCTGTGTAACAGGCTCGATTCTTACTCTGACAGACATTACATTGCTCACTTCCTCGTTAGTCTCGTTGTGAGTATCCCCGCCTGTCACGCGGGAGACCGGGGTGAATTTCCCCGACGGGAAGGAATTTTAACATCCCCAATTTTAAACGTTTTGGCAGCACCTTAAAGCGCTCCTTGGAAAAGATCAACAGCGAAAGATTGAACCTAAAACAATTTTAAACGGTGAGGAACTGCATAAAAACCTCCTGCATCAATTCCTCGTTAGCATAGTGTTCTCCTTCTGTTTGTCTTTTGTGCGGGGCACTGCGGAACGAGAGAGGACAGGGAAATGCAGATAACAGCGGGAGAAAGCACGTCTGATCTTTCAAGTGGACAGCACTGGCACGATTGGCCGAATGGCCTCACACTGTACTGCACGCCTCCATGAATCATATGGATATCTGAGACATACTCACACAAAGTGAGCACACATCTGTGTTCGTGCATATGTTTGAGTCTTTGTCTCAAGCAGTGCATTACTGTTTCCTCTGTATTGTGCTTGATATTTTGGTGCTGATTATTCAATATCCCGACGGCTTTTCTCTGACTGTGTATCTCTGAGAGAAGCACAGAAGCAAATAGATTTCAGGTGGACGCCTACACGCACTTGATGCTGTGGTTTCCTGAACATGTCCTTTGTGATCTCGCCTAAAAAATGTCATCTTGTACGAAAAGTTTGCCTGGCGTGAAAGTGACCTGAATTTCAAAGCAGCAAGGAGGAAAGACTGCCTTCTTCTGCTTGCTGGCAGGCCGCTTCTCACAACTTCCCTGGTGGTCTAGTGGATAGGATTCGGCGCTTTCACCGCCGCGGCCCGGGTTCGATTCCCGGTCAGGGAACCAGTGCGTTTTCTGGCTGTTTGAAATGCCAGCAATCAAAGCACCCGCGCGAAACAATGCTTGCACCTCATCAGCCTTTCAATTTTCCACACCGCTGCTGTTGCCTCAACAGTCAGCAGCGCATCATTCGGTACCGAGGTGCAGCATTCGCTTCCTTGCCTCGCAGTCTCAGAACAGTCACGGTTATTATCCGTCTTCCATGTATTATTTTGCCGACTGCATCTCCCTAACAAACTTACCTGATCACAGCACGGCTATCAGGCAACTCATTGCCAGTGTGAAAAATGCCACATTAGCAACGTGTGCAAGACTCGAATGACAGAGTAACTGGGCCGTGATAACTTATCCTGATATTCATGAGGCCTTAACATTCGCTGCATAAGACAATTCTACCTCTGGTTACCATCCCTCCTGCCATTGGAAAGCGTTTGTCTTTATTTCCTCTATCAAAACCCATTGTAATTTTGCAAGCCTCTATTAAATTTCCTCTTAGCCTCCAGAGGAAAGCAATCCCAGCTTCTCCACACTATCCCTCGGGCCAAGACGTCAAACGGGTTCTGTATGTCTGATAGACATATATTTCAGCTACAGGGGAGTCAAAGGTTATGGGGAACGGGCGGCAAAGTTGCGTTGTGTCGAAGATCTCATCAGCCACGAACTTTTTAAAGGGCGGGCTCGAGGGGCCGAATGGCCCAATCCTGCTCCTATTTTTTCTTTTGGGGAAGGTTAGTTTCTTAATTATGTAATTTTTGAGCAGCTAAACAACGTTGGAAGGAAACTCCCACGGGACGTAGAAAAGTGCAAAATCTTAGCTCTACCGAGAGCTCATGCACCTGAGAGGTTAACCCTGTGTTTCTCTGTCCACAGATCTTCCAGGACCTTCGAAGTGTTTCCAGCATTTAATCAACAATTCCAGATGCAGTATCTGCTGCATCTTGCTTTTTATGTTAACGCAGTGTCCCCGCTTGTATTAACAAAAGTCAAAAATAAATTGTAGCTACCAGAAAATAGAATCGATTAAGTCGGCGTGCATTGGTGGTTCAGGGGTAGAATTCTCGCCTGCCACGCGGGAGACCCGGGTTCGATTCCCGGCCAATGCAGCCTAATTTTTTTAACAATTCATTTCATAGCAAACACATCACATGAGCATAAATAATTTATTAGCTGTACCTGTGCAAGTGGATCAAGGGTATGAATGTTCTGCTCCTGTTGCTGTGCAACAGCTTTGAGGGGCTGAATGGCATCCTGTTCCTGTGTAACAGGCTCGATTCTTACTCTGACAGACATTGCATTGCTCACTTCCTCGTTAGTCTCGTTGTGAGTATCCCCGCCTGTCACGCGGGGGACCGGGGTGAAATTCCCCGACGGGAAGGAATTTTAACATCCCCAATTTTAAACGTTTTGGCAGCACCTTAAAGCGCTCCTTGGAAAAGATCAACAGCGAAAGATTGAACCTAAAACAATTTTAAACGGTGAGGAACTGCATAAAAACCTCCTGCATCAATTCCTCGTTAGCATAGTGTTCTCCTTCTGTTTGTCTTTTGTGCGGGGCACTGCGGAACGAGAGAGGACAGGGAAATGCAGATAACAGCGGGAGAAAGCACGTCTGATCTTTCAAGTGGACAGCACTGGCACGATTGGCCGAATGGCCTCACACTGTACTGCACGCCTCCATGAATCATATGGATATCTGAGACATACTCACACAAAGTGAGCACACATCTGTGTTCGTGCATATGTTTGAGTCTTTGTCTCAAGCAGTGCATTACTGTTTCCTCTGTATTGTCCTTGATATTTTGGTGCTGATTATTCAATATCCCGACGGCTTTCTCTGACTGTGTATCTCTGAGAGAAGCACAGAAGCAAATAGATTTCAGGTGGACGCCTACACGCACTTGATGCTGTGGTTTCCTGAACATGTCCTTTGTGATCTCGCCTAAAAAATGTCATCTTGTACGAAAAGTTTGCCTGGCGTGAAAGTGACCTGAATTTCAAAGCAGCAAGGAGGAAAGACAGCCTTGTTCTGCTTGCTGGCAGGCCGCTTCTCACAGCTTCCCTGGTGGTCTAGTGGATAGGATTCGGCGCTTTCACCGCCGCGGCCCGGGTCAGGGAACCAGTGCGTTTTCTGGCTGTTTGAAATGCCAGCAATCAAAGCACCCGCGCGAAACAATGCTTGCACCTCATCAACCTTTCAATTTTCCACACCGCTGCTGTTGCCTCAACAGTCAGCAGCGCATCATTCGGTACCGAGGTGCAGCATTCTCTTCCTTGCCTCGCAGTGTCAGAACAGTCACGGTTATTATCCGTCTTCCATGTATTATTTTGCCGACTGCATCTCCCTAACAAACTTAGCTGATCACAGCACGGCTATCAGTCAACTCATTGCCAGTGTGAAAAATGCCACATTAGCAACGTGTGCAAGACTCGAATGACAGAGTAACTGGGCCGTGATAACTTATCCTGATATTCATGAGGCCTTAACATTCGCTGCATAAGACAATTCTACCTCTGGTTACCATCCCTCCTGCCATTGGAAAGCGTTTGTCTTTATTTCCTCTATCAAAACCCATTGTAATTTTGCAAGCCTCTATTAAATTTCCTCTTAGCCTCCAGAGGAAAGCAATCCCAGCTTCTCCACACTATCCCTCCGGCCACACTGTAAGACGTCAAACGGGTTCTGTATGTCTGATAGACATATATTTCAGCTACAGTGGAGTCAAAGGTTATGGGGAACGGGCGGCAAAGTTGCGTTGTGTCGAAGATCTCATCAGCCACGAACTTTTTAAATGGCGGGCTCCAGGGGCCGAATGGCCCAATCCTGCTCCTATTTTTTCTTTTGGGGAAGGTTAGTTTCTTAATTATGTAATTTTTGAGCAGCTAAACAACGTTGGAAGGAAACTCCCACGGGACGTAGAAAAGTGCAAAATCTTAGCTCTACCGAGAGCTCATGCACCTGAGAGGTTAACCCTGTGTTTCTCTGTCCACAGATCTTCCAGGACCTTCGAAGTGTTTCCAGCATTTAATCAACAATTCCAGATGCAGTATCTGCTGCATCTTGCTTTTTATGTTAACGCAGTGTCCCCGCTTGTATTAACAAAAGTCAAAAATAAATTGTAGCTACCAGAAAATAGAATTGATTAAGTCGGCGTGCATTGGTGGTTCAGGGGTAGAATTCTCGCCTGCCACGCGGGAGACCCGGGTTCGATTCCCGGCCAATGCAGCCTAATTTTTTTAACAATTCATTTCATAGCAAACACATCACATGAGCATAAATAATTTATTAGCTGTACCTGTGCAACTGGATCAAGGGTATGAATGTTCTGCTCCTGTTGCTGTGCAACAGCTTTGAGGGGCTGAATGGCATCCTGTTCCTGTGTAACAGGCTCGATTCTTACTCTGACAGACATTGCATTGCTCACTTCCTCGTTAGTCTCGTTGTGAGTATCCCCGCCTGTCACGCGGGAGATTGGGGTGAAATTCCCCGACGGGAAGGAATTTTAACATCCCCAATTTTAAACGTTTTGGCAGCACCTTAAAGCGCTCCTTGGAAAAGATCAACAGCGAATGATTGAACCTAAAACAATTTTAAACGGTGAGGAACTGCATAAAAACCTCCTGCATCAATTCCTCGTTAGCATAGTGTTCTCCTTCTGTTTGTCTTTTGTGCGGGGCACTGCGGAACGAGAGAGGACAGGGAAATGCAGATAACAGAGGGAGAAAGCACGTCTGATCTTTCAAGTGGACAGCACTGGCACGATTGGCCGAATGGCCTCACACTGTACTGCACGCCTCCATGAATCATATGGATATCTGAGACATACTCACACAAAGTGAGCACACATCTGTGTTCGTGCATATGTTTGGGTATTTGTCTCAAGCAGTGCATTACTGTTTCCTCTGTATTGTCCTTGATATTTTGGTGCTGATTATTCAATATCCCGACGGCTTTCTCTGACTGTGTATCTCTGAGAGAAGCACAGAAGCAAAAAGATTTCAGGTGGACGCCTACACGCACTTGATGCTGTGGTTTCCTGAACATGTCCTTTGTGATCTCGCCTAAAAAATGTCATCTTGTACGAAAAGTTTGCCTGGCGTGAAAGTGACCTGAATTTCAAAGCAGCAAGGAGGAAAGACTGCCTTGTTCTGCTTGCTGGCAGGCCGCTTCTCACAGCTTCCCTGGTGGTCTAGTGGATAGGATTCGGCGCTTTCACCGCCGCGGCCCGGGTTCGATTCCCGGTCAGGGAACCTGTGCGTTTTCTGGCTGTTTGAAATGCCAGCAATCAAAGCACCCGCGCGAAACAATGCTTGCACCTCATCAACCTTTCAATTTTCCACACCGCTGCTGTTGCCTCAACAGTCAGCAGCGCATCATTCGGTACCGAGGTGCAGCATTCGCTTCCTTGCCTCGCAGTGTCAGAACAGTCACGGTTATTATCCGTCTTCCATGTATTATTTTGCCGACTGCATCTCCCTAACAAACTTAGCTTATCACAGCACGGCTATCAGTCAACTCATTGCCAGTGTGAAAAATGCCACATTAGCAACGTGTGCAAGACTCGAATGACAGAGTAACTGGGCCGTGATAACTTATCCTGATATTCATGAGGCCTTAACATTCGCTGCATAAGACAATTCTACCTCTGGTTACCATCCCTCCTGCCATTGGAAAGCGTTTGTCTTTATTTCCTCTATCAAAACCCATTGTAATTTTGCAAGCCTCTATTAAATTTCCTCTTAGCCTCCAGAGGAAAGCAATCCCAGCTTCTCCACACTATCCCTCGGGCCACACTGTAAGACGTCAAACGGGTTCTGTATGTCTGATAGACATATATTTCAGCTACAGGGGAGTCAAAGGTTATGGGGAACGGGCGGCAAAGTTGCGTTGTGTCGAAGATCTCATCAGCCACGAACTTTTTAAATGGCGGGCTCGAGGGGCCGAATGGCCCAATCCTGCTCCTATTTTTTCTTTTGGGGAAGGTTAGTTTCTTAATTATGTAATTTTTGAGCAGCTAAACAACGTTGGAAGGAAACTCCCACGGGACGTAGAAAAGTGCAAAATCTTAGCTCTACCGAGAGCTCATGCACCTGAGAGGTTAACCCTGTGTTTCTCTGTCCACAGATCTTCCAGGACCTTCGAAGTGTTTCCAGCATTTAATCAACAATTCCAGATGCAGTATCTGCTGCATATTGCTTTTTATGTCAACGCAGTGTCCCCGCTTGTATTAACAAAAGTCAAAAATAAATTGTAGCTACCAGAAAATAGAATCGATTAAGTCGGCGTGCATTGGTGGTTCAGGGGTAGAATTCTCGCCTGCCACGCGGGAGACCCGGGTTCGATTCCCGGCCAATGTAGGCTAATTTTTTTAACAATTCATTTCATAGCAAACACATGAGCATAAATAATTTATTAGCTGTACCTGTGCAAGTGGATCAAGGGTATGAATGTTCTGCTCCTGTTGCTGTGCAACAGCTTTGAGGGGCTGAATGGCATCCTGTTCCTGTGTAACAGGCTCGATTCTTACTCTGACAGACATTGCTTTGCTCACTTCCTCGTTAGTCTCGTTGTGAGTATCCCCGCCTGTCACGCGGGAGACCGGGGTGAAATTCCCCGACGGGAAGGAATTTTAACATCCCCAATTTTAAACGTTTTGGCAGCACCTTAAAGCGCTCCTTGGAAAAGATCAACAGCGAAAGATTGAACCTAAAACAATTTTAAACGGTGAGGAACTGCATAAAAACCTCCTGCATCAATTACTCGTTAGCATAGTGATCTCCTTCTATTTGTCTTTTGTGCGGGGCACTGCGGAACGAGAGAGGACAGGGAAATGCAGATAACAGCGGGAGAAAGCACGTCTGATCTTTCAAGTGGACAGCACTGGCACGATTGGCCGAATGGCCTCACACTGTACTGCACGCCTCCATGAATCATATGGATATCTGAGACATACTCACACAAAGTGAGCACACATCTGTGTTCGTGCATATGTTTGAGTCTTTGTCTCAAGCAGTGCATTACTGTTTCCTCTGTATTGTCCTTGATATTTTGGTGCTGATTATTCAATATCCCGACGGCTTTTCTCTGACTGTGTATCTCTGAGAGAAGCACAGAAGCAAATAGATTTCAGGTGGACGCCTACACGCACTTGATGCTGTGGTTTCCTGAACATGTCCTTTGTGATCTCGCCTAAAAAATGTCATCTTGTACGAAAAGTTTGCCTGGCGTGAAAGTGACCTGAATTTCAAAGCAGCAAGGAGGAAAGACTGCCTTGTTCTGCTTGCTGGCAGGCCGCTTCTCACAGCTTCCCTGATGGTCTAGTGGATAGGATTCGGCGCTTTCACAGCCGCGGCCCGGGTTCGATTCCCGGTCAGAGAACCAGTGCGTTTTCTGGCTGTTTGAAATGCCAGCAATCAAAGCACCCGCGCGAAACAATACTTGCACCTCATCAACCTTTCAATTTTCCACACCGCTGCTGTTGCCTCAACAGTCAGCAGCGCATCATTCGGTACCGAGGTTGCAGCATTCGCTTCCTTGCCTCGCAGTGTCAGAACAGTCACGGTTATTATCCGTCTTCCATGTTTTATCTTACCGACTGCATCTCCCTAACAAACTTAGCTGATCACAGCACGGCTATCAGTCAACTCATTGCCAGTGTGAAAAATTAGCATCGTGTGTAAGACTGGAATGAGAGAATACCTTGGCCGTGATAACTTATTCAGATATTTATTATGCCTTAACACTTGCTACATAAGACAATTCTCCCTCTGCTTACCATCTCTCCTGCCACTGGAAAGCGTTTCCCTTTATTTCATCTATCAAAACCCCTTGTAATTTTGCAAGCCTCTATTACATTTCCTCTTAGCCTTCAGAGGAAAGCAGTCCCAGCTTCGCCACACTATCAACATAACTGAAGTTGCTTATCCCTCGGGCCACTCTGTAAGTCGTCAAACGGGCTCTGTATGTCTGGCGGAGATAGATATATATTTCAGCCACAGGGGAGTCAAGCTTTATGGGGAGCGGGTAGCAAAGTGGCGTTGTGTTGGAGATCTCATCAGCCATGAAATTATTAAATGGCGAGTTAGGCTCGAGGGGCCGAATGGCCCAATCCTGCACCTATTTATTATTTTGGGGAAGGTTAGTTTCTTAATTATCTAATTTTTGAGCAGCTTAACAACTTTGGATGGAAACTCACACGGGAACTACAAAACCGCAAAATTTTATCTCTGCCGAGAGCTCATGGTCCTGAAAGATTAACACTGTGTTTCTCTGTCCACAGATGTTCCAGGACCGTCGGAGTGTTTCCAGCATTTAATCAACAATTCCAGATCCAGCATCTGCTGCATCTTGCTTTTTATGTTAACGCAGTGTCCTCGCTTGTATTAACAAAAGTCAAAATTAAATTGTAGCTACCAGAAAATGGAATCGGCTGATCCTGTGTGCATTGGTGGTGCAGGGGTAGAATTCTCGCCTGCCAGCGTAGCAAAACCTGGGTTCGAATCTTGGTCAATGCAGCGTAATTTTTTAACAATTTATATCATAGCAAACACATCACATGAAGCATTAATAATATATTAGCTGTACCTGTGCAACTGGGTCAAGGTTATGAATGTTCTGCTCCTGTTCCTGTGCAACTGGTTTGAGGGGCTGAATGGCATCCTGTTGCTGTGTAACTGGCTCGATCCCAATTTTAAACCTTTGGGCAGCACATTAAAGTGCTCCTTCGAAAAGAATAACAGAATAAAAATGAACCTAAAATAATTTTAAACGGTGGAGATCTGTATAACAACTTCCTGCATCAATTCCTCGTTCGTGTTTTCTTTCTGTTTGTCTTTTGTGCGGGGCACTGCGGAAGGAGAGAGGACAGGGAAATGTAGATAACAGCGGAAGAAAGCACGTCTGCTCTTTCAAGGAGACAGCACTGGCACGATTGGCCGAACGGCCTCACACTATGCTGCAAGCCTCCATGAACCATAAGGATATCTGAGACATACCCACACAAAGTGGGCACACATCTGTGTTCGTGTATGTGTTTGAGTCTTTGCCTCAAGCACTGCATTACTATTTCCTCTATTTTGTCCTTGATATTTTAGTCCTGATTATTCAATATCCCGAAGGGTTTTCTCTGACTGTGTGTCTCTGAGAAAAGCACAGAAGCAAATAGATTTCAGGTGGACGCCTCCCCGCACTTGATGCTGTGGTTTCGTGAACATGTCCTTTGTGATCTCGCCTAAAAAATGTCATCGTGTACGAAAAGTTTGCCTGGCATGAATGTGACCTGAATTTCAAAGCAGCAAGGAGGAAAGACTGCATTGTTCTGCTTGCTGGCAGGACGCTTCCTGGTCTAGTGGTTAGGATTCGGCGCTTAAACCGCCGCGGCATGGGTTCCATTCGCAGTCAGAGAACAGTGCATTTTTCGGCTGTTTGTAATAGCAGCATTCAAAGCAGCCACGAGAAAAATTGCGTGCACCTCTGAACCTTTCAACTTTCCACACCGCTGCTGTTGCCTCAACAATCAGCAGCGCATCATTCGGTACAGAGGTACAAAATGAGTGCGATTAGCAGAGAGTGCTGTGAAAGTTTGGGTAAATGACATAGTTCTTTAATGGTTATTTCTCTTTGAATCATTTGGAGTGGTGCAAATTTTTAGTGGCATTTACCAGCAGTATCTTGATAAGATTACTTAAACAGTTTAAGTAAAGGGGAAAAGTTAAATATTTGAGATTCTGTTGATTTAAGAAGAGTAATGCAAGGTAACAGTGCAGTCAGAGTTAATTGGCAGGCAGTAAAAACCAGTTCTCTAACCAATCAGCAGGGGTGATTCAATTGGTTACAAACAAACAGTATAAAAAGATCAGTGCGAGTAGCAGAGCGTGCTGTGAGAGTTTGGGTAAGTGAGAGAGTTAGGGTAATTGGGGTGTGAGGTGCTGTTTCTGTTTTGTTTCTGGCCTTGTTTTCCTGCCAGTCTCAGGATTAGCAGACATCGTGGAGGCGGAGCAGCGAGGCGAGGCCCAGTCGAGGCTGCTGGTAGCAACAGTGGGTGTTGAGTCGAGTCAGAGCAGCGAGGCGAAGCAGCCTAAAAAGGCTCCAAAGGCAACATACCAAGGGGACGTCAGAATTCAAAAGTGACATCACAGAAAAGCTGGTAGGTGATTGGCTGGTTCGTGAGTACTTTTCCTTCCCTTTGAAACCTTTATAAGTTGATAAGTTCAATTAAATAGAGATGCGATATTCATCAACTAGAATCGGGGCAGAGGGTATTTAAAAATAATATTAATAAATGTAATTCATTACATAGGATGGGAGAGCAGGTGATGTGTTACTGCTGCAATATGTGGGAGCTGGTGGACAGCATTGATATTCAAAATGATCACATTTGCAGTAAGTGCTGGCTGCTCGAGGAACTCTGGCTCCGTGTTGATGAGCTGGAGACCGAGCTTCAAACACTGCGACAAATCAGGGAGGGGTAGAGTTACCTGGACTCTCTGTTTCTGGAAGTAGTCACACCAATTCAGATGTAGTCCGTGGTCAGGGCAGGATGGTGTGACTATTATTGAGGCAGGGACGGGGAAGCAGGAGGTAGTGCTGGACGAGCCACAGTCCTTGCTCTTGTCCAACAGGTTCGAGGCTTTTACTCCCTGTGAGGACGGGAACGGGGACTGCAGGGATGATGAGCAACCTGGCCACAGCACCGTGGAACGAGGGGCCATTCAAGTTGGGGGAGTAAATAGAAATGTTGTAGTGGTAGGGGGTAGCATCATTAGGAGGATAGATAGGGTTCTTTGCAGCCGAGAGTGAGAGTCCCAAAGGCTGTGTTGCCTGCCCAGTGCCACGGTTAAGGACATCTCCTCTAGGCTGGAGAGAAACTTGGAGTGGGAGGGGGAGAATCCAGTTGTCGTGGTCCATGTTGGTACAAACGACATAAATAGGACAAGGAAAGAGGTTCTTCTGAGGGAGTATGAGCAGCTAGGTGCCAAATTAAAAAGCAGAACCAGAAGGGTAATAATCTCTGGATTACTACCTGAGCCACGAGCAAATTTGGCTTGGGTAAATAAAATCAGAGAGTTAAATGCGTGGCTACAAGACTGGTGTGGGAGAAATGGGTTTTGCTTCTTAGGACACTGGCACCAGTACTGGGACAGGAGAGAGCTTTTCCATTGTGAAGGACTTCACTTGTCCAGTGCTGGGACTAGAATCCTGGCGAATCGAAAAACTGGGGCTGTAGAGAGGGCTTTAAAATAATTAGTGGGGGGAGGGAGGTTTCAAGAGAGTGAAAAATAAAAATGTCAACGGAGAAGGCAATAGAGCAAGGTAGCAGTGGGGGAATTAAAAACCAAGGTAGCAGTGGGGGAATTAAAAACCAGATCGTGTCAGGAAGGGACAGAATATATAAAAATAAAGGTAAAGTAGTAAAGGGGGTAAAAGCAGGAATTAATTGTCACAAAGCATATTTAAACGTTCTTTATCTGAATGCATGCAGCATTCGTAATAAAATAGACGAGTTGACGGTACAAATAATTACACATGGGTATGTTCTGCTGGCCTTTACGGAGACATGGCTGCAGGGTGACCAGGACTGGGAACTAAACATCCAGGGGCACTTGACTTTTAGGAAGGACAGACAGGAAGGAAAGGGAGGTTGGGTGGCTGTGTTAATAAAGATGGAATCACTGCAATAGTGAGAAATTATATTCGGTCAAATGTTCAGGATAGTGGAACGGTTTGGGTGGAGATAAGGAATAATAAGGGGAAAAAGTCACTAGTGGGCGTAGTCTATAGGCCTCCTAATAGTGGGAACTCTATTGGTCGGAGTATAAATCAGGAAATAGTTTGGGCTTGTAATAAGGGAACAGCTATAATCATGGGAGATTTTAACTTTCATAATGATTGGACAAGTGAAATTGGGCAGCGCACCCTTGAGGAAGATTTCATAGAGTGTATTAGGGACGGGTTCCTTGAGCAGTATGTTACTGAAACAACCAGTGGACAGGCAATCTTAGATCTGGTCTTGTGTAATGAGACAGGATTAATAAAAAATGTCCTAGTAAAGGATCCCCTTGGAATGACTGACCATAACATGGTTGAATTCCAAATTCAGTTGGAGGGTGAGACATTTGGAGCTCAAACCAGCGTACTATGCTTAAGTAAAGGAGATTATGAAGGTATGAAAGCAGAGTTGACTAAAGTGGACTGGGAAGATAGATTAAGGTGTAAGACGGTACGTGAGCAGTGGTGTACATTCAAGGAGATATTACACAACTTTCAAGAAAAATATATTCCATTGAGGAAAAAGGGGCATAAAAGAAAAGACAGCCATCCATGGCTAAGGAAAGGAATAAAGGATAGTATCCGACTGTAAACAAGGGCATATAAAGTAGCCAAATCTCCTGGGAGGAGAGAAGATTGGGAAGCATTTAAAAGCCAGCAAAGAATAACTAAAAGATTAATTAAGAAAGGGAAGATAAATTATGAAAGTAAACTAACAAATAATAGATTACAAGTGTTTCTACAGTTATATAAAAAGAAAAAGTGTGGCTAAAGTGAATGTTGGTCCCTTAGAGGACAAGACCGGGAAATTACTGCTGGGGAACATGGAGATGGCAGAAACGCTGATCAAATATTTTGTATCAATCGTTACAGTAGAGGAAACTAAAACTATCCCAACACTGGACAAACAGGGGGCTATAGGGGTGGAGGAGCTAAACACGATTAAAGTCACTAAGGAGATGGTACTCGGTAAGATAATGGGACTTAAGGCGGACAAATCCCCTGGACTTGATGGTTTACATCCTCGGGTCTTTAGAGAAGCAGTGGTAGGGATTGCGGATGCATTGGTGGTAATATCCAAAACTCCCTGGATTCAGGAAAGGTCCCAGCAGATTGGAAAACTGCTAATGTAAAGCCCTTATTTAAAAGGGAGGCAGACATAAGGCTGGAAGGTATAGAGCAGTTAGCCTAACATCTGTGGTTGGTAAAATGTTGGAGTCCATTATTAAGGAAGCAGTAACAGGACATTTGGATAAGCATAATTTAATCGGACAGAGTCAGCATGGTTTCATGAAGGGGAAGTCATGTTTGACAAATTTGCTTGAATTCTTTCAGGTGTAACAAACAGTGTGGATAAAGGGGAACCAGTGGTTGTGGTGTATTTGGAATTCCAAAAGGCATTTGACAAGGTGCCACACAAAAGGTTACTGCACATGATAAAATACCACGGGATTTGAGGTTTTCTCCTGCATGGGTCGAATATTGGCTATCTAACAGAAAACAGAGAGTTGGGAAAATGTTTCATTCTCAGGTTGGCAATCAGTAACTAGTGGTGTTTCGCGGGGATCAGTCCTGGGACCACAACTCTTTACAATCTATATTAACGATTTGGAGGAGGGGACCAGTTGCAACATATCCAAGTTTGCCGATGATACAAAGATGCGAGGGCAGGCAGTGAGTGAGGAGGACATAAAAATCCTGCAAAAAGGACATAGACAGGCTAAGTAAGTGGGCAGACATTTGCCAGATGGAATATAATGTTGGAAATTGTGAGGTTATGCACTTTGGCAGAAAAAAATCAAAGAGGAGGTTATTATCTAAATGGAGAGCAACTGTAAAGTGCTACAGTACAAAGGGATCTAGGGGTCCTGGCACAGGAAACAGAGAATGTTGGTATGCAGGTACAGCAGGTGATCAGGAAGGCCAATGGAATCTTGGCTTTTATTGCAAGGGGGATGGAGTATAAAAGCAGCGAAGTCTTGCTTCAGTTATACAGGGTACTGGCGAGGCCACACCTGGAATATTGCGTACAGTTTTGGTTTCCATATTTAAGAAAAGATATACTTGCTCTCAATGCAGTTCAGAGAAGGTTCACTAGGTTGATTCCGGAGGTTGACTTATGAGGAAAGGTTGAGTAGGTTGGGCCTCTACTCATTGGAATGCAGAAGAATGAGTGGCGATCTTATCGAAACATATAAGATTGAAAGGTAGCTTGATCGGGTGGATGGGGGGAGGATGTTTCCGCTGATGGGTGAGAATAGAACTAGGGTACATCATCTATATATATAAACGGATCGTTCTTTCTGTCTGTCTGTCCTTCTGTCTGTCGTTCTGTCCGTACTTCTGTCTGTCATTATGTCTGTCCATCTGTCTGTCCTCGGGTGTGCGTCTGTCCGGCTATGCGCTCGAAAGTTACAGAGCGTACCTATGCGTGCGTTACGTCAAAAGAAAGCTCACCGTTCCAAAACGATGGTAAGCATATTTACGTTTCGGCCGGACAAAAATTGTGCTCGCGGTATCCGAAAAACCTTCAACATTCCGCTCATTATCCACTCATTACCTTAGAGTGACCAACCCGATGGTCGGCCAATCAATGCGTGGCGGGGGCGGGTTCGTCGCATGTGAAGCCGGGCCCTCCTAGTGTCGAATGACAGGGCGATTGACCAATCCTATGCTTCGGTGACATGACAATCGACCAATCAGTGCTACTGTGGCGGGCCTTATCGTTCTGAACTGAGGTGAGTGGCCGCCATCTTTATTCTCACCTTCTGTGTGTTTATTGTCTGGGTGGGGCCTAATCCTTCATAGACTATCAGTACATTAGCTTAGCCTTCTTTCATCAACAAAGAGACGGACACTGGCCTGAGTACACGTGAGTCACTTGCAGGATTAAGAAGTGAGTGAAATTTCTGTTGTTTTGTTAGGAGCGATTTTTTTTTTTAAATGTGTAAAACGTAAAAACACAATGTCTAAAACGTTTAAACACAATGAAGATGGTGTCCCATCTTATTAATAGTCGTTTAAAAAAAAATAACTTTTGATGTTTTCAGCAAGAATGCGCGTTCCTTCTCCGTGGCAGCTTTCTAAAAAAAAAATTAAAAATTTCTGTTGGTTTCACAGACTGCGCGTTCCTTCTCCATGGCAGCTTTTTAAAAACACTAAAAAACTTTCAAGATGGCCTCCCATCTTCTTACACCCGTTTATAAAAAAATTAAAAAAAATTCTGTTGTTTTCACAGACTGCGCGTTCCTTCTCCGTGGCAGCTTTTTAAAAAAAACTTTAAAAATTCTTTTCGTTTCAGACTGCGCGTTCCTTCTCCGTGGCAGCTTTAAAAAAAAAAAAATTCTGTTGGGTTCCTTCTCCGTAGCAGATTAAAAAAAAAAAAAAAAAAATTCTGTTGGTTTCACAGACTGCGCATTCCTTCTCCATGGCAGCTTTTTAAAAACATTAAAAACCTTTCAAGATAGCCTCCCATCTTCTTAACATCCGTTTTTGAAAAAAAAAAATGTTTTGTCTTTCGCTGACCCCCTCAAAACACTCCTCCCCTCCTCCCACTCTCCTTCCTCCACCTCCTCCCCCTTCTCACTCTCTCCCCCCTTCTCACTCTCTCCCCCCCTTCTCTCTCTCTCTCTCTCTCTCTCTCTCTCTCTCCCCCCCCGGCGCCCCCCTCTCCCTCGCGGCCCCCCTCTCCCTCGCCCCCCCTCTCCCTCGCCCTCTCCCTCGCCCCCTCTCCCTCGCCCCGCCCCCTCTCCCTCGCCCCCCTCTCCCTCCCCCCCTCGCCCCCCTCCCTCGCCCCCCTCTCCCTCGACCCCCCTCCCTCGCCCCCCCTCTCCCTCGCCCCCTCCCTCACCCCCCCTCACCCGCCCCTCTCCCTCGTCCTCACCCTCTCCCTCGCCCCCCCTCTCCCTCGCCCCCGCTCTCCCTCGCCCCCTCTCCCTCACCCCCCTCTCCCTCGCCCCCCACTCCCACGCCCCCCTCTCCCTCGCCCCCTCTCTCCCTCACTCCCCCCTCTCTCCCTCGCTCTCTTCCCCCCCTCTCTCCCTTGCTCTCTTCCCCCCCCACAGTCGCTCGCACTCTTCCCCCCCCACAGTCGCTCGCTCTCTTCCCCCCCCCACAGTCACTCGCTCTCTTCCACCCCCCCAGTCGCTCTCTCTCTCTCTCTTCCAACAACATGTCCTCGAAAAAGCCTCGACACCGCCGGGCACTCCAGCTAGTCTTAGAATAAGGGGCTGCCATTACAAAACTGAGATGAGGAGACAATTCTTCACTCAGAGGGTAGTAAATCTATGGCGCTTGCTACCTCAGAGAGCTGTGGATGCTGCGACATTAAATACATTTAAAAAGGAGATAAACAGTTTCCTATCTGATAAGGGAATTAGGGGTTATGGGGAGCGGGCAGGGAATTGTACGTGAGTCAAGGTTCGGATCAGCCATTATCCTATTGAATGGTGGAGCAGGCCCGAGGGGCCGTATGGTCTACTCCTGCTCCGAGTTCTTATGTAATGTTATGTTATACACTTCATTGCCTTCTGTGAAAAGCCTGTTGTTTCAATGTTTGCAGGAAATGACATTGGGAACAAGATACTTTAAATGTTTACTAGCACACATTTAACTGTACCTCACAGTGTCAGAACCGTCATGGTTGTTATCCGTCATCCATGTATTTTGTTGCCGACTGCATCTCCCGAACAAACTTAGCTGATCACAGCACGGCTATCAATCAACTCATTGCCAGTGTGAAAAATGCCACATTAGCAACGTGTGCAAGACGGGAATGAGAGTGTACCTGCGCCGTGATAACTTATCCTGAGCATTAAGACATTCATTAGTCCTTACCCCTTGCTGCGTAAGACAATTCTCCTCATTCTGGTTCTTTTGCCGGTTATCTCCAATCGGTGATCTCTGGTTACCGACCCTCCTGCCACTGGAAAGCGTTTCTCCTCATTTCCTCTACCAAATCCCCTTGTAATCTTGCAAGCCTCTATTAAATTTCCTCTTAACCTTCTGAGGAAAGCAATCCCAGTTCTCCACACTATCAACATAACTGAAGTCCCTTATCCCTCGGGCCACTCTGTAAGACGTCAAACTGAGGCTCTCACTCTGTAGGTCTGGCAGAGATAGACATATATTTGAGCTACAGGGGAGTCAAAGGTTATGGGGAGTTGGCGGGAATCTGGCGTAGAGTGGATGATCTGATCAGCCATGATCTTATTCAATGACGTGGCAGGCTCGAGGGGCCGAATGGCCCACTCCTGCTCCTATTTCTTCTGTTCTTATTCTTCTTTCTCTCCCTTCTGCCTCTTTGTCCCTCGGTCAATTCTAGCACTGACGGACATTGCATCGCTCACTTCTTTCTTAGTATAGTGGTGAGTATCATTGCCTCTCACGCTGGAGACCGGGGTTTAATTCCGTGACGGAGAGGATTTTTCACCGCCTCCTCCTCTTCCTATATAACAGACTCGAGTGGCTCAATGGCCTCCTCCTGTTCCTGCGTAACATGCTTGAGGGGCTGAATGGCCTCCTCCTGTTCCTGGATAACAGACTCGAGTGGGTGAATGGTCTCCTCCTGACACTGTGTAACAGGCATTAGTGGCTGAATCGCCTCATCCTGTTACTGTGTAACAGGCTTGAGTGGTTGAATGGACTTCTCCTTTTCCTGTATAACAGACCCGAGTGGCTGAATGGTCACCTCCTGTTCCTGTGTAAAAGGCTCAAGGGGATGAATGTCCTCCTCCTCTTCCTGAATAACAGACTCGAAGAACTGAATAGCCTCCTCCAGTTCCATTGTAACAGGCTTGAGGGGTTGAATGGCCTCCTCCTGTTCTTATGTAACTGGCTCGAGTGGCTGTATGGCCTCCTCTTGTGCATGCATAACAGGATCGAGGGGCTGAATGGCCTCCTCCTATTCATGTATAACAGGATTGAGGGGCTGAATGGCCTCCTCCTGTTCATGTGAAACAGGCTCGTGGGTCTGTATTGTCTCCTCCTGTTGCTGTATAATAGACTTGTTGGAATGAATTGCCTTCTCCTGTTCCTGTATAACTGGATCGTGGCTCTGAATTATCTCCTTGTCATCCTCTGTAACAGGTTCAAGGGGCTGAATGGATTGCTACTGTTCTTATACAGATCTTGTATCGCTGAATGGCTTCCTCGAGTCCAATGCAACAGGCTCGAGGCGTTAAAGGCCTCCTCTTGTCCCTGTGTAACAGGCTCGAGGGGCTGAATGGCCTCCTCCTATTCCTGTATAACAGGCTACAGGGGCTGAATGGCCTCCTCCTGTTCCTGTGCGAAAGGCTCATGGGACAGAATGGCATTCTGTTCCTATGTAAAAGTGTCATGGGATTAAATGGCCTCCGCCTGTCCCTGTCTAAAAGGGCCTTGGGAATGAATGGCATGCCTCTGCTCCTTTATTAATGTGTCATGGACCTGAATGGCCTCCTCCTGATCCTATGTCAAAGGATCATGCGAAAGAATGGCCTCCTCCTGTTCCTATGTAAGAGGGCCATTGGACTGAAAGGCCTCCTCCTGTTCCTAAGTTAAAGGGCCATAGGACTGAATGGCCTTCTCCTGTTTCGATGTAAAAGAGCCATTGGACTGAATGGCCTCCTCCTGCTGCTGTGTAACAGACTCGAGGGGTTCAACTGAATCCTCCTGTTCCTGTGTAACAGATTCAGGGGTTGAGAGGACTCAGAGGGAAAGTGGGGTGGGACTGGAGCCACTTGTGTAAAGGAAGTGTTGGGGGGGGGAGTTTCCCTTCACGGAATTACTGATTTACTGCCAAATGCACCGTCAGTGGAGGAACCACAGAACCCTGACCCAAAATTCAACTCTGGTGGGATTCGAACCCACTAGCCTTTGAATGACTTCATCTAGTCACATAGTAATTATAAGTTCAATGCACTTCTATTGCGCCACAGAGCCAACTAAAGGCACTTGTATTACAAAAGCAAAATATTGTTGATGTTGGAAATCTGAAATATAAACAGATAAAATGCTGGAAGCACTCTGCAAGTCAGGCAGCTTTAGATGCCTGTGTAAAATGGTTCTGCTTTCAGTCCCGGATCATTCTGTTTCTATTTAAAAGGGATGTGCTGTCAGTCCCGGATCATTCTTTGACTTTTTAAAAGGGTGTGTTGGCAGTCCCTGATCATTCTGTGTCTGTTTAAAAGGGATCTTCTGTCAGACTCAGATCATTCTATGTCTGTTTGAAACGGGTGTTACATATTATCATAGAGTCTGCACCACAGAAACAGTCCATTTGCACGAACTGGTCTCCACACGAGGCTCCTC